>NC_143014.1:297907142-298210892 GCF_055824585.1 Amblyomma mixtum
CGGTACGTTGGCGAAATGGTCCGGGTGGGATGGCCACCATCCATGCCAGAGCCCAAGGCACTTGGACCAGTTAACCCCGCTACCTGTGACTTCGCTGAACGCGCGTACACACCCGACAGCTTCACTTATGCTCCCCTGATCAACCGTAAATACTGCAACGTCATCTGCATAGGCCAGCAGCTTAACTTCAGCTGCTTGTAACCTAAAGCCATTAATACTATTGTTTTCTATGATTTTCATGCACAGCGTTTCGATGTAAATACAAAACAAGAGAGGGCTGAGGGGGCAGCCCTGACGCACCGAACGCTGCACGCTAATGGGGGCCCCCAAACTCTTGTTAACAATCAGTCACGTCGTGCAGTTTCGATACGCCAGGGCCTTACGTGGCAGAGTTTCGTGAGACGTACCCGCCGTCTGCTATCCCAGTGTTGCCATACTGTAGTGTTGCCAGACTTGCGCGACTCCCAGTGTTGCCAGGCTATAAGGTTGCCAGATTGTGAACTAAAACCCAGTGTGGCTAGACTATTTGTTCCCTCTCCCTTTTGCATTCTCCTACAACTACGCTGTCGCGCCGGAACAGCCCAGCTCGTAAGAGCAGCCTTGCCCGGAGTGGCCGCCGCCTGTTCGCCAAGCGAAAGAGCACGTCCGCGGCGGTTACGAAATTGCTTTTTTAGTGATCAACTTGTCGAGCAGACGGGTACCACAGACGAAATCTGCCGATGCGTGGCCCCAGTGAGCGTATTAAGACGAGAGAAACGCGTGATTTTGTTGAAATAAGCGCGCTATGCTCAAATTCACTTGTCGAGCAGACGGGTACAACAGACCAAATCTGCCGATGCGCGGCCCTAGTGATCGTATTTAGACGAGAGAAACGCGTGATTTTGTTGAAATAAGCGTGCTAAGCTCAAATTCACTTGTCGAGCAGACGGGTACACCAGACGAAATCTGCCGATGCGTGGCCCCAGTGATCGTATTTAGACGAGAGAAACGCGTGATTTTGTTGAAATAAGCGTGCTAAGCTCAAATTCACTTGTCGAGCAGACGGGTACACCAGACGAAATCTGCCGATGCGTGGCCCCAGTGATCGTATTTAGACGAGAGAAACGCGTGATTTTGTTGAAATAAGCGTGCTAAGCTCAAATTCACTTGTCGAGCAGACGGGTACACCAGACGAAATCTGCCGATGCGTGGCCCCAGTGATCGTATTTAGACGAGAGAAACGCGTGATTTTGTTGAAATAAGCGTGCTAAGCTCAAATTCACTTGTCGAGCAGACGGGTACACCAGACGAAATCTGCCGATTCGTGGCCCCAGTGAGCGTATTAAGACGAGAGAAACGCGTGATTTTGTTGAAATAAGCGTGCTATGCTCAAATTCACTTGTCGAGCAGACGGGTACAAGAGACCAAATCTGCCGATGCGCGGCCCCAGTGATCGTATTTAGACGAGAGAAACGCGTGATTTTGTTGAAATAAGCGTGCTAAGCTCAAATTCACTGGTCGAGCAGACGGGTACACCAGACGAAATCTGCCGATGCATGGCCCCAGTGAGCGTATTAAGACGAGAGAAACGCGTGATTTTGTTGAAATAAGCGTGCTATGCTCAAATTCACTTGTCGAGCAGACGGGTACAGCAGACCAAATCTGCCGATGCGCGGCCCCAGTGATCGTATTTAGACGAGAGAAACGCGTGATTTTGTTGAAATAAGCGTGCTATGCTCAAATTCACTTGTCGAGCAGACGGGTACAGCAGACCAAATCTGCCGATGCGCGGCCCCAGTGATCGTATTTAGACGAGAGAAACGCGTGATTTTGTTGAAATAAGCGTGCTAAGCTCAAATTCACTTGTCGAGCAGACGGGTACACCAGACGAAATCTGCCGATGCATGGCCCCAGTGAGCGTATTAAGACGAGAGAAACGCGTGATTTTGTTGAAATAAGCGTGCTATGCTCAAATTCACTTGTCGAGCAGACGGGTACAGCAGACCAAATCTGCCGATGCGCGGCCCCAGTGATCGTATTTAGACGAGAGAAACGCGTGATTTTGTTGAAATAAGCGTGCTATGCTCAAATTCACTTGTCGAGCAGAGAGCCCGAAAACGTACGTTCGGGAAGATATGCAAAGGCTTTTGGGGAAGGGGGGGGGGGGAGCGCCTCCTCCGCCCTTCGGACCGCCACTGCTTCGCGCCTTCGTCCACTCGTCCGGCGACACGTTGCCGGTTGGGGCAGCAACTCCAAACTTTTTGGGAAGCAAAACTAGTTTCTTGAAGACGGAAACAGAAATAAAGGCAACAGGAGAAAAAGGCGGTTAAAAAACAGGTGGTTTGAAAAAAGGCGGTTTGAAAAAGGGCTGTAGAAAAGCGGCCGAGATTGGGACTCGGCGCGCTCCTCTTCTTTGTTTGCAGCTGGTTTTAATACCGTCGATAATTGGGCGGAGCTTTATTAAATCTGCTCTCGCGCAATTTCAATCAATGCTGCTGGAGTGGCACTGTAGGTACAAGTGGGCGGCGGCCAGTGCTCGCCAGAACCCGACTCTAGAGGCGCCAGTAATGTCCGCTGCTTAGCTAGACAGTCCGGGTTTTCAGAAGTCGCCGACCTTACTGACCCCCACCCACTTGAGAGCTAATCTCTTTTTAATAGGAAACGGTCGTCGGCCCCTTGGTCCCGGTTCCCGCGGCCTTGGAGAGCGTCCGAAGCGCGCGACACGCTGTACCATTCCTAACCCCTCTAGACTTCCGATGGACACGGTAGTTACCGTCGAGAGGGGGAAGAAACCTACTGGCGCCGTAGGCGTCTAGCTTACAGGTACCAACGACGCGTGCTCAGATTCACGCAACATGGACACTTTTAATTGGGGTAGGCAGTGTTGAACTGAATAATTGATAACAACGAAATTGTAGGCTGTGCTTGGTGAGCTTCGAAAAAAGTGCGAAATTCGGGCGTCGTCAGAAGCAGCCTTGCAGAAATAATTACTTCATGTGCGCGCATCCTATTATTGCCCAGTCACTTCGTAGTGGCTAGATATTTTTTTCTTCTGGCAGTTAAGAATGCTCTGCAGCTCGTGCTGCGCTGAAAGCCGCATTCAGAACAGTAATTGTGGGAATGAAAACATCTTCGACCGAAGTCCGTCTTGATGGGTTTTTGAGATAGTTGAGAGGAAACTGACGCCAACCAATATTTTTACTTTTTTGCCCACCGTTTCGGGACCAACTTGGTCCCTTCTTCAGGGGTGACTACAGTGTGCCAGCAGCAGCGGGGTGCTGCCTTCGCTCTGCCTTTGTTAGCCCGTGGCGCAGTGCACTAACGCACGACGAGGGAAGCGTTCCTGGAGTCCTATTCGTCGCCGCCTTTGTGAACCGGATGTGCCATGACTCCACATGTCGCCTCTTGAACGGTTTTTTTTTTCGCGCAGATTTTAAAGGTTTATTAAAACGAAATACAAATGAGTTGTAAGTTTCATAAAAAAGTTAGTACAGTAGGAGGTCCCAAAGTGAAAACTGTCTGGGGAACCTCCCATCAGGAATACATAAGAAAAGTGCACAAGTTTGGCAGGGGAGATGGAACAAAAGTATACAATTAAGTTAAAACCTATTAGTGTAATTTGCGCGAATGAATAAGTTATACAATAGTTAGCGGGCATAATTTAACAAAAATGGTATAAAACAGCAAAGCATAAGAGCAAGAGAAAGAACACAAAAAGACATCGGATAGCAATGGGCATTGAATAAATGCAGATATAAAACATAGGCGGAGGAAAAAAAAAGAGGTTCCAGATGAGTAACAATATGACCGTTTGCTGTCAGAGTGGGGAACAGAAAATAAGATTAAGGCAAACTCAAGCATGGCATGAAGCTGAATGGGTTGATGAGAGATGTTTTTTTAGTAAAGTGTAGAAGGCGGACTGCGAACGTGCGGATTTGATTGCTAGTGGTAATGAATTCCAGGTTTTGATGGCGGAGAAAAAAGCAGGTTGTTTTCCATAATTTGTACTCACTTTTGGTAGAAGCATATTGTTTTGTTCAGATAATCTAGTGTTATTGCTATTAGCAAGGAAAGATGCGGAAAAACAGAGAAGTTGATTTCAACAAAATCACGCGTTTCTCTCGTCTAAATACGATCACTGGGGCCACGCATCGGCAGATGTCGTCTGGTGTACCCGTCTGCTCGACAAGTGAATTTGAGCATAGCACACTTATTTCAACAAAATCACGCGTTTCTCTCGTCTTAATACGCTCACTGGGGCCACGCATCGGCAGATTTCGTCTGTCGTACCCGTCTGCTCGACAAGTGAATTTGAGCATAGCACGCTTATTTCACCAAAATCACGCGTTTCTCTCGTCTTAATACGCTCACTGGGGCCACGCATCGGCAGATTTCGTCTGTGGTACCCGTCTGCTCGACAAGTCACTAAAAAAATAATTTCGTAACCGCCGCGGACGTGCTCTTTCGCTTTGCGAACAGGCGGCGGCCACTCTGGGCAAGGCTGCTCTAACGAGCTGGGCGGTTCCGGCGCGACAGCGTAGCTGTAGGCGGAGGAGAATGTAAAAGGGAGAGGGAACAAATAGTCTGGCCACACTGGGTTTTAGTTCACAATCTGGCAACCTTACAGCCTGGCAACACTGGGAATCGCGCAAGTCTGGCAACACTACAGTATGGCAACCAACGTTTTTAGATCCCTTTCAGTTTGAAAGCTGCGGTGCGCGGATTGTCGCCTTTCCGTTTCCTGCCGCGCGGTGGCGCTCGCCACGCTGTTTGCCCGACCAGCGTGGCCCTTCGCGTCTACGCCATCGTCGCCGCCGCCTGATTTGGAGCAGCCAGCAGATATCAGCACGGAAGATATCAGCTCGCCTGTGCCAGTTGTTGGCAGTGACGCTTATCTTACAGTATACAAAATCTTCAAGCAAGGGTGCTTAATGCATCCCACCAAAAAGATGCTAGAGTTTACCAATATTGTAAACAAAGCAATCTCGATTTCTTTGAAAGAAGGTCCCGTTTTTGGGGACGTGTTTTGAGAGGTGTAGACGAGCTGGAATTGCAAAACGTTGCTCGGCTTGGATGTGCAGAGCATATGGCCACTTTTACGTGCCAAGTGCTGCATTTTGTCATAGTGACACGCATGCACTTCTATGCGAGAGACGTGAACCGTCGGCTGGAGAACAGAGAAAAGGTTATCATTGCAAATAAAAAAGCTCGCCTTCTGTAGCCATTCCCTCCGTGCTTGATGTCGTGTTCGTCGACCAAGCGACGCCAGGCCGCTCCATTAACACTTCCGACTTAGTGTGTCTGCATTTAAAGGGACTATGAAACAAATTTATTGAGATTATGTAAAGATAGGCAATCCATCACTCGTCACTCCAGCGCAAGAATTTTTGAGCTAGCATCAATAACAACGAAGTTATAGGCGATTAAAAATCACCCTCCTCCTCTCCCCCCTCAACTCGTACGCGCGGGGCACCATGAAAAAATAAAGAAAACAGCTCCGGGACTGGGCTCCGCCCATGAAAACGTCATTCGCTGACGTTCGGTTTACAACTTCCGGTTGTCGCACTCGCGAGGAGCAGCGTGCGTCGGCAGCGTCTCTCCGGTCTCGGCGCTTTCTTGGATTGCGGCGCGCGTCGGGTTTCTTTGCTAGTTGGCAGAATGGACCCGGACCTGTTCCCGGCTCACACAATGTTTTATTTTTTTGTGCGCTGGTTCGGCCGTCACACCGATGCTGCCAAGTCTTGGTGTGAAACACCGTGCATATACTGAGCCTAGCTCTCGAATGATGTTGGACACCCGGCTGCGGGATCGCAAAATCGCGCCGCCCGACTTAGAACACAAGGAACATACGGTATTACGGTCGTAAAACAGACGGGAGAGTCAAAGAAGGTCGGGACCGAGTCTGCATGTCGAAGCAGCAGCCGAATGTGAACAGCAGCAGTACGTAGCCGTCAGGCCAAGGCCCTCCGCGACAGCTAACGCTTCGAATTCGTCCTGTGCCCTAAGTAAATGCGGCACCTTTTTTTAAGTTCTCGTAGATAAAATTGTCTTCCATCGCAGATCATATCGTGTAAACGTCCATACCGATCGCTGTAAGCTGGAAACTCACCTTCCCGGCGGGAAGAAACAGTGTCGGCAGCGACTTCGGTCAAAGCTTCAGCTGCTTGACATTCATGTCTGACTATCGAACGAGCGCTGGGTTATAGTAGTAAGCGTCAGGTGCGAAGTGTCGACCGCAAACGCGGAGTCTTCGGCGTGCGTGCGACGCTGGCAGTCCGATGCGCTCCATCCAGGCTGCTCTCTCACGCACGTCTCTAGGAGTAACATGCCTGAGTTCAACACCTCGCCAGTCACTGGGTTTGCAGCCGACGACACAGCAAGGCGTATTCATCTTGGGCGGTCGAAAAAGGCACTGCTAGTGGCTCCCGAACTCGCGACAGAAAGAGGCGGCAGAGGTAAATTAAAACCATATGCGCGAAGGCAATGCCCTCGCTCGCGCTTGCCCCAGGGGGTCGCGCGGCCGCTCGAGCAGACGATGTTCACCGCTACCGGAAGTGTGCCCGTGACGTCGAAGCTGCGGCGGCTCTAGCGAATGACAGCGTGTGGTGGCCTGCCGACGTCATGGGACTAGTGACGTCTATCTTCCCGGTTTTGGTTTCAGAATTGCTCCCTACGAAGACACCAAGCGGCCCGCGAATTTTGAAAAACACGGTTTTTAAAAATTCATAATAAATTGCCGGCTGAGTTCCGAAGACTCATACTTGGTGTCAATGCTTCTGAGCATCACTTCTAACATTTGCAAGCGGCTTTTAATTCTTTTCATGGTCCCTTTAATGCTTGTCTGTGTTCAACGAAATTAACATTCTAAAAATGAAAGTGCAGGACGCTGCTTTCGTCTGTGCGATCATTGCAAATAAAAAGCTCTTCTATAGGTTATTCGCTCCCTGCATCCAGCTCAGTGTGTCTGCATTTATACTTGTGTTCACTGAAATTGGCATTTTAAAGAATGTGCCAAATGCTGCTCGTTTGTGCGGTGCTTCGTTGATAATATAGCGCGGAATTTCGTGATTGATCTAGAAGCGGAACATCGCTAGTTTTAACCTTTCATTAATGTTTCGTGCATTCTCCCGAAGAAATATTGATAGCTTTACTCCAACACACGCATATCATCAGCGCTAAACATCGCAAACGCGATGCGATAAAGCGCAATGCAAACGATTGTTTTTTTTTGCGAACTGGCATCAGTCTGCTCTTTATCTCAGGCGAAACATTTCTTTAACCATGAGACTGAAGTTTCAATGTGACAGCTCTAAGAGTACAGCAAATTTGAGTTCGACGTGTTCGTTCCCAATGTTATCGCGGATGACAACGGGCTGTCACAGCAACTGGCAAGCGCAAGCGCTCCGGCGGTTCCGGGCCGACAGCGACAGCAGCGCCGCGTGGTGAATGGAAGCGGACGGGGGCCGCTTTCTCGGGCGCGGCCCGGGGTAGCTTGCAAACTGAAAGGGATCTAAAAACGTTGGGCAACACTGGGATAGCAGACGGCGGGTACGTCTCACGAAACTCTGCCCCCTTACGGATAACAGACCAACCTAGACCAATCACTCATAACCGCCTGTTCCATATTTATCTGTTCGTCTTAGAAAAAATTCTCCTGCGCAAACTACTGGACTTATATGGGCTCAAACGCCGACTACAAGGTAGCTTATGGTAGTCTTCGTCTTCTGGAATCGGCGAAAAACTGCATTCGACTGCGGCAGAACTTTTCGTCCAATCGAGCAAAGAAGCCACTTTGACAGGCTGCGCCATCTGGCGAGCGGTGAGGCAACCGATGTCACGGCTTGGGGCGAAATGCGCCTAGCGCGGTTTCTTCGAATGTGCGTGTCGTCTGCTCCTTGAAATTAATACGATCGGAAAGAGATATCATTCTTCTTTCTAAAAATAACCCAGAATGTTTAAAATAACACCCAAGACACTAATAAACGATAGCTGGTCACTTCTGTTTTCCATTTGTTTTCAATGCCGTCTGTTTTCGATGATTCGGTCCGGACGTTACGGACGCTTCGTTTTAGCCCTGTGGTTTGAGTTCGTGCTGTGCGGAAAATAGCGATATGCCGTCATACTCCGCGGACGAGAAGGCTGCTGCTGTAATGTGGCTTTCCGAATCTAAGTCAATTCACTTTGTCCGTCATGAATTCAAGAAGTTCCGTCGTCGTCCGCCCTCGGAGAAATCAGTGCAAAGGTGGCGGAAAAGGGAACGGTGCAAAGGAAGGAGAGGAGCGACAAAGGCAAGGCGCACAGCAGCATAGCAAACGCTGCTGAAGGAGCATTTGCATCGGACCCTCACTTGTCCTGCAGGCGCGCTGCGCTTTTGTTCGGGGTGTCTGCATCAACGATCAGCCGTGCACTTACAAGTAAGGGATTCTACCCGTACAAACTGCATACCGCACAAGAGCTTTCGGAGCAGGACATGGAGCTCCGGCTCGCATTCTGTCGAGAAGAAAAACAACGAATTACGCAGGATCGTGGCCATCTGCAGTTTTTGCTCTTCACGGATGAGGCAGTTTTCCACCTGGACGGTCAAGTGAGCAGCCAAAATTAAAGGTATTGGGCGCAGGAAAACCCTAAATATTTTACCACAAGAAACGTGCAGTCCACACGCGTCGTCGTTTGGTGCGGCATTTGGCGGGAAGGTATCGTGGGGCCTTTTTTTTCGACGACACAGTGACGGCCGATTCCTACCTGGACATGTTGAAAAACAAGATTTTGCCCGAACTCGAAGGGCTCCACATGCAGAAAGAAAATGTGACATTCCAACAGGACGGGGCTCCTGCTCACTACGCAGCGAGCGTCCGAAGTTGGCTGGAGCAAACTTTCCCCAACCGGTGGATGGGACGAGGTTCTCCCAACATGCTGTGGCCCCCACGTTCTCCGGACCTTACACCGTGTGACTACTTCCTCTGGGGATTTTTGAAGGCGCAAGTGTACAGCCGGGGCCGTGTGCCCTGCTGCAGCCAATTAAGGCAGCGCATTGAAGATGCCTGCCTTGCTATTTCGAACCGCATGAGGGCTGCAGTTTTAAAAGCATACGAAAAAAGGCTGCAGAAATGCATGGAGGCTTCCGGGGGACACTTTGAGGTCTGAGCACGGTGCGCTGACGCGTGAAACATTCAGGGAACCCCGCTGCTGCGCAAGATCGTAATAATTTCAACGAGCTGGCGACACGCACCTTCGAACATTCCCACCCCAAGCCGTGACATCGGTTGCCTCACCGCTCGCCAGATGGCGCAGCCTGTCAAAGTGGCTTCTTTGCTCGCCTGGACGAGTTCTGCCGCAGCCAAATGCAGTTTTTCGCCGATTCCAGAAAATGCAGGCAAGTTTAGATGTTAAATTACTTATCGAAAGACGAAGACTATCATAAGCTACCTTGTAGTCGGCGTTTTAGCCCGTATAAGTCCAGTAGTTTGCGCAGGAGAATTTTTTCTAACACGGACAGATAAATACGGAACACGCGGTACAACGTGGCTGTGCTGCGATGTGAGAAAAGCTGGTGTTCAGTCGGCAGCCATATCAGTTTTGTGGCACACTAGTTGTGCCAGCCACAACCGGCCTGCGTGCGCTGACGGGCGCCTGTTCCTGCGAAAGTTTTTTTTTTTTTTGCAGCGCAGAAACAAAATTCAACTCTAGGTCAAATATTAGGCGCTTTCCTTTCTAGCCGTATGGCTGCGCTCGGGTGGACGTCAGTGAGTAATTGCTCCGTTATTAAAAATTCAGCTCTGTTACCTTCACTTCGGTCGAAGTGCATAGTATATCTGATGCCGACGAAAAACAAAAATTGGGCCCGTCCGGGATTCGAACCCGGGACCTCTCGCACCCGAAGCGAGAATCATGCCCCTAGACCAACGGGCCAATGTATGGAGGGTGCAATTAGGAAAAATTTAGAGTTCTTTTTAGCACGTTAAATTATGTCATCACTTTTAATAAATTAGATGTCTTTCTAGTTTGCGTACAATTCAATTACTTTTGCTGTGATTGAAGTTGCAATATAGAGCCTAACACACTGGCTAGTGTGACGAGCGCCAGCGCTGCGCAATCGGATAGGGTAGCGCCGTTTGCAGTGAAAGCCCACCGATGGCGGCAGAGGGCGCTGCTTGTCGGAGCAAAATGGGCATTTGACAGAGGTCCAAAATGGTTTTCGTCAAGACCGGCGGCTATAAGATAATATTTTTGTCCTCACCCAGTGTATTGAGATTGCAAGAAGGGAAGCTCCTGGACTGACCTGCTGTTTGATGGACGTCCGAAGTCGTATGACAGCGTACCACATGAGCCTCTGATGCGACGCCTCGAGTCATTGGAAATGCCCCCGCCTGGATCGGCGTGCTTCGTCGCCTCTATGCACGCTGCACAGCAGTGGCCACAGTGTGCAGCGTCAACTCGGAGCCAGTGGTGGTACAGAAGGGGTTGAGGCAAGGCTGCCGTTGTCCCCTCTTCTGTATATGTTGTACGCTGCAGGGGTGGAGCGCAAGCTCTTGGATGCGCAGATGGGGTTCACGCTAAGCTACATCAGCGGTGGTGTGAAGGACTGATGGATATTGCCAGGCCTAGTCTTTGCCGATGATGTAGTATTAATGGCAGAGACAAATGCGGAGCTCCAGGCCCTCATCAACGTATGCGCTGAAGCCATGGCACCACGTGGACTGAACTTCAACGCAGAGAAGTCGGCAGTGCTGTGTTTCTCAGCGCCGTTGGACGCCGAGCAGATGGCGCACTTACCTAACGGGGATGTCCTCGAGATGGCAACGGAATACCGATACCTCGGCGCTAGGTTCAGCACGCAGCTAGAATTTGCAGCAAGACATGAGGAGCACGTGCTTGAAACAAGCTTCACAGCGAGCAGGAAACATACTGCGAAGGAGGTGCCTATGGGGCTGCAATCGATTTGTTATGGTCCGCGAGCTGTGGAAAGCAGTTCATGTGCCCGCACTGTCATTCGCGAACGCAGTCATTTGCGTGACATCGCCCACAAACAAATGGCTTGAGCGTGGTCAACGAGCGGTGGGTTGTCTGGCGCCGGGCTGCCATGGGCGAGTGGCTAATGAGGCGGTGCAGGGAAACCTCGGTTGGTCTACCTTCGAGGCTCGCGAGGCAAGGAGCAAAATAGCCTACGATGGCAGGCTGCGCCTGATGCACAAAAATAGGTGGGCGCGCAGAGTCTTTGCCTATGTCAGCGAAAACTGCCGGCGGACTACATGGATGAAGCGGCTCCAACACCTTCGTCGCAAGTTCGGCTTCTTCAGCAATGAAGTACAAGCCGACAGCGCGAGGAAATGGGCCAAGGCAGTTGATGCCCAAGTGCGTGCGCAGGAGCGAGAGGCATGGAGGGCTGCCATGGAGGGGAAGTCAACACTGGAAGTGTATAGGGCAGCCAAGCAGGACATCTGCGTCGAGAGCCTCTATGACTACAGTGGTGGCAGCCGCCTGCTGTTTGAGGCACGCGCGGGTGCCATGCCAACGCTTGTGTATCGAAAGCGCTTCGACACTGCAGTCGAATGCACCCTCTGTAGAGCCCGCGGAGCGCACGAAGAAACAACGGTGCACATCGTCCTGTTCTGCGAGAAGCTGCCGAGGCCACCGCACAAGCGCGCTACGCTTCCGCAGGCGCTTGGTTTCCGCTCTTCGAACGAAGGCTGCACAATGGATCCAGCAAACCATGTGGCAATTGCAGCGATGAAGCGCCGATTGACTGAGTGGTGGACGCTGGTGCGACACTAGAACTGTTTTCGTTCATACTGTTTCGTCTGTATTGGTATGGGCATTCGCGTTTGATAGCGTTATTGTTTTTATGTGTGTGTGTATCCAGCCAGGGCACCTTTGTTAGGCGCCCGCCCGTTACAAAGGGAAGGCTACACTCGGTCGCCTGACCTTTAGGCGCAGCCGCGCGCTACTGCGCATGTGCGGCGCCTCCTCGCTGTCGCTACAAATGCGCGCTTCGCATCCTCGCCCACCGTTTGACCTTTCGTTGCAGCCGCGTGTTGCCCGCGTCGCAGCCGGCAACCCTCCTCTCCGCATTCCTGCGGGCAGTTTTAACCCCGCCGATTTCCGTCTCCTCCTCCGCCTCGTACAGGCAGTGCGTGGACCGCCGAACGCCTCCACAGTTATCGTGGTGCTCCCAGTGCATTGTACGCGAACTGCGACAGCCATGACGTCAAACCAAACATAACTGAAGCTTTTCGCTCGTATATCCAGGCTTAACCAGAGCTAAGCCACTGCCTAATTTTTTTGTGCAGTCACAAATAACTCGTTTGGTGATGGGCACGGGAAAAGAAGAATCGGGAGCTCGGTCCATGATTTCACAACACGGTGAAAGCCGCCGCGGTGGCTGTGGTTATGGTGCTCGGCTGCTGACCCGAAAGACGCGGGTTCGACCCCGGCCGCGGCGGTTGAATTTCTTTGGAGGAGAAATTCTAGAGGCCCGTGTACTGTGCGATGTCTGCACGTTATAATAAAGAACCCCAGGTGGTCGAAGTTTCCGGAGCCCTACACTACGGCGTCTCTCATAGCCTTAGTCGCTTTGGGACGTTAAACCCCATAAACCAAACCAAACCAAACAACACGGTGAAAACACGCAGCACGGCTACACGCGCGCACAGAACGCGGACACAAAACCGCCGCAATCGCCACAGAACTACCGGGAGGAGCGGACACGATTACTCGCATGTGCAATTAGCCACACAGGACAACAAACACTGCACCTCGATCAACAAGCAATACGCGCACAAGCAGGTTAAACATGCACTCACCAAAGCAGGTTGCTGCCTTCCGAAGCTAGAAAACCGCGTCGTCTGCTGCCCCAGAACCGTCCCGACAAGCAGCGCGCTCTGCCGCCATCTCTGGGCTTTCATTTCAAACAGAGCCGCCCGATTCCAATGCGTAGCGCTGGCCCTCATCACACAAGCTAGTATTCTAGGCACTGCATTACAACTTGTTTTTTTTTAAATAAGTGTCGGATCACTAGTTATCAACCACAAAAGGTATTGAATTTCCCGGAAAGTTACTATGTGACGAAAGTGTCCAGTTAATTACGTCGCTGCCTCCAGTGCCCGTTGGTCTTGTGGTATGATTCTCGCCTATCAGGCGTGAAGTCCCGGGATCGATTCCCGCACGGGCCTCATTTTTTTTCCCCGCCGACATCACTTGTACGGTAGACTTTGACCCAACTGAAAGTAATATGGCTGAATTTCGTTCCTGCGCTGCAAAACAAAAAAAAAAAAAAACCACCGACGATTACGTTACTTCCTAAAGCGAAATTTGAGCGCAGCTCATCAGCTGTTTCAGTGGATGCCTGAATCGCGCTTAGAGTTACGCGGGGTGGTGAGTGAGAGATGTTGGCTGCATGACAACGTTGTGGCAGACACGCGGCACAGCAGCAAAAGGCCGCAGCATTCATTGGGTGAGCAAACTGTAGCGATCAACCATTAACTGCCACCTGCTAGGGTGGCAGGATGGCCGCGCTGCCTACCCGGAACGCACTCAACGTTAGATACGCCATAGCTTTCGCTCTCTAACCAGGTTCGCGGCGAAGAGATAGCAGAACATCACGCGCACGTGTGAAGCAGTAACATGCATGTTCGGCCTTTTTTACATGTTTTACTGATGCATCGGCGCGATTGTTAAGGCAACATTCCACATGGCGACCCCAACTTAACTAATTATGAAAGCAGTACAAGCACTCTCACGGTGCCGATAGCATGCGCTCTTTTGGATTGCCCTTAACATTCATGCAGCGGCGAGAAAAATTTTGGTTCACTTACAGTTGAAAACAAAAGTTATTGATGCTAATAAAAATTGTTCGAATAATACCTATGCCGTGAATGTGGGCCTCATTGCTTGTTGTTATGATAACGTGCTCCTGCACTGAATCCCTATCAAGGAGAAGCAGTTGCGACTGCATTGCATTGAATAGAGAAATCATTACGTCTAAGTCTTCCGACAAAATATATCAATCAATCGGAGTACTGTCTGCTGCCTCCTTCAAATACTATGGGCCATGTTAGCCTTGCATTTCTTGCCCCCTTTGTGTGTTATCGTGCTGCTGTAGATGCTTGTGCTTTTCTTGTTGTGTTGCTGTCCTTCCTTCTTAACTCACCGTTGTTTTTATTCTCCTTCAGCTCCTTGACCTCACCCTGACACATGTTCAGGCTTGATATGACATGTGCACTAGATAATACACGTGTATGTGCATGCTATGATAATAACTTGCATGCCCGTTAAAGAACCCCAGGTGGTTGGAATTTCTGAAGCCCTTCACTACGGCGTCCCTCATAGCCTGAGTCGCTTTGGGACGTTAAACCCCAGTAAACTAAACCAATAACTTGCATGAAGCAAATAAAGCAAGTGTCTTGCACACTGGATTATCTGTTTGTAATGTGGCATCACCCTCCACGTTCACTATCCCCCTCTATATTCGTCCCGTTCCCCAATGTTGAGTAGCGTATGTGAAGATATATTTTTCCAGCCGACATATATTTTTCCAGCCGACTTACCTCTCTTGACATCACACGTTGCCCTCTTACAAGGAATGCTGCTGCATTGAAAGGAGCTGCTGTAGATGCATTACTGTTGTCCTACAGCAAAGGAATTATGGGCATGACAAAATTTTGTTTCATCTCTCACATTTTGGTTCGTACTTGCATCACACGAGTGGTGTACCTTCCTATATGCCCTTGTAAGTGCTGTGTGCTCATTGTTAAACAGAATTAGCGAGATTGAGGGCCTTTTCAAACATTGAAATTAAATAGCATTATTGAGAGCCTTTTTTTATTTGAATGAAATAATGTACCTGCCACTCTACGCCATGCATTCGTGAGGTGCTTTTATATAAAGTCCGTGAGGTCTGCTTGCAGGCAGACTTGGTTAATGTTCACAAAGCAAAAGATGAGTACCATGTCCTATTCAGAAGTGAAACGCCAACACTGTGGAATACATGCTTCTGTTGACAGTGGACTTTTAGCTGTGTCTGTTTTTCTTTAAGTACTGGCGGGAAACAATATCTCCCAATTTTGCTTTCGCATTTGACGCTTTTGATAATAAGACGTACGCGCTCATAGCGTTGCACTTGACGCGATTCGCAGTCGCGTTTCGTGCGCGGCCACTTGCAAACGTAACCAAGGGTAGCGTTAAGGTCTGTGCACCTGAAGAGGTGACACGGTGAAGTAAAGCTTTCCAACGCCACTAACGCGTTGAGGTTACGACCGAGAGCCAGCCGTTTCTCCGCCAATTCCTCTCCCCGTGACGCTGATCGCATCTCACAAGTGCGGAGACGCGACACGCTGCGCGATAGCTTCGGGCAATAAGCGGTCGCTTCATGCAGTACAATTACCGCTAAACTCATATTTCCGTGACGACCGGCCACAGGGTCTTTAGCGTCGCATTCAGCACCATCACTCAGCTAATAGAGCGTTTTAGAATAGCGTCGTGGCGAATAGGGTGACCCTATCCGCATGCGCTTAGCGTTAGGGGAACGGGTTCACGTTTTCTGTCTATAGAATAAGGTCGCGGATGGTCGCTTTGCGTTGCTTGAAGGCAGCGCCATGACGGCGGGAAAGTGAAGCTTTCAGAACAAATAAGTTGATATATATGCTGCACTTTTTTACTGTGTAAATAAAATGACGCGCAAACTGTTTCAGTTACCAATTACTAATTAGGAAAAACGAAAAATGATGCAAATATTTTTTTAAAATGCGGACATGTTCAATCCGAGCCAAGGCTATTCACACAGGAAGAGTAGTAGTAGTAATGGTTTCTTTTTAATATTTTGCATTGAATATGGAAGGTAGAAAATTTTTTCTACCACTGCATCTGCTATCGCTGCTGGAAGCACCTGAGCTGGGGCAGCGGAAATAAAGGATAGCAGGCAGTGTGTAGAAGTGAAGAGAAAGAAGTGAGGGGATAGTAGAAAGGACAGGGGGAGGAGTACACTGAAAATAAATATATTTACATTATACATGATAAATATAAATATATACAGGTCGCACGCGCGTGAAGGTCTGGTAAAAAATTGCAAACCTGTTTGTGGAGATCAGTAGTTCAAACCTCCCGCGCTTTCTGACGTCAGTCGACGAGTACTCGCTAAGCCTAGCAGCTCTGTAAACACGGAAGCAATCTGAAAATTAGGCGTGTTTTATCGCTAAAATTTTGTTGTTCAGGCAACTTCAGCCAAAGCGAAAGCCTCGTGCGCCTTTAGTTTGATGTGAGCGTGAGCCACAGAGCAGCGGCAACGACAAATCGGTGATGAAGCGAGAGGGCCCGCTTCGGCGGGCGCCGCCATGTTGTCCCAACGTAAAGCGGCTTAGGGGCGCAAGGGGCGCACGCTATTTCGCCGATTTAGCGTTAGCGTCGCCCGCTCACCCAAGGGCCGATAGCGTTCTGCGCATGCGCAGTAGCATCCCGCTATTCCCCTATGACCCAAAGCGATAGGGTGACGCTATACTAAAACTCTCTAATGTGTGCGGCGAGTACGCCGAGACCGCCGCCGCAACGCATTTCACCGTCCATTGTGAGGGCGTTGCTGGGGCTAGAGGACCACAGGCCAGGCTTGGGTACTTTAGAAGACAGCCTTTATTGCTGCCAACACATATTTGCAATAATTACACTGGGCCTGAGCATTGCAGCTGAGCTCGAGAAGGGCTAGGCAAGCGCACCGCATGGCGGGCAGGCTACTACACAACACTACGCAACTCGTAGGTCGTCTCCCTTGCTCCGAGCGGCAGCGGGGAAGGCGTCGTCACTGGGATGGTGGCGCCATCTGTGAGGTAGTCGGCGAACTGGGTGCTTGAGAGGAGCTGGTAACTCGCACCATTTCTACGGCGCTACTGTGCTAACTCACCTTCGCTCCGCAACTCGGCGGTGTTTTTTGTACTTGGCGCCAAGTAGCAGACGACACTGTTTTTTTTTGTCATACTTTTTTCTTTATTCTTCAATGTCGTCATTCTATTGTGCTGTTAAGCATTTTCGCACCACCCCGATTCACACGTCACGGGTACGCGCCCCGCTCATGGCGGATTGGCGAATGTCGAGAATCGGGCCCCTGCTCGATGCACCATCCAGCCCCCCAGTGGAGATCAGTGGATCCTTTCTAGCCCGACCAGTTGTGTTGATAAGCTTGGTCGCTTTTTGGTGAAAACAAGAATACCGACTGTTGCGTAAATCAGAGAAAATCGGAAAAAATTATTTCGGCATAACTGCGCGTTTGTTCGGGTTCAAATTTCGGACAGAGGTTGCATTTGGTGGTCAGTTTTGCTTTATACTACATTTAGGTGGGGTACTTGCCTGATTCGGTCAGAATTATTTGGAAATCCCCATTGTTTGCGGCGACGGAAAACCAAAACCGAAAGGCTTCACAGCACTGGTACCCGTGACGCCATCTCGCACTTACCAGAGAAACGAGACCTCTACCGGGGCACTCTATGTACCGGGGAGGGCGGCGTAGGACTTGGACTTGCATAGCCAAGTGACGGCCGTGGCCTTCTGATTGCTGTACGACCGCTGCCCGCGCGCTTCAAATCCAACGAAGGAGCGTGCTACCGCATGGGAACAGGCCCCCGCGTGAGTGACACTTGGCTGCTTGCCAGTTTAGGGGGCAATTTCCTCACTGGCGTCCCAGAACCCTCCTCGCAGCGCCGCCCCTCCTCCTCCGCTATCCTCCTCCTCCTCTTTTTTTCTTTCACGGCTGTTGCGCTCTTCGGTCTATTCCTCCGGCGAGTCTGCCTCCGCGCACCGCGAATCTGCGCGTCTTCTGGACCGCGCTGTCTGTGTTTTTTTAATATTTTTCATGCTTTATAGTTTAATTTCTTTATTATTTTGTTTCTTTTCATATTTGCATTTTTTTATTTGTTTTATTTCACTCACGAAACCCGTGCGTTCACTAGATCTGCCTTTATTCTTGCTCAAACCGTGTTCGTGACGGAATGGCAGCGACTACCCTTGAAGTGCCAAACGCCCTGGTTCGATTCCCAGTCTCAATAAAGTTTTTTTTTTCTTCGCCGGAACTCGAACACACTTGCTAGCATTCCCTGCTCACGACAGTATGAGGCATTAAAGGATTTCGCCTTAATAAAGCGATTCTGCTCGTATTTTCTTTCACAGCTGTTCTGCTCTTGGCGAGCTTCTAGGACGGCCGGCTCGCGATTTTCGCGTTGCCCTTCGAGCCATTTGTGTGGCCGGCACGTTCCTCGCTTAAAGGGCGTTAAAGGGCGATTCACACGACGGTCCGTTCGCCCGCGGCCCGCGCACTACCTGGTCTCCTTCCGTGATATTCTCTCGTATTACCGAGACAAAGGAAGGGAATACGCACCCCCTGCTCCGTCCCTCACCATAGCGCAGGCTGCACATTGGCGACAACTACAAACCCGGACTGCTCAATACCCAATACTGCTGCATGCCCGATACCCAGACCAATTCTCGTCATCATGCAAACTTTTGCGGCAAACCAGGCGCCCCTACGATTTACATCATTGGCAATAAACGTTTCCACCACCACCTACGTGCTCATGCGTCAGCACATTGAGAGGCGCGCTGACCAGGCCGCGGTCCAGAAGACGCGCAGATTCGCGGCGGCGGTGCGCGGAGGCAGACTCGCCGGAGGAATAGACCGAAGAGCGCAACAGCCGTGAAAGAAAAAGAGGAGAAGGGAGAAAAACAGGAGGAAGAGGGGCGACGCTGCGAGGAGGGTTCTGAGACGCCAGCGAGAAAATTGCCGCTACTTCCAGTTACTGCTTCGTACTGCGTTGTATTCGTGCTGTCTCCAACTGCTCGGCCCGGGTCACAATTAGTAGCAGCTGGGAAAAATGCTTATCTCAACTCCTGCAAGGGTGGGAAGTGACCTTCGCTTTCAATTACTGCGGTGACCCATCTTGACATGCAGTACCCGTCGCCACTTTTGGCTACGTTTTTTTTTTTTTTTCTCAGGGCGGAGATTATAAGCCTCCCTGGCAGTGGCATAGCCAGAAATTTTGTTTGGGGTGGGGCTCGTGTTGCAGTGGGGCCTCCTCATAGAATTTGCGGAGGTATCAAACGCAAAAATAATAACTGCATTGCCATTGAGAATGCCATTGTGCATTAGATAAAGCTCACTGTCTAGAACAGTGAAATATGTATTCTTTAAAATAAAAGAATGTATATTTGTATGTCTTAAAAATCGTGTTAACTGATACCAATGCTTCCATGTTTTTGCATATTTACTAAGTAAACAAAATATCACGCGAAGTCTACAACTACATCAGTCCGAAACCAGCAAAGCTGTGCATGCCACTGATATGAAAAACATAAAGGCCATGAAATGAGCTAGTAACTAAGACAAATATTTTAATGAATCTTTGTCACTCAAGTGTGCACGTGTCTGCTTTCGATTCAGCAGTGAACAATGCTGCCATGCATGGCCACACCTCACCTTAGAGTTCAACCTGCCTTTTATTGCAGCTCTTGTCGCTTAATGTTGCAATCTGCCTCCATTGTGTATGTTTTGGAAGCTGGCAGTGTAAACAGTGCCTTCTGCTGCAGCAGTGAGGATTAAAAAAATTCTGCAGTATTTTTTTGTTGGTGTTGAATACCATATTTATCGTCATTGCATGTTTTCGTGCGGCTGGCCATGCAAGGAATGCTTTCTCATACAGTGAGCTACTAATTCCCAAAACAATTGGATAAATTACATATTCTTTACAGCTCCATTTAAAAGGACTATACTTAAAGCTAGGGAGGAATACAGTGCAAACTTAAACACCCAATTGTCTAGCCCAGTTAGTCAAAAAGCTTTCTGCTTTGACTTGAGTCCACTTCGGCTGCACTCTACCAAAGAATCCAAAGAATTTGCCTGCCAGTGTTTTAAATGGGTTTGTAGAGCAGCAGCTGGTCAATTTTTCTACCCATACTGCAGTTCTCACCGATGCCTTCCAGCAAAACGGAAAGAAAGCTATTGGCATGTATTCGAGGGCTCTTGATTGCAGTTATTCATTGCTGAGCTTCTAGTTATTGTGTTGGCCTTTCTCAAAATCCCTGGCATTGTTTCTGTGGTTATTATACTTGCTGTCAGGGGTTCTGTCTTGACAGTGCTCGAAGGCTTGAGGAACTCTCATGTGAACCGTTCTTTGTTTTTCAATGGACACTTGGACATTGTGGCATTGCTTTTGATGGGATGGCTGTTTTTTAGCAAAGTCTGCCCTTTGTGGACCTGTGGTCCTGTTTATTCCAAATGCTGTGCACTTGACGATAGCACACTTTCATTTCCTTCATCTGCACTCCTTGAGTCATGAGAGTTCTTCTTGCTACAGTGGATTTTCAGCATCTGGCATTCCTTTTTAGTTTCCCCTTGTGCAGTTCGCTATTAAATCTTTATATGTGCTGATCAGAGCGCTCTCTATGAAATCTCTGTTAGACATGTGAAATTGAATCACTTGATCACTTTCTCCTCTCCTGCTGGCAGTTTGCTTCTCTGCGAAGAGAGACCTTCCTCACATGATTAGGGCTCCCGCTTTCTATTCTGGTTCTCTTCTCCTTTGGGGCAAGCACCGAGGGACATATCCTAAAGGGACATATCCTCTCATCAGGCAGGTTCCTCTGCTATAATTTTCAAAATGATTTCCTTTTAACCAATGACTGTCTAACTTAATTACGTAACTGTGTCCCTCCTCCCACCTGTTTGAACTTTCGGTGCACCCTGGCCAAACTCCCAGTGTGGGTATGTGCCACGCCAAAGAGGCCAACAACAACAGCAAACAAAAATCGAAGTGTTGACCTCTGACCTCTATCTAGGTTCTCTTCTGTGCTGAAACATCTTACGTGTAGACATTGCAAAGGGTGGAACTCAGTGCACTCTGTCTTCTCTGCGAGACAACCTATCTCTCTGGAAACTGATAGCTAGCTGTCAGAGCACATGTTAAACCTCTGTTCATGCCTTACTGTCTTTGACATTGTGTGTGTGCTGTGCAATTCATGGCACTGGGCATTATGGGGTTAAGCCATTCAAGTGTCGGCAGTTGCTTGACTCCTCAAGCTTGTCTTTCTTTATGAAGTAAGATGTTCACCCTTTCCTACATGAACTTCCTGAAATATCCCGTAAGGCTCAAAAATCTGCAGACAAACCTTACATGGTTCTTGCCTCGATTATATGGATTTTGTTTGACCTCTTCAGGCTGGAAGCAGTTTTTGACAATGTTGAATGCCAAATAGTCAAGCTCATAGCTTCCAGAAGTGCACTTGGATAGCACTGTAATATTCTGGCAGGCTGTAACACACCCAGGGCTTGCTTCAGTTGAGACATGGCTATTTTAGCCACTGCCAGGAACCAGCAAGTCATCCATATAGCATAGCACAGCTGTATTGCGCAGAGATCTCAATACTGTTCATCATTTGCTCAATTACGGCAGAGTTCTTTCTAAGCTCAAACACCATTTATTCTAACCGTTCCATTTTGTCAGGTGTAATGATTTTAGTTTTCACCTTTGATTCATCACTGAATAGAATCTGGGGTTTGCCATTTTCACAATGCATAAAGCTACAGTTTCACTCTTGCAAGTTGCTGCAGCTAGTAATCAGTGTTTTGCCATGAAAAGTATTCAGGCACTTTGATTCTCTTGAGTTGTAAATACACCATGAGATGGTTCCCACCTTTCTTTTTTTTTTTTGCCAAAGTGTGCAGCAATATTTATGTTGTAACACCACCTGCCTTCTGTTATACAATGTCTTAGCTTGCTTATCTCTATATAACTATCTTGTGTGGTTTGGAGATCACCAGAATACTTACAGATTTCTCTCTGATGGTCATTTTGATTTGTTTGGAGCACTCCATCTCTCCTGGTGCTAACAAGGGTTTGAATTTTAAAGGTGCGGCCCATACATGAATAAAAAAACATATAATCGTATTTTTTGTTCAGTTATCTAATTACTCCAAAACAGGCCTTGTGCCCACACATGGGTGCAGCCTTTACACAAAATTGTATGGTACTCCTCCACTAGTGAAAACCCTTGTGATGTTTAGCATGTTTTGATTGCTGTGTTCCTGTTGCATTGCACTTCTGACCAGGGGTAAGTCTTCACGAATTATGAATCTTTTTACATAGCAAACACACTATTCACCTGTGTCTGATCACTGCCTTTGTTGTTCACCAGTGGTGTTTCAGTCTGCACTAAATGTTAATCAGCATTCCCTTGTCTCGCCTGCTTGGCACAACCACATCTCCTCCCTTTTCACTAGGTTCTGCTTTCACCTAGAGTTCCTGTATATGCTCCCGCAGGGAGCAGAGTTGCGCGAAGGTCCGCCATCATGTTCCAAGCTGTGCAGGAAAGCCACTTCTCATACGTACAGGGGCTGCGTAGCTCGCTGTGTAGGGCGCTTGGGCTTTTTTTCTTTCTCCTTTAAATAGATTGACTTGATGACAAGTTTCTAAACGTAACGCTGAAAACTAATCTGATTTTCCGAGGGCGTGCATACAGCATGGAAAAGAAATCGCCAAAGGTTAACAGCAAATCGTAATCATGACAAACTGACGAAAAAAGACTGGAAACAGCCTGCGAATTTTTTTCCCTTCTGGAACCAGCAATTTCAGAAGAACAAGCAGTTCCGTTCCAGATGAGGCAGCGTCTGTCCCATCCTGTCTTCCTGCGTGCACGTCTTAAGAACAAAAAGAGTATAGCGATGAATTGCTTTTTTCACAACAAGCACCGCCGCATGCTTGTTGTGAATCGGCGAATCGAAATTCGACCGCCGCGACTGGGATCGAACCTGCGTCATTCGGGTCAGCAGCCGAGAGCTGTAACCACTAAGCCACGCAGCAGCTGCATAGGCAAATTAAATGTTTATGCAGGTGAGACTGGCATCGAAATGTAGCAAAACTTTGCATGGAATTTGGTTCTTGAACATTCATTGTCCCTTGTATTTCACCTCGAACAATCACTACAGAAGGCTCGAAGCAACAGCAGAGTAAGCAGAGCCTGCCCTAGTGAAGGGCCGAAAAGTTGCAGATGCAGACTGAAAATTCTGTACAATTTTAATGCAGTGATATGCTACAAATACTGCTTCGAGGGACAGGTATAGGCTCAAACTAGTATCCATAAAAGGACACTAAGTGAAAGATATAGACAAACAAGATTTTCGTTGCCTGTTCCTTATTTGATAATGTGTGTAAGTTAGGAAAAAAACTAATGATTTGTTCAAGGTAAACAAATGTCGACACATGAAAAATGTTTTTACCAATGCAATTCTGATTTCGCTGTTGAAACAGGCAAATGTTGGTTGTGATGGCGCTGGTAAATCTTGGAACATGTTAGAAATTTTCATTTATTTATCAATACTGTAAGCCTTTCACAGCCGCAAACAGGAGAGGTTTATCCTCAAGAGCCACTTGAGGCGCCGACGCACTTCGGCTGCCGACCTTCCACATGGCACTGCGTAAAACGCTTTGCCGTTTCCCGTGCGGTTGCTGCAGTTTGGCGCACTGCACCCAGTGATAGCTGACGACTGCGCCCGTCACTGCCACTGCAGAACACCAAACTTGACGTCACAGGTGTGCACGGAAAACAAATGAATGTAGCCGACAGCGCGAGCTCACATGACGCGTCGAGCAGACAAAGGTTCGCTCGGCGCTGCACCTGTGAAGTCAGCTTCTCCGCAGAGTGTTGAACACACGATGTCACGAAAATCATGTGACCGCCTCTCGGCGAATGGCGTTCGGAGCGGCGAGGGAAAACAGACGCGCAACTCTGCTACCTTTGGTAGCATATACAGGAACTTTACTTTCACCCAGTGTGCAGTTCCTTTGGGCAGCATGAGTGTCTTCTTAGCACAAAATGGCAGTGATAGTGATGATAGTGATAGTGATAGTTAAGTTGCTTTTGCAATTTCCGGGCTTAACCAAGCTGAGCCTCTGCCAGTTTTTATGTCTGTCTGCTGTTTCAGTGGAGCGAACTGTGCAAGTATTATAATATAAGTAATTTTTATAAGCAGTCTTTATAAATTTGGCCGGGTCATTGTGGATTATTCTATTTCTCTGTACCATATGTGCTTGCTTGCAGGTGTAGTGATCAGACAGTTCCTTGCCGTGGGTGCATACTTCCTGCAACTGGCGGGGGGGGGGGACCAAGTGCTTGGAGGTGAAGTGTGAGTTTCATTTATTATTGAATAAGATCTGAAACTGTTGCTGCTTGAAGCAAGGTTGATGATGGTAGCAACCAGTGCACTTCATCAGATACAGTGTCCTCAGCAATGATATACTGCACATTGTCACAGCTGACAGCCATGGCATCCTGGTGGTTTGATGAGAAAACCTGCAGTGTTCACTCGTATCACTGAGCTCCAGTGTGTTCTCAGTTGTGGAGGCAGCTGCTGTGGTGAGTTTGCTGCTGTCTTAGATGAGTGTGTATCATACCAGAAAAAGGTTGATTCGTAACAGTTTGGAGTAAAGGTGCCAAGCACACGCATTTTTCTTGCTGGTTGCTCAAAGTGGGATTTGGTGGCACTTCCAGCATCAGTCATAACGCCTTGAGTGAGATAATTAAGGTGGAGTGAGATTGAAAATGGTTTTCAAAAGTTGGCTGTACAGCTCTTATAACAAAAGCTATGGCTACTAAATTGGTAAGGAATCTAAGAGATAGCCGCAGCATGCATTGGAGCTGAAAACTAGATTGAAATTTTGTCTGGTATTTCTAATGTTTTCTGCTAATGTACGTTTGTCTTAAAATCCATCTGTAGAGTGTTGACATTTTGTACGAGAGTAGAAACCAATGACCTATACAACTGATACTAAAATTATGCGCTTTGAAGAAAAACTAAGCTTAATATGTTTTTTTTCTTTGTCAGTGCAATAAAATTGCATTCTATCACGTACATGGCTCAGTAGTGTACAGGTCAGAACGAAAAACCACCCTAAAAATACTCGATGCAGTATACCACCTGGATCTGCGGCTGTCTGCTGGTGCTTTCTGTGCAAGCCCAATTGCCAGTTTGCATGTTCAGGCGTACTGATGGTCACTTGAACAACGCTGGAAGTTTACAATTAGGGCATACGCCAGGAAGGCATTATCTCTTCTGACCATCCATGCAACATGCTATTGCAAAACCCAACCAATACACTGCTGTTCTCAAACTGACCGTGGGAAACACCATCTTTGCCCATTAGAGTCACCACACTTTTCCAAGACATGAACATACCAGTCTCCAATATTCTGGTGACTTCTTCTAACGACAAAATTGTTCCCTGGGAAGTGCATTCGGCTGACTGTGACACATCTTTTCATGAGGTTGGCAAACATGGGTCGCCAATTGGCATAAAAGAGCACTTCATGTCCCTACAAGAAAAGTATCAGTGCATAGTATTCTACACAGATGCCTTCAAGACTTCTTCATTTGTATGTGCGGCTCACAGCTGTCAGTTCTCCGAAACGAAAATTGTGAATAGACACACAAGCATATTTACTGCAGAATGTCTTGGTATCCTGTTAGCTGTTAGATCCATCCTACAAGAGAAAATTTCAACCTCTTTTATTTACTCAGTCTCCTTAAGTGTGGTTATGGCCCTGTCCTCTGGGAAACCCTATCAAAACCCTGTTATGAATTCCCTCTTGAAATTCCTTATATCTGCATGCACATTGAAGCTTAAAATCAGAGTATGCTGGGTGCCAGGTTACTGGGCAATGGTGGGCAGGGTGGGTTACTGGGATGGCAGTGAGGAAGCTGATAGACTTGCTGTGTCAGCTGCCGAGCAGATTGTGATCACTGTAAACCGATTTCCGTACCAGGACCTCGGGCCACATTTTAATACTGCACTCCGCAGAGAGTGGCAGCAGGATTGGCACGAAGAAACAGAGAACAAACTGCATGCAGTAAAACAAGAATTGGAAGGCATGCCACAGAAAAACAAAATAGATTCAAAGAAGGTGCTCTCTGCAGAGTGAGAATAGGAGACCCATGCATCACATAGTCGCATCTTTTAAAGGATACTCCAGCCCTACAATGCGCAAAATTCGGAGCCCAGATCTCAGTTGTTCATACACGAATCATGTGCCTGAGATTAGAGACAGAACAATGACAGCACATGCGAATGGGCCCTTCTTTACTTTCAGGTGACGATTGCATGTTTTGTTTGGAGAGTGTTTTGTAAATATTTAATTCATGTAGGCTTTTTATGAGAGATCTCTTATTCCAGGTGACCCCAGCTCTTTCTCACCGCTGAGGAGAAGGCTGAGCTTGGTGTTACCTGCCAGGTGCCTTGTCCTTCTTGCTCGAGCAAGGACTGTGGTTGAGGCTGCTTGGCTTCATCTTTAATGTGTAACAACTCATACTGCAATTTTTAGGTGCTATACACCACTTCAGGCCATTTCACCTGACTTATACACCTTCACGACTCACTATAATCATGCACATACTCTCTACTCTTAGGCCCTATACACCCGGTGTTGGGCCAAGCTGACTGAAAACCTTGCGTTTGGTGCTCTTTGGCCTTAGATGCCCTTGTGCGAGAAAAAATGAGCATCGTCATCAGATATGACTCGCATAATGCCAGACCACTCCTCCTCCGCTTCGAAGAAAAATGCCAAGAAATAAACATACTAGGCGCACTTCCCGGTGTTTCATGGAGACCCGATCCATTGCCACCTTGGTACACGTTTCCTAATGTATGCAATTTCGCACTTACACACTTTCAGAAAAGGCGAACCTACAGGAATGTGCACAGCAAGAGATTTCTGCCGTAAGAGAAAAATACGAGAATTACACCGATTTCTACACAGACGGTTCTGAAACAGCACTCTATGTAGGGAGTTCGATAATACAAGGGAAGTGGAAGGAAGTAGTCAGGCTGCCCCATTGTGCTTCAATTTTTACAGCAGAATGCTTCACCATTGCTGTAGCTGTAGATCAAATAATGAAGAAAAACATAAAGAACAGTGTTAGCTACTCTGACTCCCTCAGCCTAATTGCAGCAATAAACCCCAGAAATGCAGTCGAACCCTTAATAGGAAACATAATGTGATAAAAGGTGAGACACAAGGATGCACAATAAAGTTCTGCTGGGTTCCTAGTCGTGTGGGAATCAGCGGGAACAAGAGCGCTGATGCTTGTGCTGCACTCGCCCGCAATGGTGAAGTAAAACTAGTAAACATACCACATAAAAACTGCATGAAGTCTGTTCAAAATAAACTGAAAAGAAAATGGCAGGCCTCATGGCACAATGGAGTTAACAACAAGCTGCACTTCATAAAGCCATGTCCTGGGTGAATGGAAGACATGCAGGCACCAAGAACGATTTACAGAAGTAATTTTATGTCATCTCCACAATGGACATACAAACATTACACATAATTTCTTACTAACGAAACAAGACAAACCTCTTTGTGAAAGATGGGGAGATGAGCTCATAGTAAACCATATTTTATTCTCTTGTTCAAAACTAAAAAAAAATGAGAAAGAAGCACCTTACTAAGTTTTATAATGAATGCATTCCTTTACACCCTGGCTATTCTTAGGTTAAAATGCCATTGTTAACACGTCTTGTGTTTTAAGCTTTTTAAAAGAAGCAGGTGTTCTTGAGAAACTGTAAATTTTAATCCACTGCTACGCTTATTATGATGCATTTCAGCCATGTTCTCATCCCTGAGAAGAAGGCTGAGGTGTTTATTAGATTGGTTGGGAACTTCAATTTCCTTGCCTAGACAAGGAGCACTGGTGAGGTTACCTGGCCTTCATTAAAGCTTTTACTAGCTGGTATTTATAAAATTTCTTTCCTCTCTCATTACGAGGTAAAGCAAACAAACTTTTTCGACCCTCTACACCACTGTTTTTTCAAATATTAGCTAAAATCTGCAGAGAAGAGTTTTCCTATATCTTCAGCTTGGCGCATGATAGTGTTAGCTGCTTATGCGCCATTAAACCCAACAAAACACAACACTTAGTATCTATACACCTGGCGTTGTCCTGAGCTGACTGAAAACCTTGCGTTTGGCGTTCTTAGTAGATGCCCTTCTGTCAAAAAAAGAGAGCATCGTCATCGGATATGACTCGCATAATGTCATTTGGTGTACACATGATCGCTGGGTAAATAATGTGTGTGTCACAGATTTCCTTGGTTATTGTAGAAGCTATGGGCACAGGCAATAGTTTCTACAGGTGTACTGTTCTCACGGGCTTACAAGCCAACCACGCAGGCATGCAATCCATGGCCTCATGCTTGTAGCCTCGACTGAGCTGTGAACAACTTGTGTGATGTTGGCTGTCAGTATGACAGAGCTCAGAATAGGAAGAGAGATGGGGCCTTCAGTGGTGTCTTTTGGATATTCATTTTACAGAGCTTGTTTTGTGACACACGTGCTCATTCTTCTGTCTCACTATGAAAAATTGTTATAGACTTGTCTTATAGTCTTCCAGAATTAGTCAGAAGAATGTGCATAGTGCCACAAAACAAGCTCTTTAAAATGAGTGGTACAAAAGACAGCACTGGAGTCCCTATCTCTCTACCTATTTTGAGATCTGCCATTCTGACAGCCGACATCTCACAAGTTGTTCGTAGCTGAGGGGGGAATACAAGTGTCAGGCACTGGCTTGCATGCCTATGTGGTTGGCTTGTGAAGACATGAGAATAGCACACCTGTGCAGACCTCTGCGCTGCACTTGTAGCTTCCACTTTTCTGCAAACAACTTGCTGTGATGCGATGCACTGCCAGCGGGATGCATGAACTAATCTGCCTAAGCCACCTACATTGACTGGACTTGTTTTGGACTGTTTCATCATCTGACAGAACGTTAGGTGGAGGCTAAGTGCAGCCTTGCTATTTCTCAGACTTCTCCCTTCGTTGCTTTTTTGTGAAGTCTTTCGCAAATTATTGACCTCTTATGAACGCTTTGGCAAGGCATCACTAGGCAGCCTGCGAAGTGCCATCACTGTAGAAGCAGCACTGTCAACTTGTGCAAGAACAAGTTACAGCAGACAGGAAACCGTGCACTGCAAACTTCTGTTATGAGTCTGGATAGACTGTTGCAATGGGCCCCACCAATTTTTGTCACTTGGAGAGTAAAATAGCAAATGGAAACTTACTTTAGGGAAGTACTGTTGTTGCTGGCTGCTTTGTTATATTAATTAGAATTTGTCTGTGTTGACAGTCTACTTCACAACGCGTTTATCGCTTAACTCATACTGGTGTGGCTGCTAGTGTGCAGTCTTGGTGTACTCTGGATTGGTGACAGTGTGCAAACATTGCCAGCTACACTTTCATTTCCAGACTCAACAGCAGGCCTTCGAAAGCTGAGTTGAAGGCAACATTTCATTTGTTGGCAACTTGAATTTTGTTTATTCACTAACATCAGTTTAGGGAAAGCGTAGTCCATTTTGGCATCTCTAGCTATGCGACATGAAGCATTCACCTGCAGCATAACTGGCCTCACTTCATAAAGCATTGTAGCGTCCCATTAACATGCTTAAACAGGACTGGCACCACTTTTGAACAAATTCACTACAGGATGTTATCTCACATCTAAAGGCCCAAAAGATGAGAACAGTAGACAAGAGTGAACAACCTCTCGAGAGTACTATTGTTAAAAATGACACCATCAGTGAAAGCAGATGCACGTAGCTTCTTATGGCAGCTTGTTAGAGTCTTCATTAATATTTATGAAAGGTTTATGGTTATATTCGCATGTTCCTGTCATGAAAACTGTAAAAGAAAAATCTTGGTTGCCAGACGTTGAGCGCTTTATTCAAAATTCACGTCTGCATCCTAACAGAATGAAAGTGTTATTTTTGTATTTCTATTGACCATAGACAGGAATTGATTATTGGAAATCTGTGACATGGAAAATTATAATATGCTGTCGGCACACCTAATCCGTGAGAATGTCTGTGTTGGGTATCTCTTTAGCCTCTTCTTGGCCATGGTTAAGCCATTGTGCTGAGAAAAGGCAATTTATTTCTTTGGAATACCCTTCAGTTGGCAGCAGCAGTTGCGGCATCTGGACATCGACTGAGCCTGCCACGCAGGTGTTTCCGGCATAACCTGAGCAGCACAGCACACCACAGGCATCAAGGCAAGCCCTGGCAAGACGAGCACATCTGGTCACCACACGAGACCACGGCACGAGTACGAAGGCAACAAATCTGACTGTGCTGGCGTGGCCCCCTGGAATGGCGATATAAAAGCGCTACTTTGAGCGGCCCCCACCTTCAGTTGCCAGCAGCAGTTGCGACATCCGCACATCGACTGAGCCTACTCTCTTACCACGCAGGTTGGTGGCCAGCACTTATGTGAATCATAGCATTTGAATTTTTTTATGCCATAACTGTTGCTGCTGCTGCTGTAGTGCTATGTAGTGTCCAGCTGCTTGGCTTTTTTTTGACAACTAACATACAGGTCGCAAGATTCTTTTCCTGTTTTTTTTTGTCTTCTGTGATGTTGTGTGATCAGAACGTTTTACCTCAGAGATGTCTAAGGAATTAAATAAGCTGTTCGAGGACTTCAAGCATGACCTTAAACAGGAGTTCTGTGTCTTGCTTAAAACCCTGGAGTGAGATCTCTGAAAGGACACTAGGGAAATTAAATCTAGTTTTACTTTCATAAACCAGGATTAAGAGGAAATGAAGAGTCAGTAAGTCGAGTTGAAGCGAAGCGAAAACATGGAACTCAAAGAAAACTATCAGAGTTGCAGGAAGAGCGTGATGTCCTTCTTGTGAACATGAGGGACGATGAAGTTAGGCTTGTTCAGAATGAACAGTACTTCAGGCCCTTTAGTATAAAGTAAAAGGTGTCCCGGAAACTCAAAGTGAAAATGTACTGGAAATAACAAAAAAAAAAACTGGCACAATCATTGGCTTGCCTTTCATGGACAGTTGCATCGAGGAGGGCCACCGTATTCCAACTCAAGATGAAAACAGGCCACCAAACATTGTCATTCATTTCGCACAAAGGTCAAAATGTGACTGCTTTCTTGAAAAGGCAAAAAAAATGCAACATAAAGTCTTAAGGACTTGGGATTGAGGAGGAGGAAACTGTTTACATAAACGAGCATCTGTGTCCAACCTTGAAGCACCTCTTTGGTAAAGTGAGTGCTAAGAAGAAGGAATGTGTTTGAAAATACATCTGGATGAGGAATGGAAATACCTTTCTACATAAATCTGTAACAAAAGACTTCCTTCATGTAACACACTTTGATGACCTAGGTAAAACTGTATAAACATGTTTGTTTTGCCTCCTAGGAAAGCGAAAGGAAAAACTAAACATGGGCCATAACCCATGTGTTGTTAACAGACTAGTAACAAACAAGACTCATTTGTCGTTTTTCCATCTTCATGTTTGTACCCTCAATAACAAAGATGGTGGGGCAATACTTCTTGAAAATATGGGTGTCCCTTTTGATGGGATTATGCTCACAGAAATACGCTACACAAAAGAATCGTGCATGCTCCATCCCTCTAGCCAGTGGTGTAAATCGTGGGGTGGGACTGGGGGTCCTTGCCTCCCGTTTGCTTAGTGGGGGGGTACACAGCATGCGAGCGTCCCTCCCATGAGATTCTTCCCGAGGCTACTCAGTCGGCATAAAATGATATGAGCAGCACGCGCAACAGGGGAAAGCTGGGGGAGTGAGGAGGCCTCATCCCTTCCACAGAATGGCTCAGCTGAATCAGATGTTCAAGAAACAGTGCTGTCATAATTACAATCTGCCAATAATCGGAGGGCATGTCATGACTCCGTGTCATAGTTTTTAATTTAACTTCAGGCCTCTGCTTTTCTTCTATCGAGCCAATCTGTGATTGTGACAGAGATGTCATTTGTGTTTGAGGGTCGGCACCCTATAAACCCTCGAAGCTTTCTTCGGGGTCTTTCTCTTGTTCGGGCCAGGTGAACGTCTTGACAGTGCGCAAGACAGCTGCAGACAGGTGCGACTCTCGCCTTGTTGGCATGCATAAAACAACTTCATATCAACTGGCCATATTTACTGAAAAATGAGGGAATGAGTTGAACACATTGAACAGTGTCCACCGCCGTCACTTTCAGTTTCTTAAAACTGCTGGTCCCATTAGAAAATTGCAAATGTCCCTTCCATCATCTGGGGCTCACACCTCCTATGAACTAAAAATAAAGTAAGATGGAGGCTGTGATTATCGACCAAGAAAGTGTTGCTGGTTAAATGCTGTAGAAATAGCACAACCACTGAAATGAAATGCCTAAATGGCACCACGCATGCTTTAAATTGCAGAAAGCTACAAAACGTATCTTATACTCGGTGGTAGAGGTCTGCACAGGCCAGTATTTAGATTGGGCCCGGCCCTACTTGCCTCTACTTCGGTCCGTCCTATAGAGGTGATGGTGCCTGAAAAAAAAAAAAAACCCTGAAGAATGGGCAATAGAAGACTTTTTTTTCCCAGAACAAGAAAAAAAAGTGGAAAAATTTCAAACTGAGTTATCTGCTCAATCCCACCTCACTATGCTCTGTAAAAATTGCTTATCTGCACAATCCCACCTCACTATGCACTGTAAAAATTGCTTTAAATGGGCTGTCTAGGAATTTGCCAAGCATCTGCAGCTGTTCACATCGTGGCAGAGTCTATATAGCTACCAACTGCTGACGTCAATCGAATGTCAGCAACTCCGAATTTCCATATCGTCTGTGTCATATGAAATAACCTGATTGTAGTTGGGTAATGTTCATAGGAAGCTGCACATTATGCTTGCGAGTGAGTGCATAGAAAAACTTTGGTATTTGCACTTGAATCTCAACGTGTGAAAAGACGCACAAGCAAGCCTTCCCTTACTTGCAGGAGGGAGGAGCCACACTGATGCGATGCTTTGTGTCAATTGTTCTCTGTGAAATATGTCACAATCTTTTCCTGAAAATGCTTTGCAGTATGCTTGTATTGGTTGGAAAATATATTTCTTTACTTATTTCTGAGTTGCAAAGCAACTGGGCTAAATTTAGTGCATTTTCGTCTTGTTCCACAATTTCGTATTTTTATGAAAGAGAAAAAACCTGAAAGGACTGTTTCTTCCTGAGCATTCAAAATTTCCTGAAACTTTACTTCTCTAGTCCGAACCCCACTGTGGCTTGCTATCTATTTCTAAAGAGCATGGCCCACCCAGGTGCTCATTCGGCCGTGCCCGTGCAGGCTGGTTTGCTCTTCGTGACGAAGCTTTGTTCTTAAAAAAAATAAATAATAGAAATACAGCCAGCAGCAAACAGACATCTGAGTAACAGCTGAAATAGTTGCAGAAAGCAAGAAGCACAACCGCCGGTTCATACCAGCGATGAATGCCCACTCAAGCTGGGCACAGCTGGAAAAGTGGGTTATAAATAGAGCACTGCCTGCCATGCTTTTCAGAGGCTCGTGAGGCAACACTTTAGAGAGAAATTTTTAAAAACAATGGCTTCAGTGCAAGCGTAACCTGGTCCTCTCATAACCACGCTAGGATGCTTAGTGACCTAATGCACTATGAGCGCATTGTTGCAGACTTCGGATTTGATTCAGCTAGTGGCTCAGGGGAGCAGCTCATAAACATGCATTTTTACTTCGAGGTGCACACGGCTTTTACATGGCGAGAGACTTCGTACAGCAGTGAGAAATATGGAGTCATATCATTTACAGATAAGAAGAGAGCTCCCCTTCGAGCAGGACTGGTAGCTTCATGAATTCCGAACTCTCTACAGATACCAAGATAGGGATTGGCAACTCCAAGGACCACATCTGCATGGGTTATGCAAAGGTTGACCGAGGACCCAAAGTGTTTTCAATTAGTCTGCTTTTTGTAGGTCAGGAACGCAGGTGATGATACCATTCTACTGAAGTGGAGAGCATCCACAGTAAATGCGGCACACCAAAGAACTGTGCACATGCATAGGCACTATGCACGGTTTGTAGCTGGACTGTAATGGCTTTTCGCTAGGGGACGTTTCGGAGCCTTCACTCGTCTACTGTACAATTTGCTCCTCTTTATCGGCCCCAGTCAGCTAGGCTTCTGCTGACGGCGGTGGCTTTGTCAGTACCTCAGGCACTTGATAGGTTAGGGAGGGGGCAAGATAAGTGAGGAGGGCGCATTGCGCTTCTTGTCAAAGAAAACATCCAGTATGAGAGCATTGAAGAATTTAGCACAGTGACATCTGATTATGAGGTTCTGAGCTTGTATTGTAAAGGATGCATTTTCTCTGTTATGTATAGACCACCATCGGGAGGCATGATGAAGTTCAATTCTTTCTTAGATAAATTCTTCGGCCGGATGCCAGAGGAAGCCCTGGACCTAATATTGGGTGGAGACATTAATGGGAACATGCTGGTACCAATTTACAAATTCAGTCACTGATTGCATCTTGTGGGCTTACCAACGTGATCACTAAGCTGACACGTGTTACACAATAGATTACTTCTTTATAAGATGTATTCATAACAAATTTAAATGTTGATCTGACAACTGCAGATACAGTTAACACTGTATAAGCAATCATTTCGGCATATTTCTATTGGTTGAAAAGGCTCGGCAAGACAACTTCTGCAAGTAATCATGCCGCCATGTATTGAACAGTTCTATAATGCAATCAGGCAACAAACATGGGCCACTATTCTTAGAACACTGCAGAAATGGCCTATAACCATTTCATCGACAATTTTAATCACACATATCACATACATTTTGCTTTCAAGAAAATAAAGAGGCCATGCGGCGCACGAAAACCGTGGGTGACATGTGAGCTACTCAAAATTATCAGGCACAAAAATGGTTTATTCGCACATTTAGTAGGAAGGAAGGATTCATTAATATTCAGAGTTCACATCAGTCTGCAATAAACTAACAGCAGTGTTAAAAATCCAAAGACATGTAGTACTGCATCAGTATGCTCTGCGAAGGCACAATCTGCAGATCTGATATAACATGGAAAAAGGTGAACATTCTTCTGCATCCTAATGTGCAAAAAACATTCCCTAGTGTTATCGAGCAGGAAGAGCATTGGTGATCCATTTAATAAACTTTTCGCACTGCAGAGTACTGAGAGTCTTGAGCCTGCTAGCACCTTGGCACCTGATGCTGAGGCAAATATGTTAAATAATACTAGTTTGAACTAATTTTTTTCTCTGTCCAACAGACTGTGATGAAGTATTTGCATCTATTAATGCTATTGAAAACAGCGCATCGAAAGATTCGAATGTAATTCAGATAGCCCCTGCGAGGTAAGACTTGACTTGATCTGCCTGTGTTAACACTCATCTATCTACAATCTGATACTTTCAGCTGGTGTATGTCCTAAAAAAATGCAAGAAGCTCGAGTGGTAAACAAGGTAAACATAATATAGACAGTAGGGCGGGAAGAGCTCTGAGCTTTTTGCAACTGAATTTAAAGAACGTCTTTATGGAATTGAAGCAGGCTGCATATCAGGCTTATGTGCAGTCGATATTAGAGTATGCCTGCCCTGTGTGGGACCCGTTCCATCCTGTGCATGTTGATGCAATTGAGCGTATACAGTCTGTTGCTGCTCGGTTTGTTATGGGGGAGTTATGATTTCTCAGTGCTACCAATATGAAGCATGAACTCTGCTCGCGCCCTTTAGATGAACACTGCAAAAATCTGAGACAAATTGTTCTTTAGCATTTTTCACAAACAAAGGGGAATCATTGGTTTAAATTATTTACAGCAACCGCATTATGTTTCTTCTGGAAATGACCATAAATTGAAGATTCGTCTATACCAATGCTGCACTGATTTGTTTAAACAGTCATTTTTTCCACGTGCCATAAGCGATTGGAACATTACCAGAAGGTGTAGTTTGCCGCAAAACTATGGGTTTATTTTATGATGTTTTGTGCCCCCCGCTGTAATTCCCTAGTGCCGCTGCGGGTATTGTACAAATGAAGAATAAAAGAAATAGCCTTCATATTTACCGCGCTCAATTTTTGTCTGTCTTCTGAAAGGGCACTGAGAAATTAATACATGCAAGGATGGCATCATACCTACACCAAAATAAATTGCTACGCGACTTTCAGCACAATTTTGGATGACATCTGTCCACTGAAACAGCTCTTCTGAGAAGGAAATAATCATCGAATATTTTGTGAAGACGACGTTGGTGTTTGGTATATACTTAGACTTTCCAAAGGCATTTGACTGTTGCAAAGTTCTTCTTTCGAAGCTTCACAGATACTGTTTCCGTGGGAATGCGCAAGTCTTGCTGAAATCATATTTCCACTATAGGACGCGGTATACAGACCTAAACAATGTGAAGTCATCTACTCTACCTAATAACTCCGGGGTACCGCAGAGAAGCATTCTAGTACTGCTGTTGTTTTCTATTTGCATAAACGACATAATCTGCTGCACAAACAATGCATCGTTTGTATCCTGTGGAGATGATACATCTGTTTTCATTACAGGTAGTTGCGAAAGTGACATTGAACTGTGTGCAAATACAGTGTTGGCTGACATTCAGACATGGGTTGATGCAAGTCATCTTAAAATAAATCCAAATGAAACAAAGATTGTGTTAAACTTGCCGAAGGGAAAATGCATTTCTGAACCACTTAATATATGCCTAGGCACAAATATATTGGAAATAGTCGATTCTGTAAAGATCCTCGGTGTCATCTTTTCAATGCGCTTAACAAGAAATAAACACATAAATCACCTTTGTTGTTAAGTAGCCTCTGCAGTAGGGGTCTTATCCGGATTAAAAATTATACTTCCCTAAAAACTTAAAATCATGATCTACAGTTCCGTAGTGTTGTCTTTACTCCAATATTGTAACCTTCTCTGGGGCACAATTGGTGTCACAAACTTTTCTAATCTTCACTTACTCAAGAAGAAGGCCTTGAGATGTATAGCAAATAATCCTTACCATTGTCCTTCTCGTGATCTCTTTTTGCAATGTGATATTGCTCCGATTTCCACAATGTACAGTTACAGGTTGCAGGTATGCTTTAAGTCCTCTGTTAGAACCAGCGATAATATCTTAGCGGAAATCGCGAAGCTGGAAAAGAACTAATCTTGTTTCCATGCCCATCATGGTGAAACGTGGAATGTGCCCACGCCACGAATAAACTACTGCAAGGAATGTTTATCATACACACTCCCCTCTTTGTTAAATCAGTTGGAGCAAGAGTCGTTTGATTCTTTTTGTAACCCGAATTCTAAGATTAAGTTATTTTTGACGTCTTTACCTATGTGAAGTGTGTTGCATATTTTAGTCGTTCCCACAAAATTTGTTTTGATGACAACTGTTTATTCATGTCTACTCACATTCATTTTCGTTAATTGCTGCGTCCTCAATAACTGCTTAAAATATTGGTTATACTTGTGCGTTCTATCTATTTTTTTCTTTTTTACCTGTGAAACACTTGTGCAATTGCCATATCTTTATGCATGCCAATTTATAAGTGGGCGAGACCCGCATCAAGCCATTGTCACAGCTTTTTGTCCTGTCACCTCCTCTGAAAAAAGGGAAATTGTGGTGTCTGGTTCAGACCAGACGCATGACACGGGACCACGCAAGCGCAGTATGCAGAAACTCTCCTTTATTCGTCACAGTCAAGCCACTTATATAGGAAATCATATTGAATGACGATGGCGATATGTACACTGAAAGAAACGAAACTGAAACAAGAAAGGATACAACATCGCCTCCTGCTTGAAAATACAACATAGTAATTTACAACAACCAAAATAACACGAACTAAAACACTTATTGTTCAGGTAAAGAAAACCCAAATCTTTCTACAGGTCGGCGTACCCTAGTGCTTCGACGCAAAGGTTGCTCCACCGAATCTTCTAAAGGAGCAACCACTTCTTCAGTAACTTCAGCACTTGTTTCCGGCAATCGCAACAATTCACCCTGTTCAGCGCCTGCGCGGCTTTCAGGCCCAGCGGTACCCGAGTAGTGATGAGGCAATTCCCATGCCCATTGTTCTATTGTCTGCGATTGATTGCAGGGAACCCGAACTAGTTTAGACGCGTTCCAGCAACGACCGTCGCTCATCAAAAAGCTATTTTTGCCTTTTCTGCCGACAATCTTGAAAGGTCCCATGTAATTTACCGACGCTTTCCCACCGCCTGCTGGCTTGCGTACACGAACGAAGTCCCCTACTCTAAAGGCTGGTCTTTTCGCACCTCGCCTCCTGTCCGTATACTGTTTTGCATACATCTGCTTCGCCTTGTCCTTGGCTGACGCCCGTGGAGCAACTTAGCTGGCGACACACCCGTTGTCGCATGTGGCGTGGACCTATATATGCCGAGATAGTCAACCACAGCAGCCTGGAGGGGCCGTTGTTCCAATCGGGCAACCTGCATGAAATCTTTCAGCACGCGATTAAAACGTTCAATCGCGCCGTTTCCTTGTGGATAGTACAGAGAAGAACAACGATGCGCAATACCCCTCTCGCTCAAGAATGTTTCAAACATTTGCGATCTAAACTGAGGCCCATTATCTGTGACAATTTCTTCCGGATAGCCTTCTCGGCTGAACACAGTCTGCAAAAAATCGACCACACTCTGTGACGTTACTGTAGATGAAAAGGCAACCTCAGGCCACTTGGAATGATAATCGATCAGCGATATCATGTACCTACAGTTTGAAGGGGCCCAGTCAATTGGTCCCACTATATCCATTGCTAACTTCTGCCATGGTAGCGCTGTAAACGTCACTGGCTGCAGCGGTGCAAACGACGGTTTAGCGGACTTGTCCGCGGCCTGGCAGATATGACAAAAATGAATTGCTTCTTCTACCTGTTTATTCAAACGCGGCCACCAGTAAAGATCACGTAGTCTCTGCTTCGTCCTCACAATTCCTGGGTGACCTTCGTGCGCAAAACCAACCAGGAGCGAGGTTAATTCACTCGGAACAACTACCTGCTCGCCGCGCATCAAAAGGCCATCAACGAAAGAAAGCTCTTCCCGCACGTTAAAGTACGGCATTACTTCTGCTGGCAAAGCTTTTCTAGGCGCCCAACCATGTACCACGTGCACAACAACCTGTTGCAGTGTGCTGTCTGCAGCAGTGGCCACCTGCAGCCGTTCCTTTGTTAGGCACTCTGATATAACGGACACAATTTCTTCCTGCATCGTCTGCTGCGAATCACAGTCAAGCGGTAGGCGTGAAAGCGCATCGGCCACGACATTTTGCGATCCCTTTTGGTACTCTACGTCGAAGTTATAGTACAAAAGTCGAGCTGACCATCTCGATATACGCAAAGGTCGGCGTCCTGTACCGGCAGCTGAAAGTAACGTCACCAGTGCCTGGTGGTCCGTACGTAACAAAAATTTTCTACCCCACAAGTAGACGTGCCAGCGCTCGCACGCGAAGAGACAAGCAAGGGCCTCCCGTTCCCCAGCGGAGTACTTCCGCTCAGCAGGAGTCAGGGCACGTGATGCGAAGGCCACCGTGCGTACGCTGTCACCATCGCGTTGCTGAAGAACGGCTCCCAGACCCTTATCAGAAGCATCTGTCGTAACAATTACATCATGGTCTGGGTTAAACATTTGTATGACTGGGCTTGAAGACAAAGCTGTCTTAACAAGCTGGAAGCTACGCTCAGCCGCATCATCCCACGTGAACTGTTGACCAGACTGCAGGAGCCTTCTAAGCGGCTCGACGAGATCAGCAAATCGCGGCACAAACCGAGCATAGTAACCAGCGAGACCCAAAAATGACCTCAAAGTGGCAACATCGTGAGGAGCAGGCACTTTGACAATAGCGTCAACCTTAGACTGCAATGGTGTGAGCCCTTTTGAGCTCACCGTATGCCCTAAAAAGGATAGTTCTGAAACAGCAAATGTGCATTTCTGGTTGAGCTTCAAACCTGAATCACCAATGCGTTTTAGCACCTGGTGTAGATTCTTGTGGTGCTCCTCACGTGTCTTGCCCCACACAATCACATCATCAATGTAACAAAGTACGCCTTTACAATCTTTCAAAATATGCTGCATCATTCTCTGAAAGGCTGAAGGGGCAGATGCAAGGCCAAAACACACTCTCTTAAAACGAAACAATCCTTCATGTGTGATAAAGGTGGTTAGTCCCCGACTTTCCGGAGTCAGTTCTAGCTGGTGGTATGCCGACGCTAAGTCGAGCTTTGAGAAGCACGTTCCTCCAGCTAGTTCATGAAGTAATTCCTCTGTATGCGGAAGAGGAAAAGCATCTGCAATTACTGCCTTGTTCACTTCACGTAGGTCCACACACAACCTAATTGAACCGTCCTTCTTCCTCACGACGACGATCGGTGAAATCCACTCCGATGCGTCGACAGGTTCAATTATATCTTCGGCCAGCAGGCGTTGTATCTCTACCGATACCTGTTGCCGTAGCGTGAGCGGCAGGCGTCGGAGTTTCGCAACGACTGGTTTCACAGATGAACGGCAGTTAACATGGTGAACAAAGCCTTTCACATGCCCTAACTGTTCCGTGAACAAGTGCGCAAACTGGTGCGTAAATTCTGAAGGCAGTGAATCAGGGCATGTCACCTGGCAGCAATTCAAGGTTGAGCCGTTGATAGTGATTCCCAGGCTCCGAACGGCATCAAGCCCCAGCAGCGAAGTGCCCTTGGTTGTGACATGAAAAAGCACACTGGCTCTGTTTCCCTTGTAAGATACGTCAGCAAGAAAGCAACCGCTTAACTTGATTTGTTCTCCGGAATAGTTGCACAAATTGGCAGTCGGCGGTCGTAATGAGTACGTGTCTGCTAGATATTTGTGGTAGTGCTCTTCACTGAGCAAAGAAACCGTAGCGCCTGTGTCGACAATCAACGACAATCTTATCTTCCCGATAGAAATGTTGGCTCGAATATCCTTCGCCGACGCATTACGGTCACCGATTTGAAGTACCGTGACGGCGTTGGCCTTCTCGGGCTTTCGAACGGCATATTTCTTTTTCTTCGATTTGCACATGCTTGAAAAGTGACCAATTTCTCCACAAGAGTGGCAACGCTTGTTCCTCGCCGGACATGCAGTCGAGTTAGCCATATGCGATGACGAGCCGCACCTGTAGCAACATCCTTGCTCAGCGTCTGACCTTTTTCACACATCTTGAATCTTGTTCACAGTGCTATGCGCGAATTCCCCGAGCTCTTGTTGTGTTTGCTCAATTTGCTTCCCGATGTCAACAGCACGCTGCAATGTAAGCGAAGACCCTTCATAAAGCAAGTGTTCACGTGTTCGTGACGAAGTGCCTTCCAGTAATTGGTCTCGAATCATGCTATCGGTAGCACTGCCAAAATTGCAAGTAGACGCAAGGTCCCGAAGACTGTTTGTAAATGCTTGAAATGTCTCACCAGCCAGTTGTCGTCTTTGGTGAAACCGGCGCCGCTCCACCAAATCATTCGTAGCGCTCGCGAAATGCGTATCCAGTGCAGCAAGCGCGTCCTTGAACTGGTCCGCCTCTTCCTCCTTGTCCCCGGCCTTGGCGTCCGCAGTCACGTCTGCTCCTTGTGCAAGGATGCTGTAGAATACTCGCTGGCCTTCAACCCCGAGCGAGTTTAGCAGAATTGCCTTGCAACGCTTCGGCTTCAGTTCATCGCCGCCAATGGCCTCCAGGAAATTCAGGAATACGCGTTTCCACTGCTGCCAAGGCACAGCCGGGTCACCGGGTGCAGGCAAGAAAGGGGGCGGTGCTGGGAAACACCCGAGTGACATGGCTCCGATACTGATCCTCGCAATATGTGGTGTGAGCAAATTTCACTTATCTGCGTTCTTGCGCTCCTCCGGCGTTCTTGCGCTCCTCCAGCGTTCTTGCGCTCCTCCAGCGTTCTTGCGCTCCTCCGGCGTTCTTGCGCTCCTCCGGCGTTCTTGCGCTCCTCCGGCGTTCTTGCGCTCCTCCGGCGTTCTTGCGCTCCTCCGGCGTTCTTGCGCTCCTCCGGCGTTCTTGCGCTCCTCCGGCGTTCTTGCGCTCCTCCGGCGTTCTTGCGCTCCTCCGGCGTTCTTGCGCTCCTCCGGCGTTCTTGCGCTCCTCCGGCGTTCTTGCGCTCCTCCGGCGTTCCTGCGCTCCTCCGGCGTTCTTGCGTTACTCCTGGCCGCCGATGAGATCGTGGCTGCAAGGGCTCCGTGTCGCCTTGCACCGTAGGCGGTTCATCCTCGTCGCCAATATGTGGTGTCTGGTTCAGACCAGACGCATGACACGGGACCACGCAAGCGCAGTATGCAGAAACACTCTCCTTTATTCGTCACAGTCAAGCCACTTATATAGGAAATCATATTGAATGACGATGGCGATATGTACACTGAAAGAAACGAAACTGAAACAAGAAAGGATACAACAGAAATGAAAGAAATTGAAATTGAATTGAATTGAGTCTTGTGAGGGCATTTGGCATGCAACTGTAGCTGCAGCTCAACTTTTTCTTTACCAGTGATGCTTGTGAACAGCTTTAGGAATTTCCTTTAAAGGGGCCCTGTGACGTAGATAAAGCATAAAGTCTATTTTTTTCTATTCAGCGTAAGGGAGATTGTGATGCCTGAATACCAAAAGAGATTGCCAAAATTGTAGTATTTAATATTTTAATCTTCTCCAGAAATGCTCGTTTTGAGCTTATGGTGTCACAACGCAGTGGCCATTTTCGGCAGCTCTGTTACTTATTGTCATGTGTACACTTACAGGCGTTTCACAGGCTAAGGTGTGTTGTCATGCCAGTGCACTGCTCTTGTAAATTGGCTAGCTGCACTGTCATAAAAACAAAAAAGAACAGTGAGGTACTTATGCTGTTGCATGAGCTCCAAGGTAGTGACTGCTGTGTGGTCACTGCAATGTTGTTTCTGAGATGATTGTGATGTATGTCAGAGGTATTTTTACTCAGTGATGTCTTTGAAGATGTTCTACGATATTTTCATGGCTTATCAATGCGGGTACATGAAATACATGTTTGCATACATGGTAAGATTTAGTTTGAGGTATATTTTTATTAGCCACTGTGTTCACGACTCAGTATGCTCAATCAATGCAGTAAATGGATAGATTGAATTCTTACTCAAATTCTGTCAGACACTACAGCAAAACTTCCATTTTGCGGACCCTCGGCCATTTCGCTCACATGCATGGTCTCTCCTAGAGATGCAGCTTGCAGTCCTGCTTGCACTTATTTGCTTTGCCTTTGGGCTTTCCTTGCTAGTCCTTGAGGTCTACTGGGATACAGGACTTTTCGAAAAGACATGGTCGGGCTGTTTGGGGAACTTCTTGACTGATTCTGAAAGCAGTGGCATTGGATGGGGCCACTGCATTATCAAGCGTGTGCAGTTGTGGTTCTGATGGAGACACTGAAACGGCTCGGAATCATCACTCTAGTCATCATTGCCACAGCTCTTTGTTCAGGGTGTTTGCCTCCCTCAGAGTTTGCACACTTGTTGAAGCTGTTGTCCGAGTAAAGAGTTTTCTGGTTCGGGTAAGCTGGCTCCCCTGATAGTGTGTCACTGTAGTGCAGCGTTGCCCACTTTCTCTCCTGCTCTGTGTGGCCTCCAGTGAATGTGGGCCATCCTTTCTGGGTTCTCATCCAAAGTGGTTGATGTTTGCTTCGGAAGGGCTTTCAAATGTGAAGCCCAGTGCCAAAGAGCATATACACTACATTCACGTACTACTGCACAATGAGTGGACTATCGTCGTGATTGCTTTTTTTCCCTCCAGCAAGTGCCCAGTTTTGCTGATGCATGCTTCTGCATTCACAAAACACTCAGATGTTTGGTTTCTTGTCACATGATGTGATCTACTGAAGACCATTCCAACTTAATTCCTTATTGATTTCTGTAAAGAATCTTCAATTTTTAAAGAAAACATCATTCATCATATTTCCAAATGCTTGCCAAGACAATGAGTGCTATGATTCTATAACAAGCCAGTTGTCTGTAGCCGTCGCCTCGTCCTATGAATTCAAATGAAGTAGAAAGAAGGATATTTAGGTTAAAGAAACAGCATTGCATGGAAGACTGCTTTTTTAACCAGAATTTTTTTTGCATGTTTTGTCTTAATCTTGGAAGTTTGTTTGCTACAAATGGATGAATGGAATGAACACGTCCCACTTGATAGCCGTGTTCATAAAAGATCTTGTCTCCTTAATGTTGAGAGTAATTATTAGAACAATGGGTTCCAGCTGTCACTGTAGCAGGGGTTATCTTTAACACCATGTGGAGGGGTACAGGAGGCCATGGAGGTACTGGGGGTATGTTTATACAGAGTGGTGACTAGAGTATAGGTTATGTAAATCAATGCAACGATTATTAAAGGTTCACTTATGGTTCTGTTCAAAACACTACTGCTAGAAATATTCTTATGGGCAATCACTAGTTCATTTTGGTGTTCATCCTGAAGTGTGCATGGGTCTCTTCATACGGGCAGGCAAAAGTTCCTGGTAGTACCCATCCATGTCTTCGTAATAGCAGAAAGCAATGTGGTACAAAATTTGCACCCCCTTCCCCATGTTTATTAGAGGCCAACTGCCCCCCTCCTTTGCCGCCCCCCCTCTGTGCATGCCTGTGTGTTTATAACAATGTTGTTCTGAAGGTATTTCTTTGTTGTAATATTATTTGGGTTAACCAGGCACTGTTGTTAATGTATGGTATAAAGGGTGTTTGAAGTAACTTGAGCCAAGCATTTTGAAAAAGCGGTGCACCACAGCTGGGTGAAACCAATGACACATTGTTTCCTGCCGTGTGGCGTTCCTCAGATTATGTTTTAAATTCAGCTTAATTTGTTAATTAGGTAATATTATTTATGCAAAAGTTTTAATATTCACCTAAGTGTCAAGCATGTTTCATTAAGTTGTAGAGGGGGTTAAGAAAGGACTGATCCAGTTTGATCCAGTTTTTTCCATTAACATATCTCTTATATGGTTCTTTTTCCCAGCATTTAATTATGGCGGAATATAGAAAGAAGCACACGATTCCGCTCTTGCACTTTCGTATTGTAGTGCTGCCAAATGCGTTTTAAGTGACTGATGCATGCGCATTCACTTCCCTGAAGTGAGTGGCATACACCATTGCCGAGATGCTCTTGAAAGTGCGTCAGCACATTTATTTGTTTATTTGTACATACTATCATTCCAAGCAGGACCAAGGTAGGAGTGGGTACAAGCATCAAAATGTGGTAAATGCAGGCCAATGCAATAAAACAGTCAGTACAGTCAATACAGTCAATAAAATACAGTTCTTAAAATGCAGTTCATAAGATACAGTCAATAAGATACACAATCTAAATGAACTAGGGCTTTAAATATACTTGGAAACAAGGGTATTACACTGCTGTTGGGATTGTGCGTTCACAATCTGGTTTGGAAGGCTATTCCAGTCGGATGCTGTGACAGGAAAAAAGGAGTCTTTAAAAACAGTCTTTAAAAATCTTTATACTGCGACGTGTTTATTATGTTTATTGCGAGTGATGTATATCTTTGTTTTATTTATATATTGTTATTTCTTCACCTGAACTAGACTGTTTATGGCACAATAAAACAGACTGTCTTTTTTCCTTTTGTCTGTGAGAAAGGAGAAAGAAATCAACTTTGGCATAAAGAGGGGCCCGGAGTCCAACAGTCAATATCGAGAGAAATTGAAGTGTAACACCCATCATTGTACCTGCTCAAGTTTAGAGACAGACTTTTTGTGGTATGGGCTCCATATTTCGCATGCCTACTCAAGTAGAGGTCGTACAAGCATTTTAAACGCTGTAAGTTTTGTGTCTGTAGAAGCCTGTTTTAAGACGCATCTGATGTAGCCTAATCTTTTGTTCCCTTTCACGCCATGATCTGTGATACCTGATGAGCAGGCCACCGACAACCAATTCCGGCAGAGCTTATATTGAGCTATCACACAGACAAAACAATAAGGAAGGGAACGCAGGGAATTCGCTTACTTCAGAATAGCCTCTGTTCTCTCTGTCATTGTGCCACCCGTCGAGCTGAGTGGGGGCCGCTCACTTGGGCAGGGTCAGTGCTCACATTTCTTTTGTTGAAAACTTGCTTTGGAGCACTGCAATATGGTAGCACATGAGCACGGTCACAGGGTATTTTTTCATATTTTATAGGCTGTCTTTAAATTCCAGAAAAAAAAATCACTCATGAGGTGCACTGGTAGAAAAAATTGGATTGGTTGTTTCTTAATTCCCCTACAACTTATGGAAATACATTTCGCCCTAAAGTGAGTATTAAAAAGTTTCATAATTATTATTTGTTATTAAGCTAATTAAGCTGGATATAAAAAATACTTTGAAGAGTGCCACATGATGGAAAACAATGTGTCATTGGTTTCACCCAGCTGCGAGTTCCTGCTTTTTTTTACTCCTTGGTTGAATTTAGGTGAAACACTTTTTGCTTTATTTTGCGACCAGGGAAACAGACCTCCAAGTGTTGCTTGTTTTAGTTCCTCACAAATGTCATGCACGTGCAAATTTGTGACCTGTACTTGATAGTGATGGTGTTGTTTACTGGTATTCTGTAGGGGGCAAAGAATTAATTAAGCTGTCTAGGGTCTCCTTTCATCCTTGGACACACTACGTTCATGATGGTGGACAATACTGCTGTGAAAAACACACAGGTTGATGCTGTTGGCTTGTGGTAGCACATAAGGATTTTCATGCATGTTTGGGGCTGGTGTGTAGTCATTTTCGTGCTATTGTGCTGGGAACTGAAAAGGACCTTCTCTGCCATACATTTAGGTTCTCTTTATTGGAAATTTGCTTGTCTGCTTGCTGAATGAAGGCTTTTTTTGTGTGCACCAGCTGTAGACATGAATCGGTTAAGGCAAATTCATGACATGCTGTGATGTGTCGTCGGCAGGACAGATCAGTGATTCCGTCTGCAGGTTGAATCTCCTTTTACCTTCTTCTCAATCATATTGATCCAATGCACTGGGACAAGATATTTTTTTTTTCTTCGATGTGTCTTCTTTACATGTTGGGCACGCAGCAGTTTAATGTGTGATTTTAAAAGCTTCACAACAGTCTTGTGATTATGATGCTATGGCATGCAGTTCTTTCCTTGGGGAAAATTCTTGCCTTACATTGGGTTGCTTCAGTTTTGAACACTGGGACATGGTCATTCTGGTCATGCTACATTTCTAGACCTCTTCTGCACAAACCTGAGCAGGTAAGGGTACACTTGGCTTGTGGAAAATCACCAGTACTGGCATCATGCAAGGGGACTTGATCAACATCGAACTTTCTGATATGTAGTGTGTTTCCTCTGGATAGAGGTGTTTCCTCTGGATAGAGGTGGGTTTGATCCCGGCCGCGGCGGCTAGAATTTCTTTGGAGGAGAAATTCTAGAGGCCCGTGTGCTGTGCGATGTCAGTGCACGTTAAAGAACCCCAGGTGGTCGAAATTTCTGGAGCCCTTCACTACGGCGTCTCTCATAGCCTTAGTCGCTTTGGGACGTTAAACCCCACAAAACCAAACCAAAACCATCCTGGATAGAGGTGGAATAATGAAGGATTCTTAAGCTGATGTTGCAGACCATCCTCCTTGATGAGGTTGGCTGGCTTCACTTGTCTACATTAACTATCATGCGATGCGTTGGCTCTGACTTGGTCTCAGAGTTGCTTGTTTGAGGTATTGTCGACCTTTTTCTTTATAAGCTCATGGTCTTCATGCAATGACTTACATGGACATTAGGCAGCAATGACAGTCTCTTAACTGAGCCAAAGTGGTTCTCATCCAAAGTGGTCGATGCTTTGGAAGGGCTTTCAAATGTGAGGACCAGTGCCAAAGAGCATACATACTACATTGACATACTACTGCACAATGAGTGGACTATCGTCGTGATCGCTTTTTTTCCTCCAGCAAGTGCCCAGTTTTGCTGATGCATGCTTCTGCCTTCACAAAACACTCAGATGTTTAGTTTCTTGTCACTTGACGTGATCTACTGACGACCATTCCAACTTAACTCCTTATTGATTTCTGTAAAGAATCTTCAATTTTTAAAGAAAACATCATTCATCATATTTCCAAATGCTTGCCAAGACAATGAGTGCTATGATTCTATAACAAGCCAGTTGTCTGTAGCCTTCACCTGGTCCTACGAATTCAAATGAAGTAGAAAGAAGGATATTTAGGTTAAAGGAACAGCATTGCATGGAAGACTGCTTTTTTAACCAGAATTTTTTTTGCATGTTTTGTCTTAATCTTGGAAGTTTGTTTGCTACAAATGGTTGAATGGAATGAACACGTCCCACTTGATAGCCGTGTTCATAAAAGATCATGTCTCCTTAATGTTGAGAGTAATTATTAGAACAATGGGTTCCAGCTGTCACTGTAGCAGGGGTTATCTTTAACACCATGTGGAGGGGTACAGGAGGCCATGGAGGTACTGGGGGTATGTTTATACAGAGTGGTGACTAGAGTATAGGTTATGTAAATCATTACGACTATATTGAAGGGTTCACTTATGGATCTGTTCAAAACACTACTGCTGGAATTATTGTCACGGGTGGTCACTAGTTCATCTTGGTGTTCAAGCGTGCATGGGTCTCTTCATATGGGTGGGCAAAAGTTCTTGGTAGTGTCCATTCGTGGCTTCGTGATAGCAGGGAGCAACATTGCATGAAATTTTGCACCCCTTCCCCATTTTTATTAGAGAGGTCACTGCCCTCTCCTTTGCCACCCCCCTCTGTGCATGCCTGTGTGTTCATAACAATGTTGTTGTGAAGGTCTTTGTTTAATATTTGGGTTGGCCATGCACTGTTGTTGATGGAAGGTATAAAGGGCTTTTCAAGTAAATTGAGCCAAGCATTTTAAAAGAGCGGTGCACCGCAGCTGGGTGCACCAACAACATAACGTTTCCTGCCATGTGGCATTCCTCAGAGTGTTTTAACTTTAGCCTAATTAGTTATGTAGGTAAATTAATTATGCAAAATTTTTAATATTCACCCAAGTGCCAAGCATGTTTCGTTACGTTGTAGGGGGGGTTAAGAAACAACTGATCCAGTTTACTCCGCCGCCGCGGTGGCTCAGTGGCTATGGTGCTCGGCTGCTGACCCGAAAGACGCGGGTTCGATCCCGGCCGCGGCGGCTAGAATTTCTTTGGGGGAGAAATTCTAGAGGCCCGTGTACTGTGCGATGTCAGTGCACGTTAAAGAACCCCAGGTGGACGAAATTTCCGGAGCCCTCCACTACGGCGTCTCTCATAGCCTTAGTTGCTTTGGGACGTTAAACCCTATAAACCAAACCAAACCAAACCAGTTTACTCCATCAACATATCTCTGATATGGTTCCTTTTTCCTGCATTTAAATATGGTGGAATATGAAAAGAAGCACATGACTGCGTTCTTGCACTTGCGTATTGTAGTGCTGCCAAATGTGTTTTAAACAGGGTGTCGAACCGGAACCGAACCTGAACCCGAAATTGGAACCGAACCTGAATTTTCACCCAGAACCGGAGCCGAACCGAACCCATATTTTTTCGCCATCTTGGAACTGAACCCGAGCCGGAACGATTCAAAGGAACCGTTGCGAACCGGTTCGGGACTTGGTTCAGCCACACTTTTTTTGCACCCCGCATACTTTTTCTTTTCAGACAAAACGAGATGATCTAGTGCACAGGTTTACCCATCCGAAGCTGTCTGCGCTTGGAAAGTGCGAAAATGGAAAATTAAACGAAGTCTGGTATCTGGGAAGAAACCTAATAGACAGTTTTGTAATGTACTGGTGCCAATTCTAAAGCATTGTACACCAGGTTTATGTGAAATTTTGAGTTATTAAGGCGAAAGCCTTTAATACCTCATACTGTCGTTAGCAGCCGTGTCGGCAGATGTGTCCGCGTTTCGGTTACGTGCCTTATATGGGCATATGCCAATCATTGCTTAATCGATGGAATTTGAATGATATCTGAATGATAATTACATGATAATTAATGACTAATAATAGTTAAGCAATTAGTCTAACCTTTCTAGTCAGAAGTCAGACAACATAAATAAATAAAACCGAGTAGGGAATTGGTAGAGTTGGGGAATCGAACCAGGGTCTCTGGTAAGCGAGACGAGCATGCTAACCGCTCCGCCATGCCAGCTAGATAGTTTGGAATGGACAAAAGCGTGTCTAGTGAATATGGTGTCGTCGTTCACTCCCATCTTCCTCCCTTCCCGTTACGGTGAGGTTCAGGTGTCCACCGCGATATGCGAGACAGATTCATTTCCTTTCCTCAAAAACCAATTTACCGACGAGCGAGGTGTACAGCCGAACGGGCGATGGCATTCTGTGGACTCCCTGGAAGCGTTGCAAGACGCTGTCACGTTCCGAAGCTTAACATCTTAACCACACATCAGTGACACAAGCAGCAACACCGTGCTTATGGCTTTCACCTCACCCCACTTTAGGTCAGCAAAGTGCCCCCCTGAATTTTTTTTTATGCTTTTCCCCTTACATGTTTGCGTATGGTTTTAATCAAATTGCTAGCAATTCTCTAACTCGATAAAGGACTATAGACAAGAAATTTTTGCTTCCCTGTTTTCTTCCTTCAAATGATCCTTTCAGCATTGGTATACATGGAGCACCCCGTGGTATTTGCCTGCAACTAATAAAAAGTTTATATTTGAATTTCTTCTTGATGCTATTTTGGTTTCATCCACAGAACGGTGGCTGTGATTTGTAGTTGAGTTTAGGTTACGTCAAGCACGAAAAAAGCAGCAATATAACTGCTAATGCATCGTTCGTTGTAATTCTAGCCTTTGAAGCAGGCTGGTTTATGCGCAGTAGTGAGCCCAAACAACGTGTTAGCGTTTGTATCACAGTTTTTATGCGCCTCACGTGGCCTTAAGTTTAACTACACGTCAGAGCCATTGTTGGGTTGATGAAACCGAAACAGCATGAAAGAATAAATTCCTTTCAATATTATTTAGCGGCCGTAGGCGAATACCGCATAGTGATCCATATATTCTAATATACATTTATAATATATAATATAATATATATTATATAATATAATATACATAATATAAAACACGCAATAAATTAGTTGTGCATAGTCCTTTAGGCACCGATTGAAAATACCTTCCATTTCTTTGTCATATACCGCAAATGTATGAAACAAACGACCTAACAGCATTGTGGTGGTGGTTTTTGAGGATAGTAAATGGCACAGTAACAGGCTGATGTCTCAATGGGCACATCAACCGTGCCACAAAGGAAGAGAGGAGGGTGGGAGTGAAAGAAAAAAAAAGAGAAACCGGTGCTGTAGTGGAGGGCTCGGGAATAATTAGGACCAACTAGAGATCTTTAACGTGCACTGACATCACTGACACTGGTCCTCAAGGGTAACAAAGTGGATTCCAAGAGAAGGCAAACATAGCAGGGGGTGGCAGAAAGTTAGGTGGGTGCTTGAGATTACGAAGTTTGCGGGGATATGGTGGCTGCTACTGGCAAAGGACAGGGTTAATTGGAGAGACATGGGAGAGGCCTTTGCCCTGCAGTGGGCATAGTCAGGCTGATGATTATGATGACATCACACAGCACACGGGTGCCTTTTGCATTTAGCCTGAAATGAAACGCGGCCGGGTTCAAACCCGTGTACAACGAATAAGTAGCCGAGCACCCTAAATTCTGAGCTACTGCATTGAGCAGTGCCACTTACTTTTGTTAGTGTTCGTTTTCTCAGACAACAGGTACTGAATAAAACCCCTCACGATGGATCAGTGGTGCAATAAAGGAAACAAAAAGGTCTCAGTGACTGTGAAGCTCAGCTGCTAATTCCAAGATTGCAGGTTCGATCCTGGCCTTGAGGATCGAATTTCGAAGCAGGCGAAATGCAAAAACGTGCACATTGAAAAAAATTGCCAGTGGTTTAACACTTTTAAACCTAGTTAGACAGAGCAAAAGCTACACTTGGCTACGCATTGTTAAATGCCTAAAACGCCTCGCAGGCGTTTGAGGCAGATTGTCAGCCACGCTCTTATCCATGTCGAAATTGCACGCGAGAGCGACGTCGCCTCCTTAACCGAACTCCGAGTCACGTGCATAATCACATGACCACATCTGGGAAAGCAGCGGTTGGCGGACCGCGGGACCGCGGTCAGAGCAGCGACGTGGTGGCTACAGCTGCGGCGAGTCACATGCTCTTACGTCACAGCCACACCTCCGGTGCTCCTCCTGCTGAAGGTTAAAGTGCAACACCCGATGACCTTGGCGAAGCATGGTGTAGTGGAGCTCTCGCTCCGAAACCCCAGCTAGTCTAAGTTAATCTGGAGTCTTCCACTACAGTGTCCATCATATAGCCCCCGTGTCTACTCGACACGTTAAACACAAGGTATTAATACTAATTTTTCAGAATAAAGAATGGATAATTTGATGCAGCTCATTTTTTTAGAATCCAAATATTTTTTTTTGCACACGATGGAAAAAAGCAAGGAAAGCGCGGGCTCTTGGCAGCGGTGCAGATATAAGGAAAAATTAAATACCAATTACCCAAAAGGGCAATGCCAAAATGCATGCGTTCGCGGTCACGTGGTAGTGATAATGCCCAGAAAGATGCTACGGCAATGAAATTTAACTGCGATGGAATGATTTTGTTACGCCAATTCGCTGAAGTGTTCTGCTTATAAAAAAAAAATTGATGCCAGTTGCAATGGGTGGCTTCACCACACTGTTGTCGAACTGTTGGATCTTGAATTCTGTCTGGCGGCTTATATCTACTTTTTGCTGTCATACTTCCGGTTCTTGGTGTCTGAGACGAGAGGCTTATGCTTGTTGGTGTTTTGTCGTAGAACACTTAGGCGATGGCATACGTTGACCATTCACAACAAAACGCCTCGGCTACATCGGGTACAGGTGGGTGATGGGCGGACGGGTGAAGGTTTCTAAAGATGCATTTTTGCCAGTCAGTGCCCGGATGTGTGCGCACCAGAATGTGCATCGAGGGTGTAGGCTGCACGCACACACGCACGCACACACAGTGCGGTTATTTTTGGGAAAAGAGGCTATGCTGCTAAGGCAGTAAAAAGAACAACTAAAACTAAAAGAGTATGCATACTCTGAGTTGGATTCGTACCAGTGGTGGCACAACAGAAAAGCTCCGTTTAGAGATACTTTAGGCTACTTCGCCATCTCCGATGCTTCTTTTTATCGTTGTTGCATGGAATATTGGTACCTCTCTGACCCTCCTCGCGCCTTGCTTGATCTCGTCGAATACAGTGATCTCAGCATAAAGCCTCATGCCACCATGACTCCCTTACTCCGCCCGCACATAAAAATTCCGGAACCTGTCAGGAGGTTGAACTTGCGCACCATATTCTTCCAGCGATAAAGAGCACTGTTCTGTGAACAGTGACCTCATTGAATGCTGTGGTTCTGTGTGTTCATCCATCATGCGGGTTTCCCACCCGCTAAGCGGTCCTATGAACACAAAGAGTTCGCACGGAATTCCGTAGTCTTTCATCGCAGACAGAAACGTTATAGCAAAGTGCATAATTTCAATATCTTTTTAAGAGATTGCTGAAGTATTTCCCAAAAAAACACAGCATCAAGGCAAAAAAAAATCATTTTATTGCTCAATGATTTCTCGTTGCTCGCATAGATAGCAATTCACTGACCATGGCACAAACGCCCCTTGGCACGAAGGTATGGCCTAATGCGTAACGTGAAAAAAAAAGCGTGAAAAAAGGTTTTCGCCGCTGATTTAAACTACAGTCGAGCCCATTTATAATGGTCCTTGCAGTCACGCGGATTCCGTTCGTTATATCCGATGTTTGTAGTAAGTGGACTCTCTGTATAATAGCCAAAAATACTTAGGCCGCCAAAAGTGTTGTTTATTTCTTATAAAGCTGCATTATTTGTGCCTACTTGTGCAAATCAGAGCCTGCCGTGGCTTCTTCCAGTCTATCTAGGGCAGTCATTTAATCCTCGTCGACACCCTGGCTACCAACTGTCAAATTCAGGGACGGGGTATAACTAATAGGGGTTAAATTGTCCATGACAGCTGGTGGCAGGTCAGCCACATAAATGAGATTTCTGGCTGTACGGGAGTGCTCATACTTGTTGTTCAACGTCTTTGTCAGAGAACGTGCTTCTGCGATTTTGTGGTCCGCAGGAACGTAGTTATCTGAGGAATCATCTGGGCAGCTATGGATCAATGAAACGTTGCCACAAATCTACATGCGTCTGGTCACATGTGTTTTCAAGCTGCTTCTGTCATTCGTGGACTCATGCAGTGACGAAAGTAGTGCAGCGCTCGTGGCATAGAGTGCATCAATTTCACTGTCCGCTGTATGACGCTGCCTGCACGTGGTAGCAGCGCAAAAGATGTAGCCAAATGGGTGGGCTGTGCATACCATGTGAGAAGCATGGACAGGAAGGCATTCAAAATTCTCATATCGCTGCTGTTGATCCACGACCATGGTCAGTTGCTTCGCTTTCGACGATGCTCCTTTACCACTCGCACTGCATTTCTTCCACTCGTGATTTTTTGCCCATCCGATGAACATGCAGGCAGTTATTGCCCTCGTAGGCCATTGACGCGGACTTGGCCGGCGGTTACTTATTCTATCAATAGTGAGCTTTAGCATATCGTTACCGTGTTTACGTTATCGTTGACAGTGTTACCAGACGCCGGACTTTCCGGTTAGCACTGTGCACGGCAGTGCCGCCTTTTATTGCATTTTTTGGTTGAAATGTTCTTTCCAGGGCACTGTCGTGAAGGTTCATAGGTGCTCTTTCATTCCTGAGCTTACTGAAAGCACTACTTCTTCAACTTCGCATGTAGTTTACGGCTCCTCCTGATTCGCTATAACTGAGTGGTGCGGCCAAATTTGTCCACTGTATCTTTGATGAATTGTCATTGTCTTTATGCATATTTTGACGGTAGCACCACTCCCTTTGAAAAGCAGCGAAAGACACTGCGTATCAAGTGCCTTGGCATCTGGTGGCTTCAGTCCCTGGGCTCCTTCGGCGGGCAGGTCTCAGGGCCTGCCCTCGTGACCAGTGTGCTACCAAGCGTCCCGCCTGGCCCGTGGTTGATGCCCCGTTGCATCGCTCATTCCGAGCCTGTGGACTACAACTTCAACTTCACTGCGTCTCTCGGAAACCGCTGCATCATTTGACGGCTGCGCATCCCAGTGTGCGCAACCCCACCTCCTTTCTCTGGATCAAAGGCCGTGGCTATCTTCTCATCTGGTCACTGGAACTTCAATCATGCTATCGCCATCACGGACAGCCAATATATTCCCTTCGCACATCGGCACACCCTTCAGTGGGCTCGGCAGCACATCTACGGTGGGCATCACTAACCTGCCTCGCTTCTTCGCTGTGCAGGTAACGAATTGTTATTGCCTGTATGCTAAGCGTACTAGCAACCGTTGTTTATTTGTGCTGCCGGGCCCACGCAGCTCATGTCTCATTATGTACGACTGTGCCTGCATGCTATTGAAGTTACTATTATTAGCTGGTGATGTAGAGACTAATCCTGGACCTCCTCATGAAGATTTTGCCCAACTGCTAGAAGGGATACGTGAAATCAAGTCCGGGCAGGCAGCTATGCTTGAAGAATTGAAAACCATTCGCTCCACTTTAACCGAACATGAATTAACTTTTAACGAATTGAAAACGCGACTGACGAAAATTGAAACCGATTGTGTGTGCTTCTCTGCCGTCAAAAATGAAGTAGAAAGCATCAGGGCCACGACTAAGGAGTGTAAGGATTTCGTCTTGACACTGTCTGCCCGGATTGACGAAGCGGAAAACAGGTCACGTCGATGTAATTTGATATTTTATAGTCTGGAAGACAAAGGCAAGAATCATGGGATGTTTCCGAGAAACATGCCATCGACCTTTGTGCTGAGCAGTTGGAAGAATCTGTTGAACCCCGAGATATTGAGCATGCTCATCGGTTAGGCGGCTTTCAAAACAGCAAGAGGCCAATAATTGTTAAGTTTGCTCATTTCAAGGATAAGCAGCGAATAATCTCTGCAAGTGGCAAGCTGAAGAACAGTGGCTTCAGTATTGCTGAGGATTTCTCGCCCCGAACATGACTTGCTCGTAAACGCCTCGTCGACTTCGGCCTCAGTCTAAATCTCAGAACAAAATTTAAACTGCGATATGACAGGCTTCTCGTGGGAAACAAAATTTACGTGTTGACCATGATTTCGACAAAGTTACTGAACTAACAAAATAGCAACCAGTCGCAACAAAGCGCAAAACCAGCCATCATGACCCATATCCTCTGTCATTTTTGTTAGCCAATATTCGAAGTCTCATCCCTAAACGAGATCGCTTATGCAGCCTAATTTCTTCGTCCTCTTCCAATATTGTTTTACTAACAAAAACGTGCCTTAGTTCAAACATTCGTGACTCTGAGATTCTGCCTTCACTATCAGGTTTCGACGTTTTTCGCAAAGACAGAGATGACAGCATGCGCAGTGGTGGTGTCCTTATAGCCACGAAATCGGAACTGCGTTCTTCCCGCATAGATATCTCATCCCCGCTTGAAATGATTTGGCTCATTTGCACTGAAAGTTTTCCAAACGTCATTGTTGGTGTCTGCTACCGCTCGCCCAGTTATGATAGTTCCTTTGTATCTCTCTTCCATGACTCGTTGAGCACCATAACCACCACACACCAAAACACTCTTGTCATGCTCTTTGGCGATTTCAACTTTCCGTCAATAAACTGGTCTGATACAGCGTCCATGCTAACCAAATGTACACTACCAAGCGAATTCCTGAACACGTGCCTTACGTTCGGTTTAACACAGTTAGTTACCACTCCTGCGCATGTAACAGATCACTCCGCCAACATTTTGGACCTTGTTCTAACGACTCATCCAGAGAATTTTTCCTTTATAACTTGCATGCATGGCCTGAGTGATCATTTGGCAGTTCACACTACCTTCTCTTGCAGCATGATTAATCACAAAAGAAAAGAAGAAAGGCAATTACTTAAGCATAAATTGCGACTTAACAACCTTGTTAGATAAGTTTACACCTGGGTTTCCTTCTCGCTCCGTCGAATCAAACTGGATACTTTTCAAATAAGAATTTCAGCGTCTCTTAAAGCTACATATACCAACCATAGAAATAACCGAGCGGGCTGGTTCTCCATGGTTTAACGTATCGTTAAAATGACTAAATAACAAGAAAAAATGCTTATTTTGAAAGGCTAAGCTCACTAACTCTCCCCTAGCGTGGACGAAGTATTACAGCTCCGAAAAACTCTACAACACGCAAACAGCACAAGCAAAACGTACCTTCTTCTCCAACACTTTACCATCAATGCTACAAAATAACCCCAAGCGATTTTGGAAAACCATTATGCCTCATGAACCTTCTGTCGTTACCCTCTGTGATAATTCCGGATTTCTGATTAATGAATCTGATGTGGCGAGTGTCCTTAACTCTGCGTTTTCTTCTGTGTTCACTAATGAACCTGCCGATAACCTTCCCGACATCCCATTTTTGGATCATCTACTCATGGAAAACATATCATTTGAACCTCAAGGCATTGCAAAAATTATTGACTCGCTGACCAATACTTCGTCCTCTGGTATCAACAGCATAAATTCTAAAGTTCTCAAGAATACTAAAGATATTAGCAGTGTGATCTTGTCGCTCATTTTTCAGGAATCGCTATCATCAGTATTTTTACCACATGACTGGCGGATCGGCAAAATCATTCCAGTGTTCAAGAAAGGTCACCGTTCATCCCCGTTAAATTATCGCCCGATTTCACTCACCTGTGTTTGCTGCAAAATCATGGAGCATATTTTTGTACTCGCATGTTGCTGCCTTTTTAACTTCTGTAAATTTCTTCCATCCTAATCAACATGGATTCCTTAAAGGCCGCTCATGTGAGACACAGCTTGTCCTTTTCCTACACAATTTACACTCGTACTTGGACCGTAATAGTCATTGTGACGCTGTGTTCCTTGATTTCGAAAAGGCGTTCGATAAAATTGCTCATGGCCGCTTAATACACAAACTCTCCCGTCTGAATCTGCACCCCTTCATCGTTAATTGGATTCGTGCCTTTTTAACTGACTGTCATCAGTTCGTCTATGCTAATTGTCACTCATCATCTCTTTCACCTGGGAAGTCTGGCGTCCCACAGGGAAGTGTACTAGGTCCCCTTCTTTTCCTAATATATATTGATGATCTTCCACTTAGTCTTTCTTCCAATGTCCAACTGTTTGCTGATGATTGTGTCATATATCTCCCCATAACAAATTATTCAGATATCGTCGCTCTTCAAGAAGACCTTTCATAAGTGCAACATTGGTGTAACACGTGGCTCATGTCTCTTAATATTTCAAAGACCTCACTGATTTCTTTTCACCGTCGCCCCAACTTCATCGTGCCAGTGTACACTATTAATAACCGCCCAATTTCTTCGGTCAATCATTACAAATACTTAGGCGTCCCTATCTCTCACGATCTAACTTGCTCTCCATGTCACCAACATAACTAACTCCGCAAACAGTGTCCTTGGGTATCTTCGGTGCAACCTTGCTCTAGCACCAAGTTCTCTCAAATCGCTCGCTTACAAGACTTTCGTCAGATCTAAACTTGAATATGCTAATTCTGTCTGGGATCCCCATCAGACTAACCTAATTAATACCATTGAGTCAGTTCAGAATCGCGCTGACAGGTTCATCTCATCTGACTACTTCTATCATACCAGCATCTCAGGTCTGAAATCACGATTGCAGTTACCTACGCACCCGAATGCTGTTTACCCTGAACGTGCACATACCACCACATTCCAGCAATCATTTTTCTTAAAGACTGCCCGTGACTGGAATGACCTCTCTGCTGAAGTGGCCACCATCGTGAATCATCGACTGTTCAAGACCACTATCAAGGAAGCCTATTGATCAACGTAATTTTTGTCCATTTTCTTATTAATGTATAATATTTTTTGCCGTGTTATCCCCACCCCTCATGTAATGTCCCTAGAGGGACCTTTGAGAAATAATAAATAAATAAATAAATGAATAAATAAATAATAAGCGAGCGTTCGTTATATCTGCGGTCGATATAAGTGGGCTCGACTGCATCCGCTGAATTCGCTTTAATACACTGGTATCAAGAAAGGCTAGGTAAGGTTGCAGATATATGGGTAGAGGAAGTAATGACCGATCACAACCTTTGTCGTGTGCCTTGTGGAGAGGTTGTACAGGAAAAGCAAAGAGTGAGAAAACCGAATGGATCAGCACAAAGTTCTCTCACGATCATGCCCAGAAAAGACAGACGAGCACTTCGTCTCCTATTAAGCACAGCTGCCAAAAAGGGGTTGTTTGTAGTTTTGAAAATAAATGCCCTGAAACAAATTGTTGGGCAAATGGTGCTCGACAAACTCATCAGACTCTTCCAAGGGCACAAAAAATTCTGTAGAGGCACAGGTCCCTTTGATAGCGCCCCAGAAAAGTTACAAAAATTCTATGTAGTGCAAGTATACCTTCTTTCTCGTAGAATGCTGCGCTTGCAAGAATGTTACAACACAACATAGCAACGAAGATGTTGCCAATTTGTGTCCATGCAGATACGAAGCGTTCTCAACCCATCCGAGTGCACTTTTTTTATCATACTCTTTTTATCAGAAGAGGTCGACGTCATCATAATAGTCTATAGTCGTAAGTTGCTCACTGCACTGTCGAGAAGCCATGATTAACTGTACTTTTGAAGATACTGAGCTACAGGAGCCCGAGCTATATAAAGAGAGTCACAAAGGCGAAATCGAAGAGGTGATTTAAATAAAATGTGTTTTGGTAATCTCTAAATTTTAGGGACCGCCAGTGTTCCCAAGATGCCCTGGTTGGGTGGGGAATGAGCGGTGAAGGGGTTCTCTTATATTCTCGTACCATGTAGTCGGAAGTCGGTTTCGGGGCGACGGAAAGGTGTCTCTGTATATAGGTGCCGATACATGACAGCCTGGGGCATCACACCAGGCTTTGGCACCTGCTCAGGCCACACACAGTGAGCCTAAGGCAGAGCCATCCACACCCGGGGCAGACGCAGCGAAGGCTGCCCTGCCACACTCGAGAAAGGGCTTGCCAGCCTCTGGGTCGGCCGCCTGCAAGGCTTTCCTCAGTCGGGAGAGACCTGCACACATTACAACCGTGGGTTCTCCATGGCGCTCGAGCCTCCAGTGAAGCGATGGACGTAACTCTGAGCTCACCTCTGGCGGCGGGGGAGCTCTCGACCAAAAAAGGGAAAAATCCCAGTAACTGGCCCTAAAGAAATAGAGACCTAAGTTTTCAAAATACGTCCCCAAAAAATCATAATGGCAATGGCACACTGAAATTGCAGGGGATTATTTAATAACTTAAGTGACATCAAAGACATGTTAGCCACATTCTCACCTGTGGCCTTGTGCGTACAAGAAACAAACTTAGGTCCTCAACACACAAAGGTACTCAGGAAACAAAATCTTTCGCCGCGACCGAGAGAAGGCAAGCCGGCTCTCAGGTGGCATTGCTATCATAGTAAAAAATGATGTTCCAGCTCGTGAGCATAGACTAAAAACTGAATTTGAAGCTGTAGCGGCCACACTGCTCAAACACAAAACAATAACAGTATGTTGTATATATCTTGATCCCCTCTTAACAGTAACGATACAAGAACTAGAAAATATTTTGGAGCAGCTACCAGAGCCTTATCTGGTAGCTGGCGATTTGAATGCACATTCATCCTTCTGGGAGAGTGAAAAATTTGACAGGCGTGGTCAGGTTATAGAGGATTTTATTCTGAGCAATAATATTTGTCTTTTGAACTCCGGCAAAACCACAAACTGCTTCCTATCCACAGGGAAAATGAGCTGTCTAGATTTGTCTTTTACCTCCTCCTCTGTTTTTAGCGATTTTGAATGGGATGTTATTGACAATCCTTATGGCAGTGATCATCTCTCCATAATAATCAGTTTAATATCCACACCACAAGTCATCCCTACACAACCGTGATGTTGGAAGCTTCCTTTAGCCGACTGGCAACTTTTTAGAGCAGAAGCCACATTAGAAAAAATAGTTTTAGAAAATCTTGAGATCAATGAGATCAATGAAAAATTCACAAATTGTATCTTAGCTGCCGCACATTTGCTATTCCTAAGTCTTCTGGAATGATGCGGCAAAATCACAAAGTGTGGTGGACACAAGACATTTAAGATGCAAAAAAGCGACAAAATAAAGCCTGGGGCGTTTTTCGAAGGTGCCCCACACAAGAGAACCTCGTAAATCTTAAAAAGGCACGAGCTAAAGCTTGGTACGTCTGTCATAGTGCCGAGAAAGCATCATGGCAGAGTTATGTCTCATCCATTAACAGTCAGATCACATCAGAAAAAAATGTGGGAGCAGGTAAGAAAATTAAATGGCAACTTCTCGCCATTCACAGTTCCACTTTTGGCACCATCTTGTACACAAACAAGTATAGGGGAACAGGCAGGTATATTAGGGAAGCACTTCGCTGCAGTTTCTAGTTCGTCACATTATACCCAGTCATTTCTAAAGCACAAAAGTAGAACTTTCTGGAAAGCAAAGACTCCCAACAAGTAGAGGTACTAAAAAACAGTACAATAGATTAATTACGTTCCAAGAAATGAATAGAGTACTGTCTGCCGGCAAAAAAACTGCTCCAGGACCCGACCACATACACTATGCAATGCTAGCAAATCTTTCCCAACCTGCTGTAGAGGCACTTTTGAGATTCTTTAACAAAGTTTCGGGTATCGGGGAAAATACCCGAAGCCTGGAAAAAAGCCAATATTGTACCATTTCTTAAATCTGGGAAACCTCCAACCTCTCCTAGTAGTTATAGACCCATAGCCCTGACCAGTTGTCTCGGCAAATCCTTTGAAAGTGTCCTTAACATAAGATTAACTTTTATCCTTCAATCCTGTGAACTTCGTGACAGCCATCAGTGTGGTTTTAAAAAGGGATGCTCCACTACAGATCACCTAGTTTGTTTTGAAAATACTATCCGAGAAGCTTTTGTTCATTAGCAACACTGTCTTGCTGTATTTTTCGATTTAGAGAAGGCATATGACACAACATGGAGGTTCGGGTTCGGGATTCTTCAAGACCTTGCAGAGCTTGACATCCGAGGCAGAATGTTGAACTGCCTAAAAGACTTCTTATCTAACCGTTCATTCTATGTACGCCTAGGTTCAACCCTTTTGAAGAATTTCATCCAGGAGAATGGGGTACCTCAGGGATGTGTTTTAAGCACCACGGTCATTGTTGTAAAAATGAACTCTCTTAGTAAAATAATCCCAAGATCCATATTCAGTGTATGTAGATGACCTCCAGATAGCTTGCACATCATCCAACATATCAACATGTGAAAGACAAATACAGTTAACAATAAATAAACTGGCAACCTGGGCGGACAGAAATGGTTTCTGGTTTTCTCCACAGAAAACAGTGGCCATTTTTTTCTTGCTCAAACGAGGTTTACAGGCAGATTCCATCCTACACTTGAACGAAATGTAAAAAATGAACATAAATTTCTAGGCATAACATTGGACAGAAAACTGCCAAAAAACTGCCTCACATAAATGCATTGAAAAAGAAAGCTTCCCGATCACTTGATATACTTAAAGTACTCTCCTGGAAAGCACTGGGGTTCTGATAGGTCATGTCTTTTACAAATTCATCTCTCTGTAGTGCGCTCTAAAGCTGGATTATGGATGTATAGTATATGGGTCAGCGAGACCATCGTATCTGAAATGACTGGACCCGGTACATAATTTAGGTTTGTGTCTTTCCACTGGTGCATACAGGACATCGCCCATAAAGTCTTTATATAGAAATAAACAAACCATCACTTACAGACAGAAGAACGATGCTCACGTGTTCATACATTTTAAAAATCCGTTCACTACCTAAACACATCTGTCACCAAACAGTCACAAAGTGCCCATCAAGAACACAATTTAACAACAAACCGCAGACTACTAGGCCACTGCTTTTGCGTTTTGAAGAGGTGTGCGAATACCTCGGCATACTAGACACATTACCTGGCATTGCTCCAAGACGAGATCGATAACCTCCATGGTACCTTTCTCCTGCAATCTGTGATTTCACTCTTACAAAGTTCCATAAAAAACAAACTCCACAACAGCATATAATACAAGAACTTTTTCACTCTCGAGGAAAAATGCAGTACTTTCACACCTTTTTATACAGATGGCTAAAAACAGTTGCTTATGTTGCAAGTGCAGTGGTACAAGGGAATTGGAATGAAATAATAAGACTTCCGCAGTGTGCAACAATCTTCACTGCCGAATGTTACGCTGTCTGTGTAGTCACTCAGCAAATAGTAAACAAGAAGCTCACAAACAGTATTGTTTACACAGACTCACCAAAGTAAACGAGAAGCTCACAGACAGTATTATTTACACAGACTCACAAAGTTTACTTACTGCTCTCCACTATAGAATTGTAATCACATACAAAACATTGTAACAGCCACAGCTCAAGGACAAAACATAAAACTCTGCTGGGTACTGAGTCATATTGTAATTAAAAGCAACAACAGAGCAGACTTCTGCGCTGCTCAAGCTTGTGACTAGCAAATAAAAAAGTAAATATATTGTTCAAAGATTGCATTCACTTACGTCATCATAACATAAGACAAAAATGGCAGTCCATATGGAATAATGAAGCAAATAACAAACTACACTTCGTAAAACCAGTTTTAGGTGAATGGAAGTCCTGCACCCACCAGGAACATTTCAAAGAAGTGATTATCTGCTGTCTTCGTACAGGACACACACCTCACACATAATTTATTACTAACAAAACGACAAGCCACAATGTGAACTATGCGAAGGTGAGCTAACGCTAAACCATGTTTTCTTTTCATGCAGAAAACTAGAAAGACTGAGGAAGGAGCATTTTACAGTTTTTTATAATGAACACTTACCATTCCACCCAACTTTGCTCTGAGGTGAACATGCACTTGTTGACATTTTACAGATTTTTAAGTTTTTAAACATAGCAGGTGTTTTAGACAAATTGTAGATGTAATAAATAATGGTCAGCTTTTACAAGCAGATTTTTTGAACCTCACCTCAGCCACTCTTTCGTCCTGAGAAGAAGGCTGACGTCTTTATTCGATTTGTTAGGAGCCTCGACATCCTTGCACAGCCAAGGATGGTTGCAGAGGTTACCAACCTTCATCACAGCTTTAACCATAAGTCACTCCTAAAATTTTGTCATATTTTTACTAGGTTGCATGAAATAAATTTTAGGCCCATTACACCGCCGTTGATTTACACTTTTGTATAACATCCTATATAAAACAATTTTCTATACCGTGACCTTGGCGCATGATAGCCTTAGCCGCTTATGCGCTGTTAAACACAACACAACTCCTGGGGACGAAGGGTGCGTACAAGTAAAACGTGCTGCTTTCAGTTCTTGAATTGTGAAGGGAATGTCCAGGCGATCGTCCCTTGTGGGAGGAGCACATCGATGCTGCTGAGGTGAAGAAGCACTTCCGCCAATTCTTGAACAGAAATCTTTCACGACCTCTAGTTCTTGCCATTTTCATGAAATGCAAATGCACGGAAAGGGTGTTGCTGCTGGGTGCATGTCGGCAGTGCTCGAACGATGTGCCCGATTTTGGAGAGTGGTTTGCGGGGATCCAATCTGTTGCAAAATGACCGCTACCGTTGTCTGCCTAGACTCTCTAAATAGTGAAATTCTGGAATGTGGTCCATGTCCATTAGCCGAGTGCTGGTGAACTCCTTGACCAGAGTGATGTTCCTGTTATTCACACTGACTGTTGCAGCATGTTTAATCATGTAGTTTGTTGTTCTCACGTGCCACACAGACTGGTTAAGCCCATTTCATAGCATAAACTTGTTTCCCGTTCATCTATTTTTATTGATTCCTTTGGTATAAATTCAGTCTTTGGAGAGCACAGAAACGTACTTATCTCTGATACTTTGTGCAATCTTCAGCCAGTCCTTGCAAAACTGTACTGTACCAGATGATTGGAAGGTGGTTTAACTTGATAAATCAAGCTTCACATACTTCGCGGTCATCGTGTTGGGCACAATGGACCGCAGCTGCGTCAGGCTTAGCGGGCTGTGCCGCGTCGCCTCTGAATTCTTCCCCAGATCGCGATCCGGCACTGGCTTCGTACGCCGCGAGTTTCGCCTTCGCTTCTGCGACTCGTTTTTTTATCGTTGATGCCTTGAAGGCCACGCTTCTCAGCTGCATGCGCCTCAGGATGCAGCAGTCTTTGGAGCTGTCATTGTAGTAGCGCACTTTTGCGGCCATAAGGGCAAAGAGCTTGTCGGCGAAGACCTCCTGCTTCTTTGCTCATTCGATAGCTTTCTTGATTACTGTCCGAGTCGTGTTGGTTTGAGCTGCCTGCCGAGCAACTTGCGCAACCGAACTTGAGCAACTTGAGCAGCCCCCAGAATGACCTCCATCCTCCATTTTAAGATGAGCAAAAAAGCAAACAAGAAATCAAATAAACAAAAACTCGGTTATGACGAAGTGATGGCAGAGCAGTATTATTCCTGAACCAGTGGTTCTCAAATATGCACGGACATATTCGCGCAGCACACGGGTATCTTTTGCGTTCCGCCTCCATCAAAACCCGGCCGCCGCGGCCGGAATTTTATTAGCCGACCTCGGACTCTGTAGCTGAACACTGTAACCACGTCAGCGGTGGGTGGTGGCGCCATACTCCGCCATGTTTCCTTGCCTGCCCTTCTGTCGTCGTTGCCATGGGAATGAGCCCGGGCGTGGTTCAATTGCCTGCGGTAAGCTCCGAAGTCGGCAGCGTGCTGACAGCGCATGCTGCCAAGCTTCTAACTTTCTCCATGGTGCATGCTCGACTTCAGCGTTTGTTCGCGGAGCCGCTTGCGGGACGCGTGCAAGCTGTTAGCTAGCCGTTAGCGCGGCCCCGCACATCCCGCGATTTTTGCGCTGTGGACAAGCGGACGTGCTCGCATCCACGTACTAAATGGGTAAGTTGGAAGTCCCTTAATTACGCTCAGCACTGACACTTCGGGAGCTTTCATCAGTGTTTCATAGCTACACATGACGGAAGCCAACAGTCAGTTTTTCCCGTTTCTGTCTCCTCAAACATGGAAGCGATGGCATGCATCTGCTTAGTTGAGAAGACCCCTCCCGCGTTTTCATAATTTTTTTCTTGAATGACCGCATCGGATGAGGTTGCAAAAGCGATGCGCTGATTGAGGTGGTGACCAACCAAGGTGTGTGAAAACTGTCTCAAAGATTGCCGCCGGTGCATTACTTCATGTACGAAACTCAAAAATTAAGGGAAATATATTTTCTCAGTTGTATATTAAACACATTCCTTCACACCCAATGTTACTCTTGAAGAAGATGCAATTGTCGACATGCCTTGTGTGCTTAACTTTAAAAAAAAAACAAGTTTCCTTGACAAACTAAATTTTTTGCCCACTGCTTAGCATCATTTTTTGATACTTTTCAGCCACCTTCTCATTCCTGGGAAGAAGGCTGAGGTTTTGTTTGATTTGTTGGGAGGCTCAACATTCTTGCTTGCCAAGGATGGCTGCTGAGGTTACCCGACCTTCTTTAAAGGTTTTGATATTAACCATTCATAAAATTTCTTCCTTCATCACTAGGAAATACAAAACAATATTTTAGGCCCTCTACACCACCAGTACTAATATTTGTAAAATTCTGCAGAAAACAATTCCCCTATGCCTTGAGTTTGGTGCATGATGGCCTGAGATGCCCATGTGCCATAAAACCGAACATAACACAACAACATTGGGTTGCTCCAGTTTCGAACACTCAGACATGGTCATTCTGGTCAAGCTATGTTTCTACACTTTTTCTGCACAAAACTGAGCAGGTAAAGATACCCTTGGCCTCTGGGAAATAATGAGTACTGACATTGTGGAAGGGGGCATGATCAACATCGAACTTTCTGATCAGTAGTGTGTTTCCTCTGGATTATGGGGTCACCCGCGAGCAGCCGGCCGGGAAGGCGCGCTTCCGTGCCAGCTATGCGCGGGCGTTCTCGTGTCCCCAACCCGTGGCGCAGAGTCACAGCCACGGCGGGTTCGGACGAAGTAGGCAACGAACAGAGTACGCTAGGAAACCGTTTATTTACCTAGCGCAAGGCAAAGCACACTGCGGAAGAATGTTCTATCCGATAATATATGGTTCAGCAGCTTACCAGGTCGTCGTCGACTGGCGTTGGATAATCCGGGAGGGCGCGGGCAGGAGACGGGGTCGGCGGGGCAATCGGGCAGTCACCGCGGCGAGAGGAGAGACTAGACAGCCTTTGTTCCCGCGTGAGCTCTCCTTAAAGGGTCAGTCTACTCACCGAGATGAGTATATAAATAATGGCATATTCTGGTAGTTGGCAACCTATAACATCAATAACGAGGGATCTGCGCCCGGTTTAGGCGGGAATTTATATTTTATTTCGACGTTAAAAGTCGCGTAAAAATGCATGGTGGCGACCCCAAACGTTCATTTTCTTCAAGAAAGTGGTAGTCTTTTTTTGTAGAAGCATAAGTGAATATACTACGTACGATTTGTATGCCCCAATGTCAGAGAAATGCACGTTTTGTTTTAGTAAACTGTAGAAGGCATACCGCTCGCTTTTTCTGTAAATCACATGAATATTTATAGTTACACGTACGCAAAACGCAGGCACATTCCCACTTTTAGTTCAGCGTATGCTAGCAGAGACGCAAAAATAAACTCAGCCTATAGTGGCGCCATCTGGTCGTCAGGACGGGAACCATTGCTGTAAACAAACCGACTCTCCACTTAAGCCTAGGAGCGGCAGAATCGTCACTCTAATTATTAAAATAGAGCAAATTTATCGCTTGTATGTTTTCTTATAGGCGAGATGAGACGAAGCGAAAGACAGGCGCCCCATTTATGGCCAGTGAACGCACTGAAAAAGGCAGCAACAACGAGAATTCAGTCCGAAGCGACAGGTCCGGCTTCGACGGGCGCCGCCATGTTTGTCGCCGCGCGGCGGAGATCCAGATGGTTGCCAGATGAGACTACCATCTCATACAGATGTGTTCCCACATTAATAAATTCTATTTTAAAATGTTCTACCGCACTCCTTGGAACCACAGCTGGCTAAACGGTAATTTGAGTAAAGAGCTATCGGTTGCCGCAAAGAAAATATGGTCGATAAAATTCAGTAGACTGACCCTTTAAACCCCTACGACATTGCACCCCCTTGAGCAACCGGTTGCAACCAAGAGGGGTCGTTCACCCCGTTCCTAAGACGCCAGAGCGTAGGCGTGACGTCACGTCCGAGCTGGGGGGGGTGAGGAGAGTGGCCGCGTGGCCCCCCTCTCCCCACGCCCGGCGGCGGCGCTTCGTGGCGTGACTCAGCGCGGGGCGGCGAGGGATATCTGTATATCCCACAGGATAGAGGTGAAATAATGAAGGATTCTTCAGCTGATGTCGCAGACCATCCTCCTTGATGAGGTTGGCTGGCTTCACTTGTCTACATTGACCATCATGCGATGCGTTGGCTCTGACTTGGTCTCAGAGTTGCTTGTTTTAGGTATTGTCAACCTTTTTCTTTATAAGCTCGTGGTCTTCATGCAATGACTTACATGGACATTAGGCAGCAGTGACAGTCTCTCAACTGACTTGAGCCGTTACGTTTGGAGTTCATTGCTTCTAGTTGTCAAGGCTTCCTTGCGGGTGCTTGAAACCTTTGGAAACCCTTGATTGTAAAAAAGGAACTTTCAGGGGCCTTGAGAGGCCTGGAATTTCCATGGATCCTTGAAAAAAACAATTTTTGAGGTATTGAAGGGTGCCTTACTTTTTTGTCAGGACTTCTTGCCGGTTTTGTAATGTTTACAAGATTTCCCCTGGCGTAGTGCTGAACTTTTCTGAGGTGAACTGCTTGGGAAAAGGTTCTTGGACCAAACCGTTGCATTGACAAGCCAGTGATTCGTTTTGCCATCAAGCAACCCTAAATCTGCCTCTTGTGATAAAAGCCCGCTTGTGGCCCTTTTTACTGAAGTGATGGTCTTGTGGTAGAGCATACGCCTCGTATTCGGGAGATGCTGCGTTCGATCTTCAGTGCTGCCAGGTACCCCCGGTTTTTTAATCTGTATAAGATTTCCTCCATCCTGTTGCTTGGCTTTTTGGGGTGAACTGCGTAAGAAAAGGGTCGTGGACCAAACCGTTGCATTGATGGGCCAGTGTTTCGTTCCACTGTCATGCAACCCTAAATCTGCCTCATGCGGCAAAAGCCCAATTGAACACATCCAACGTCACCACAACTTGTTTGCAAAAACAGCCGTTGCTGGTGATATACCTGTATTTCATACCTTTTCTAGCTCATGAAAGCTCCATTGTCATAAAGACAGCCTCTTTATATTTAACATGGTAATCTATCTGTGCAAGCAACTTCAAATTGTCTTCTGTGTTCTTTTAGGTGATGGGAAGAGAGCACAGTGGGTCGAGGAACAAATGCGAGGTGCCAGTGTCTTAGCTGAAATCAAGAAGTGGGTTGGGCAGAACATGTACTGTGAAGGCAAGATAACCAATGCTCCCTTTGGGTTATGGAGTAGGTTCAGAGGGAAAGTAAATGTAGCAGAGAATGGGAGAGAGTTCTTTGGGTGGACGAGATTAGCAGGGATAACATGATTACAGCTGGCACAGAGGCCTTTGTCCTGCCATGGATAGTGGATGATGATGAAAAAAAGGGTGCAAGTGGTTCTAGTTGGGTTGTGGCTAGTTCCAATTGGTCTTTTTTGACTGGGGAGTGTTGAATCTGTTCCACAGCAACTCAATCCACCACTGAGCGTCTCAGCACTGGTAATGAATGCATGTGGGCATGTGTATTCACACCTCATGATGCAAATAGTTGTATGGTGTTCACATAGCTGGCGATTTTTGGTCATTTGTGAGATGGCTCAGGAATTATTCTTGCGATAAACCCCCGCAGGGGGCATCTGTTAAAGCAGGTGTTTGTGTACTCTGTGACACCATGGACTCTGCATGCCATAGCCATATCCGGGAAAAAGGGGATCCCGGTGGTTGAGCTGACACTGGGTGTTCGGACCTTTAAGGGTCTTCGGTGGAGGCAACACACCACTTTGGCCCCAGTTTCCTGTAGACGACACCTACGGGCTGACCCACTCAGGGAAAATAAGCAGATGCCTTTTCCTGTCCTCCTGTCCATCGTTCGCTTTCTTATCATCTTTCTCAAAACTTTCCTGTCTTGTTCTCCCTTCTTGGTTTTTCTTTTTTCATGTGCAGCTAGGGTAACCTTGTGTGGTGAACTACCCTGAGTTACACCATATTTGGTTATAGTTTGGGTGTACAGCTGACACAAAAGAAAGGTAGCCTTCCCCGAATTCCACATCATCCATAGTTACTTAGGTGGAAAATATGCAAGAATCATAATCCCGTTTCTTGTATCAGTGTGTTTAATAGATGTCGTAGGCCTTGGCTACAAGTATGGGTGTGCAAATATCAAAATTTTCAAATACGAATATGCAGAATCAATGCGTTCAAATATCGAATCGACTGTAGAATATCTGTCCAGTGAAAAAAATGACAAAATATAAAAGAAATTGGCGGACACTGTTGACCTTGTTTATATCAGAAAGGAAAACTAAATTAAACTCCAATTGCATAGAATTGTAAGCTGTTTAGCTAGACAGCGTAAAGTGTGCAGCATCTAATCCTGCCATACATGACGAATGACAATGGCCCTGCGAAATTGAACACAATGAGGTGAAGTATGACTGCGTATCAACAAAAATGACATAATATATAGCAGTACCCTGTGCAACTGGTAGTATGGTTAAATAGATTGGGCAATGAGGACCTTTGCAAAAATAGTATGAAAGGGCACTTGACTGGTGGCAATGAAACTAGTACAGACTTTGATGCATGGAGATAAAGTGCTCGACATATTCGGAAAGTAAACGTTTGCTACACAGAGACACTACCCCCTGCAGCTGAGCACTCTTTCACATTGGCACAGAAGTAGCAGGGATGGCCAGGTACCGCATGCACAGTTTGCTCAAATGGGGGTACATGGGAAGAAAAATGGGAAGACAAATCAAGTGAATATGGACCACCCCATGGGCGCGTTGAAGTTTGCAGTTGATTTAGTAGTTGAAAAGTTGAAATGAATGATCTAGAAAGATGCCATGAATGTGAGCACCCCAGGAGGAATCCAAAGGGTAGCCCCATGAAGTGTGAGCACTGTTGAAATCTCCAACAGGGGTGCCCAAGTGGTTGTTGCAGAGGAAACAGATCCAATTGTGCTCTTGAAGAAGGAAGGCCCAGACCTTGTCTTTACCATCACGCAGGTGGATATTCACTTCAGATGACTTATTAGCAAAGGCTCGGCATTGCACCACCAGAGGTGATGCACTATCAGTGGCGAAGTCGGAGAGCTTCAACAATCAGGGTGGTCAACTGCTCCATGAGCGCCATTATTTTGTCCACTGCCGGGGTGTGCACATTTAGTGGGACGTCGACACCAGTATGTGGCACAGTACTGTTTGGAGATGCTTCATGAGGAGGTAGCTCGTTTGTTATGTTTCTCCAAGATGGCTGTGAGCGCCACTGTCCTCGGCATTTTGCGAGTTCCTCTAAATCGTTTATTACATTACCAGAATCGGAATTTAATCCTTACCGGTGATTTTAATCTCCCTGCCATCGACTGGGACAAACCGTCGTATGTCCTATGTGCCTCATGTGATGTTATTTTAGATCTGATATTTTCATTAAACCTTACGCAAGCTGTTCGTGAATACGCCAGAGAGCCATCTGTTCTAGACCTAATCTTTGTTAGCCAAACCTTTTTCGATGGAGTGCTTGATGTTGAACCGGGAATCTCAGATCATTGTCTTTTATACTTTTGTTGTGCTTTGCCTGTTTCTTCAGGGATGCATCCAGCTAAAATGATAAAGGACTATGTTTGTGCTGATGATAATGCAGTTATTGACACCTTACAATCGCTGTTAAGCAGCTCTTGTGGGAATGACGTTCATAGTTTATGGCATCACTTAAGAATGCAGTGCAGTACAGTACTGAACATTTTATTCCACTTAGGAAAGTGTACATCAACCATCGCAATCCTTGGATAAGTCGAGAAATTCTTCAACTGAAACGCAAAGTGAAGCGATGTAGGAAGAAAAAGATACCTTCCTGACAACAGTTCCAACTACTGAAACAGAAACTTGCCTTAAAGTGAAAATCAGCGAAGCTTCATTATTTTAACGTTATGCTCCCTGAGTCCATCAGAAGTAATCTCCAAAAATTTTGGAATTTTTTAGGTCGAAAGAGTGAGCAGTTGAGTAAAGTTTGAATTGATGCTGACGTTGTGACTGACTGCACAATGATTGTAGAAGGTTTTACCTCCTACTGTCAAAGTGTGTTTCTGACAGAGAGGGCAACTACAGCTAGAATTCGAAGGGAAGATACTGGTAATGTACCGGCTATTTCTGTGAATGATGTTCTGTCCATGCTGCATAAACTTGATGATAAGAAATGTTCTGGTCCTGATGGGCTTGCATTATCCGAGTTTTTAACAAAGATATTTCAAGTTTCTTTACTTTTTGGTGAAGACCAGAGAACTGGAAAATGGTAGGCATTGTACCGATCCATATAAAAGGAGATAAGCTAAGTATTTCTGACTACAGACCAATTTCAATTACTTCTTGTTGAAAGTTAATATAACACATAGTCTCTGGTTACCTTAATTCATTTCTAGCTAAAAATAACATTTTATCCCCTTTGCAACACGGTTTCAGGAATGAATTCCAAGTTGTTCTTGCTAAATCCGGGCAGGTTGATGCTCTTTTTTTAGAGACTTCCGCAAGGCTTTTGACAGTGTTTCTTATAGCAAACTCATTTTTAAATTCAATAGCATTCGCATTTCTACTTACCTTGTCAACTTGATTCATGCACATCTTAAACACAGGAAACAATATGTAGACGTTAATGGCTGTAGATCTAACGATCTTCCAATTACTTCAGATGTACCCCAATGCAGCGTCTTGGGGCCACTGTTTTTCATAATCTATATAAATGATCTGTTGGCTTCTATCCTCAAAAATCTCTTTAAAGCTTTTTGCAGATGACTGCATACTTTTTAAGACCATAAATAAACAGAAGGATGATTACATCGTGCAAAATGCGCTTCTAGCTGTTCATCAGTGGTGCGTAAAATGGGATATGCAATTAAACCTTGATAAAACTGTTCTCTTACGCATTTCACGCAAAAAAAATTTTTAGCCCTTTCTCTTACAGCCTGCTAAATCATTTAATCCACGAGGCCGCTAAGGATGGTAGGTTCACCGCGGTAGTATTGGAAGGGCGATGAACGACAAACTCACAGCAGTTCGACGAGCCCAGAACGTGATAAATAGTGGCTTGAACATAATGGAGAGGGATGGCATTTATGTCAAAGCGCAATGTAGGCTTGATGGTGACGCGGAACAGTTTTGAAGTCGGTAGACGCGCACCTGAGGCGCTACTCACCGGGGGTTTCTGTTGAGGTGGCAGGGGCTCAGTCGGTTCAATTGGTATCCTTGGTAGGGAAGACACAGTTCCGTGAGGCATCCAACGATGTGTCAGTGGCTCGGCCGGTACTGTTGACTTTGGAAGGGGAGACGTAACTGGAGCCACGGGCACAATTCTTTCAAGCAGTGCAAGAGGCACGGGGGTGGTGGAGCTATCCATGTCACAAATCGCAGAGTCAGAAGACGCTCCAGCAGGGAAGTCCGTAGCCGTTGAAGCTTGCAGTGACATGGAGGCAGGAGAAGACCACATGACTGCCACCGATGAAGCTGAAATGCCACAGGTGTGTAGCGCAGAGCTAAGCCTAGCTTGAGCCTGGGGTTGTCGGTTAGGTTTTCTTACTTTAGGTTTCGCCCACCTTGCTGGAAATCTGTCCAGGGGGGGTGTCCTTGACCTCCGTTTGCACAGAAGGCAGTTCGTAGCCTTCCCTAGGTGACCGTGAACAGGGGAAACAAGAATAAAACACAGAGCTCAGAACAAACACGTCTCAGCTCGAGCCCTTCTTCTTCCTCCAATACCACATTTGCCATCTGAGGTTTCCAAGCACTGCAGTGTTCCAAAAGTAAATGGAATCTGGCACGAAAGTGAGGGACACTTTTCAGTACTTGAAATCACTGTCGCTGTAACAGTGGCTTTAGTGCCTCCATGAATTCACTTGCATCTTTCCACTCCGAAGAGTCCAAAAGGTTTTTAGCAATACTATGGTTGCCATCTATGGTTTCAAGGCAGTGCATTACTCTAAAGATAAATGAAATGGAATCTGGCACGAAAGTGAGGGGTACTTTTCAGTATTGAAATCACAGTTGCTTCATTCAATGGCCTTAGTACCTCCACGAATTCACTTGCATCTTTCCACTCCAAAGAGTCTGAGCAATCAACAGTTGTGTCATAGGAGGCAAGCTCAAGTGTCACGACTTCTTTGAACTCAAGCAACCGTGAAAGCATAAGGTACAGACTGTTCCACTGTGTCTCAATGTTGTGAACAGTGTAAAGCACGTCCGTATTCGGCTGCTTCTGCCAGTCCTCGAATCTCTTCTGTGCTTCAGGACTCTGCTTGTAGTGTCCAATGATTGCACTTGCTTTCTTGCGCAGCTTGTTCTTTGTTGGTGTGCACGACCTTGCATCACTAATGGCCAATGGAAGCATGTGAACAAAGCATGGCCGCTCCAACCATGGCAACATTCTGCTGCAGCTCGAATGTTGTGGCCATTGTTTGTTGCAGTGTCCGTGACACAATCATTGGGTATCTCCCACTTGGCGCATTGCAACTCTAGTAAAGTGGCAGTGTTATTAGACATGTGAGCTCAAGCCTTTGGCGCATGTTCAAGGTGAACTGTATCATCTTGCACTGTGAAGTGGGGAAGTGGCAGGTTAGGCTTAAAAACTCTGTGCTTAAAAAATCTTCAAGAGCATTGCGGATATCATCTCTTAACTTTGCTATTGTGTTACTGTACAGGGAATGGACAAGCACGTGCACTAGTTTTGAATTTGACAGCGAGTTATATACCAGCACCATTTTGTTCATCAGTGCACTGAGGCCATGGTCTTCGACGATGCTGTATGGGTGAAGATCCAAAGCAGTCATCTTTGTTGCTTTGAGATAAAGTGCATTTTCTTTTTAATATGATAGCGTTAAAGGCCTCGTTACCCAAAAAACCTGGCATCGGCGTTGTTGGTGTTGTGAGCGAAAAATCACGAGCAAGGTTCTGGCGGGTGGTGCCCAGGGAGCAACTGAGGAGGTAGGTGGGCCGCCTAGGTCACGTGACCTTACGGTGTGATCACAACCTGCCCACCAGATTGTGAGAAAACTGGCCATTGTGGCATGTGGCAGTTAAATTAATGATTGGTTGCTCGGGAAGAGGAACCTGGGCCGTACAAGGCCCACTACTGGGAGCACCTGCTGTCACAGGGTAGTGGCGCATTGCTTAACTGCTGCCCCACTGCACCAAGAGTGGTATGAGGACTTCCAGGGATCTATGTATGTAAAGGAGAGAATGACCTTATGCATATATGGCAATTAACCCATTACGCTATCGCATGATACCCTGAAAGCGAAATTTAAGTGTCCGCTCCAGTTTTTTTTCAGGCAGGGGTTGTTGTTTGTGAACTAATTCACGCAGCATTGGTTGAGTTTTCGAAAACGCTTTTGCGGCTCTTCTATTGTGGTCTGCCATTATTGATAGATGATGAATGATTTTTATGCGTCGTAATTGTTCCACTCAGCCTTTGTAGAACACATTCTCACAACTTGCACTGCGCCGTTGACAGCGAAAGTTTTGAGTAACACTCCCAAAGATGGCTCTTCCCACATTTCTTCTCCGATTGTCTTAGCGGTGCTACTTACCGATTGGCTTGGTGGTAGTTGGTGCTACAGAATCCCTATGAAATGTAACAGGTGCTTAGGTCAGTGCTTAGGTCAGTGGTTGCAGCGGTGAAATACAGTCTGTGATTGGTCAGACTAAGCAGGCTCACTCTGAGTGATGGCATTGTGACTAGGTGAATGACCATCTTCTTCACAGTTTGATTTACTTTTCTCGTAGGCTGTTCTTGTTACCTTGCCCACTCTGCTTGGCCCTCAGACTGCAGCATTTGTTAAATAAATAAAATGCTTATGTGTGCATACGTCCTGAAAATAAGGTCCCTGCTGGGGCACCCCTGGTACCCCATAGTTACTACGTGCACTTGCAAAACTCTGTTCAATTATAAACCCTCATCCATGAGACCTTTACTACTCCTCTTCGCAGATATACACCAAGAGTTAGGAATAACGGATACCTTCATAATATTGCGTCAAGACAAAATCCAGTGCCCCCCTGGTACAGCTTCATTTTGTTTATTTGACTTCAGATTAACACATTTTTGTAAAAAGCAAACACTGCTCTAAAACATATTACATATTACAAGAATACCTAGCTCTAAAAGAAAAAAATATCAACTGTACAGAATTTCTTACAGATGGCTCAAAACTGATAATTATATTGTAAGTGCTGTTGTACAAGGGAACTGGGAATAAACAGTAAGGCTGCCAAACTGCACATTCATTTTTACTGCCAAATCTTATGCTGTCTGTGTAGCTATAAGAAAATTAATCAATCAGGATATCAAAACCACTTTATCTATACTGATTTTCTGAGCTTACTCACAAGCATTACATTTCAGAAATGCAGCTGAAGCCTTAATAGGAAGCATGATTCATAACATTGGAAAATCCACATCACACGGATGCACAATAAAATTCTGCTGGGTTCTGAACCGTGTTGGGACAGTCAGAAATGAGAGAGCTGATTTATATGCTGCACAAGCTTGGAAGAAGAAAATTTAAAAAATGCTCATCCCATTCACTGAGCTCTATTACTGAGCCAGAGTACTCGGGTTCGAACCCGACCGTGGCGGCCACGTTTCGGTAGAGGCGAGATGCAAAAGGTGTTCGTGTGCTGTGTGATGTCATTGCAGGTTAAAGATCCTCAAGTGGTCGAAATTATTCCGAAGACCTCTGCTACGGCACCTCCTTCTTCCTTTCTTCTTTCACTCCCTCCTTTATTCCTTCCCTTAGCCTGGTTCGGGTGTCCACTGAGATATGTGAGATAGTTACTGCGTCATTTCCTTTCCTCAAAAACCAATTTTCAATTTCAGTCCCATTCAGAGATTGCATCAAGTTAGTACAGCATAAGTTTATTTATTTAAAAATTATTTACAATACAAGGGCCCTCATGCGAGGGTATTACATAAGGGGGGGGGGGGGGCGAGATCAATGGCAGGCTAAATGGAATAATGGAGCAAATATTATGCTGCATCTGGTAAAGCCCACCGTAGGAGAATGGAAGACATGCGCACACCAAGAATGTTTTTCTGAAGTAATTTAATGCCATCTTTGTATTGGACACATGCACCTGATACTTCTTATTGACAAAACAGGACAAACTTCTGTGAGAAGCGGGGTGGTGAGCTCACAGTAAACCACATTTTATTCTCATGCCACAACTTGAACATCTCGGGAAAAAATATCTTACTCTATTCTGTAATGAACACATCCCTTTCCACCTAAGCTTGATCCTAGAAGATAATGCACTGGTTGAAACTTGATCTGTTTTAGTTTCCTGAGAGAAGTAACACTTCTAAACCATTTATAGTGTTAAAAAAAAAATCTAACTCCCTCCCACCAAAGAGACACAATTAACCTTGCAATAAGTGTATGATGGCCTTAATTGCTTTTGTACCATAAAACCCAACAAAACAAAACACAACTTTTTTGACAAACATCTAATTAGGTGCATACATTTTGTACCTATTGTGGTAGCTAAATATCTGATTAACTACATACATTTCATACCAGTCGTGGTGGCCCAGTGGCTTCGGTGTTCGGCTGCCGATCTTGAGATAGTGTGTTCGGTCCCGGCTGTAGTGCCCATATTTTGGTGATGGTGAAATTCAAAACTACCCATGTACAGTGCGACATTGGCACAAAGAGCGCTAGAATTCACCCGCAGTGCGATGTTGGCACATGTTGAAGAGCGCTAGGATTAACCCAGAGCCTTTCACTGCAGCGTCCCTCATAGGTCATGTGTCACTTTGTGATGTTAACATCATCACAAGTGGCACATGAAGCGACACTGGGTAGTGGGCTTGGGGACAGCTCTGCAATGCAGCTCACAAACCTGTTCCATTTCTGCCTCTTCCAGCTCAAGACAATCTCCAGCCCAGGCTCCTCCACGGCACCTTATCAGTGCTGCAGGCAGACAAGCGTGAAGTAACGTGTGCTCTGCTGACTTACAAGTCGTCACACTGACGCCAGTCCCTGTGGCTCCCACTAAGTGACTAGTGCCGTCCACAGCTGGTCATGGGGACAATGCTACAATGCGGCTGACAACTTTCTTCTGCTTCTGGCTGTTTCAGGTTTTTTTACATTTCTTCTCAACGCTCACATAATGCATTCCCTGTTGTGTTCCCATGCCCACAGCTGCTTTTGAACTATGTGCATGAGTGTTTCTGTATGATGAAAGTGTTGTTGTCCATGGATGTTGAGCTGAATCCAGGGCCGAATGACAAAATGCCTTGAAAAACTGCCCCACGGGCCCAAAAATCTCCATATAGCAAAAGCGATGCGGTTTTAGCATTGCTTCATGATCTTAGAGACAGATCTGCAAAAATTGAAGGACAGACACTTATATTTAATTCCCTGCAAAGGCTCACAGCCAGACAGAAAGAATTGAGTAGACAAATATCTTGGTCAGCTTTCGTTCTTTTTGATAGTGAACATTGCAGAATGAAGGGACATACGCAAACTCTGTATTAGTAGTAGATTATTTTGGATTTGCAAAGTTTACTTTATATGAGTTGTATAAAATTAACATATCCAGCATGCCTTTGCCCGAATAATTTATAGACTTTTTTTTGCAACCTCTGAGGCTTCACCGGTGCAGGACACAACACCTGCTTTGTGCTGCCGTAAATCTCGGAGTGCTGCTCGGTCGACAAGTTGGCAGTCGGAATGGTTTCTAACTATGCCTATGCTACACCTGGCCTGCATACTTCAAGGTTACAAGCTGTGTTTTTTTTTTGTCTCCTCTGTGGCAAGCTGCAATTGAAGCATTTGTGTGCACATTCTTTTTTGTCCCAGATATTAGAAAATGTTCCAAGTTGCATCTCCTTCGTTGCAATCAGTACAGTACATGTGGTACTGCAGATGGCGAAAAGCCTTAGGACAAGCTTTGATGTGAGCAGCGATGAGTTCTATAGATCGTTGGACCATTGAAGGAAATGCGTGAAAGCACTAAGTGACATTCAAACCATATAGTGTAATTAATTCTGGTGACTGGCTATTGGCAATGGCCACGACAAGCTGGCCCAAGCTCCAGGTGTGCCAGTAGTTACTAAATCTTTAAAGCAATCCACTGCACTCCACTATACAGCATCTCTCATAACCCATATGCAGCTCCAGTAGGTTAAACCCCACACCATTGGTTGTGATAATTGTGTGGCTCGTAAATGAAGCTGATCTGCCTCTTACAAAGCAAAATCTTACACTTGCTGCTTGGTCTTTGTTTTCATATAACGTGAAAAACCTTTTTTTAATGCTGCTTGCAATTCAGAAGTTAAGATGTTCTGCTCAGCATATACAGTCAGGTATACTATGCCATCATAAGTGCATCTTACAAATAAATGAAACCTTGTGTATATTAGACAACATTTCTATTATGAGTGGATAGATTGTCCTTCGAAAGATTGGTTTTTATGAGCAGTCAAAGTCACACTATATCATGGCAGCATCTAGAATGCACCATAATGGAAGAGCAAGCAGATATTTTATGCTGTATGGAAGGCTTTTGGCTGGAGCCATGGCCTTGCAATGAGCTCACATTAAGTTTGTCTTCGTGCTGAATTGAAAAGGTCCAATTTTTCTTGCCTTCAGTGCTGGTTCCTTTGCCAGTGTGGCAAGGCCTTGGTGTGTAAATATTTTGCTTCTTTCTTTTTCTTATTTTTTAGAAGAAGAAACTTTGTGCAGGTAAGAGTGGGAAGAGTTGTTGGTAACAAATTTGCAAGAGGGTATAAAACACAAAGGTTGTATATGTTTATTTGGGTTGTCTGATGGATGCACTGCTTTCAATCCATGTCTGCATGGTAGATGTGACTTCCACATAATGGTACTTGTCGCAGCCCTTAAGTGTTGTTACCCTCAGCCCACAATGCTTGGTGCTGTGCTAGCAGCATGAAACGATTTTAAGCCCCTGTTGCCAGTGTGCCACAGGTGACCTTGGCATCAGAACGGAGGAGAGCAATGAACCGAACCTAAAAGAACATAGGAAAAGCTTTCCTTCGCCCCCTGGTGTCTATACATTCTGCGTCTTTATAGTTCTGTGGTAGGTGAAGCCAGTGCATGGCCCGAAGAAGTTGTCCTGCAGCTCGAGAGGTGCGCACGCAGAACTGACGGCACTTGATGAGAGAGGTGACAGCACCGCGTGAGTTTCCATCATTATGTAATGTGCATGCCAGTGCCGCATCCATCAGTGCAGCCATTAAGCCACTCTAATTTGTTCTTTGAGGTGGTGGTCAACGAAGTGCAGGTGGCAGTGTCCGGCCCAGGTGCAAGTGTGTAGCAGGGCTGATGTCGGTGGTTGCCATACATAAAAAGTGGGGAAGAAAGCCGAGTGCGCTGTCGCTCACAAAGAAAAGCTAAGGAAAGAAAAACAGCAACTGAGAAATGCTCCTAAAAACTTGAGTGTGGTTATGAGTATTTGTGAGGGTGCACCTTTCCTGCTGTGCATTTCATTGCTTACATCTACTCTCAAAGAAGAGATAGTCTGCGAATTTATTTGTCCTGTTGTCCTTTTATTACACTTTTCTGTTAATATATCTTCATTATTTTTTACCTTCAGGGTGCCTGGCACACTGGGTGGCATACTGGGCCCATGGGTTGTCGTACTTGTCTCCTGCTTTGTTTACTTTTCAGAGAAGGGCAGTGCTCATGGAGTGGTTGTTGCTGTTTGCCCTGGTCTACGTCTCAGCTTCTACTGATGCAGGTGAGCCCATGGTCTGTTGCCAGTCTTACTTGGGTTATTTTGCATATGCCTCGATCCACCTTTGTGTATCTTTGTCCTTTTAATGGCATCTACCAGTTTTAATTTCCTTTAGTCTCGAGTCTGCTGAATTTTCTGCTGAGTCAGAACTTTTGACCACAGATGTTTGGATACGGTCTTGGGCAAGGAAGGGTGTGCTAATACCGTATATACTCGTGTAAGGGCTGCCCCCGTGTAAGGGCTGTACCCCCAACTTGTCCGCCGGCAATTCTAAAAACAAACAGTGAGCCAAAAACTGTTTCATGCGCGCATAATTTTGGCCGCGTAAAAATCGCTACGACCACGAATGCGTCGTCTCGCGCATCATGCTTGGCCTGGTATTCCGCACACGCGGTCCGTCATCGACGCTAGCTAACTCGGCGCTCGCACCAGAAAGGATTGACAAAACGTTATCCTGTTAGTTGTGCCTCACCGTGCAAGAAGATGCGAATGGCACGTTTTTGGGCGGTGACGCGCCACTCCAAGCCGTCACAAGTGCCGCACCTTAGGTGGATCTTAACTTACGATCACGTGAAGTTTCCCAGTAAAGTAATACAGTGATCAAGCAACTGCTAGCAACCTGTCTTACTGCAGGTGGTAATCGCGCAGATCGCGCGGATTCGTCGCGCCTGCGCTCATTCATTATAAAAATGGGTATCGGGACGCGTAATCGGGGCTGTGCTGTAGCAGAAATTTTTAGTGGAAAAACGCCGGTTCCATGTAAGGGCTGTACCCTGTGAGAACCGCGGAAAAAAAGTGCGGCCCTTACACGAATACATACGGTAATGAGCTACTTCAAAACGGCATAAACTTTTATATTTCTTCATTTGTTGTGGCATAATATTCAAGCTTTTGCTTTTAATTATCAAACCTATAGTGTTGTGCCAGTGTCCTTTGGAGCATTGTAGGAAGGACATGACTCGTGCTATATCTATTTTTACCACGAAAATAGAAGTGTATTCCTACTACTGGTCTGCGATACTCAAAATTTCAGATAGTTTACAAGTATTGTTTGCTATTTGGTTCAGCTTGTGCCACATTTTTACTGTTCGACATATTTTAGCTTTTCAATTTTTTAAAAGCAACAAGCTTAGAATTTTTTTCATCATTTCTTTGTCATTTATCTAAATAGGAGTCACACATTGTTTGTGGCAGTTGTTGAAATTTACCCCTTCTTACAGACCCGTGTACTGTGCGATGTCAGTGCACGTTAAAGAACCACAGGTGGTCGAAATTTCCGGAGCCCTTCACTACGGCGTCTCTCATAGCCAGAGTCGCTTTGGGACATTAAACCCCATAAACCAAACTAAAGGTGTACTGAAGAGGAATCTGAACTCGTTTTTTTGCCGCAGGAACTCAATCTACACATTCGCAGCATTCTTAGATACTTCGATTTATTGCCCTGTGCTTCCAATTTTCCTAATTAAATCAGATTAACGTCCGGCTCCCGCCTTTTTTTTTTTAATTCCCCGCATACGGTGGGAGGAGTCGACCAATGCATGGAGTGCCTTTCAGGCAGTCGCGTGGCGACTTTGCTTTCGCTTTTATTTTGTTTCTTCTATGTTTCCGTGAATAAATAGGTCTAGTCAGAGACTACATAGCTGCAAATTAGGCCCACGGAAATAAAAATACGCGTGGACTCTTTGCTTTCGCCGATCACTACATATCGCTCCGCTGATGGCAGAACGGAAAGCCGCCGCGGGACTGGGTGAAAAGTTGGTTGGGTCCTCCCACCGTTTGTGGGGTATTAAAAAAAAAAAGACAGGAGCCCGACGTTAATTTGATTTAAAATATGGAAATGAGCCACACAGGGCGATAATTCGAAGTTTCCAAGAACGCTCGGAACGTGTAGGTCGAGTTCCAGTGGTAAAAATATGGGTTCAGATTCCTTTTCAGTGCACCTTTAATACTTTCGAGCTCAATTAAAACGACCGCAGCACAAGGGCGGTGCTACCGTCAAAACATGCATTACGGCAGTGGGACTGCGTCTCAGATACGATGAACAACTGTGGCAGTGTAAATCAGAACGTGCAAGGAGGCACACAGCAGATGGAGAAGCTTCTCCGGGCCCACGTGATACCCTCCGCCGAAAAATACATGGGTACCCAAAAAAATGCAGTACAAATAGGCCAGACATTGCGTTCAAAATGGCACAGTTTTTCCAAATGCTGCTGTCGAAAACTCATGCTCTGAAAGGCGACACCTGCACTGGTGAAAGCCACAGCATGATTTTATGTTAACATCCTAGTGTGCACGGGGAGGAGCGGCAGCGACCGGCAACGGCCCTTTCTCATTAATAAATCTAGTGCACTGTGATGCTTTGGGAGCTACGGTTTTGTAAGCTATAGCCCGAGCACAAAAGATCGGATAACGCGTGACTTTTAATTTTCATGCGACAAGCGGGCAGCCAAACATAAGGTTCGATGACACATTGCGCACAATTTGCTCGCCCAGCGTCTTTTTGAGTGTGACCATGACTCAGCAGAAAGTATATAAGTTCCAACTCGTGGATAAAAACATTGCAACGCACCGCGTGTTGCCTTCTCTAGCTGTGGTAACAACGTTCTTCACGTCACCAAATGGTTTATGAGGTTTAACGTCCCAAAAAGTGGCTCAGGCTATGGGGACACTGTAGTGGAGGACTCCGGATAATTTCGACCACCTAGGGTTGTTTAGCATGTACTGACATCACAGAGTACACGGGCCACTAGAATTTCGCCTCCATCAAAATTTGATCACCATGGCCAGGATTGAACCCACCTTTTTTCGGGTCAGCAACCGAGTGCTATAACCACTGAGCCACCGCGGCGGCTTCTTGTTACCAAATGCCAAGTTCAACATCCAGCCACCGGACATGGGTGCCATTCATGCACTCCAGATTTCCTATCATCGGTGCACCATCGAGCTCATGCTGATAGCAATTCATACGCCTGCGATGTTCCGGTTCAGTTATCTTTTTTTGCTGCTGTGAAAATGATTAAGGCCATCTGGATGAGACTGACTGCATAGTGCATCAAGTATTGGTTCCGTAATTTAACATCCACGGGATTTGAAGCATATGGATTTGTAGCAACGCGTTGTTGATGGACAGGTGGCTGGACATGAAATAGTCTGAGATGGCTTCGTTGGCGTGGATCTTGACACGGGCATCACAAAGTCAGACTCTGACGAAGCCATTGCATGCGAAGCAGGAGTGCTGCCCAACTGCAGAGAATCTGAGGATGAGGAGGCCAATCTCCCACTAGTTGCTGTAAATGCTTGAGCTACTTCCTGCCCTGGCGTGGATTATAAAGTTAGTATGACCGCTCTTGAAGGCTTGAAAAGCGCTGTGTTGTGATAAACATAATGAGCTGTTGTAAGAAATCAGTGCCTGTTTCGTTGGACTTCATATTTCTGGCTCTAAAATGAAAAGTCTAATTACTACGAACCTCAGATACAAAGAACGCAATTCGCTTAGCCGTCAAGTTTGTTATAAGTGGGCTCGACTGTACTTCCACTGAACTTGCTCCTTTTGCTTGAAGCATCATTAGCCAGTGCACAGTAGATAGGCACACCTTGCAGGGCTAAGTGCTGCATGAACAGCGATCACTTGGGCTGTGCTTCGGCGTCCAATCTGTCTTTTTGTATTGCTTAACTAAAATAGAAGGGCTTGCTGCCTTCATGCACAAGACAACAAAGGGGATTTGCTTGCATAAGTATGAAGCAGCTGTTATTTTTCCCACGATGGTTCTGCTGGTTTCTTCAACATCTCCAAATTACTGGCTAGGTCTTCTACCAAAACTGTGAATGACTATCTTGTTTCTGTTCTTGTGCCTTGATAGCCTTGACTTCTTACTGCAACACTGTTTGGAATCTGGCGGGAATTGCTTGACCACCCTCTCTTTTCCCGTCCACAGATGCAGAGGTACACCTTTTCCTTCACTGGGTGTGCTGCTATCAGCATTGATGGAGGCATTCTATTTTTGTTGGGTGTTTGGCATTAGATGGGTAACCATCTAGCAATTTAGAGTTTGAGATCTCCTACACTTTTTATTTCCTTGAGGTTATTACTCATGGCTAACACTCCTAGATTCCTGCGATTCTGCAGAAAATTGTGGATTTTATCATTTGTCGCGGAATTGTGTGTTAGTAGTGACACATGTATGTTTATGATACTGTGTTTGTGGACATCAGTTGGAATAACACAATGATGTGAATGTGATTAATGTAATTGTTTGAATTCTCTGGAAACGTGGAACCAGTAACTAAGTTCTGCTTGTGCTTTGAAAGGCTTCCAAGTGCTGAAAGTTATGTCGTAAAGAATTATTCCACAGATATCTTATGTGAGCGTTCTGATAACCCTGGGAAGCACGAAAATCTTACTGGGACGTCCCAAGCGTAACTTTCTAGCCACTTTCTGCTCAACCCAGGAAAATACTTTCTATGTCTGCCTGGGACCTCGCATGAATCTGTCACGGGTACTGTAGATTGGGTCTGTATACTGTTTTTTTTTTACTCTCAAGTTGTTATATAGCACAAATGTTACTTGCCTTGAAGGGGGAAGATCTTGTGTCCTTACCAGAAAGTGAAGGTAATACAACTGAGAATATATTCTGCGTTGTTTCTTTGCTTTCATAACCATGAAACGTACCATTAGCTTCCCTCCACATGAAATAGGCCTAACACCTGATCCTTTTGTTTGCCTGCTGTGAGAAATTTCACTCTGCAAATATCAAACAGGTAACACAGGTGAGAACAAAAGATGCACAGGACACTCTTTCGTCGATCACAGCAGACGACACTTTTCGTGGAAAAAGTATATGAGAGAGGTTATGTGCATGTCACACCGGTCTAACATATTGTCATGCTGTGCAGACCCAGTTCATTTGTCCTTTATCATTTTTTAGCCCCCAGCTTTTAAGCTCTTTTTTCATCCGTGGATAAGTGCTGTGTTATCCGTAAGGTGTGAGACCTGTATTCTGATAACTCTGCCTCCGCTGCATAGTTGAGGTCACAGCTGCAATGTCTGTGTATCATTAGGTGAGCGCTGGGCTGAATGACGGTTGTGTGAGCACTTTTGTTTAAGGACATTTTATTTCTTCAAATTGCCTTAAGAAATTAGAGTGGAGTCAAGTAAGCGTGGTAGCTGGAGATCTCTTGTGCTGAAGTAACCCAAGATGATGTTCCTGGGATTTCCTCTATGGCATGTCCCTCACTGGGACCTCAGAATATGTCCCAGTCAAGTGCAGTGTGGTACCAGGACATTGGTAACTTTTTAGGATATCCCTAGGTTAAGGCACTTTAACTAAGTTGCTCCCTCACCGACTCAAGGAAGTTGGCAGCAACACATCTGCAATCTTCTATGTGATGAGTCACAGTACTGGTGGCTGCTGAAAGCAGTATTGTTGTATTTGCAAAACTGTAATGCGAGCATAATAAGCATATTTGTAGTGGAATTGCATGTTGGCAGACAAATCTCATTTTTTCTTACAATTGTTATATGGACTTCAGTAGGAATGACCGAACGATGGAAAGTGACTATCTTATAATGATTACACAATGGGGGGGGGGGAATTGGAGACATCTGAAAAAATATTCTTGCAGTTATAAAATAATCCCAAAAAAAGATTGGAGTTTGCAAGCATGCTTGAACCGATAGGAGTACAGACACCTAACTTTTGAGTGCGTGTTTTCTTCTTCGTAGTGATGTGTAAGGCATTATTATACGCGGAGTACCACGTGGTATCCTCCTACAACTGCTAAATAATTTATAATCGAATTTCTTTCTCGTGCTATTTTGGTTTCAACAACCGGACAATGGCTGTGACATCAAAGACAGGTTATAGGTCACGTGAGACATGGAAAACTGCAATATAATTGGTGCTTCTTCATACGTTGTCGTTCCGGCTCTTGAGGAAGGCTGGCTTCAGCACTGTGTTGAATTGAAATGATGAAGCAGCGATTATATCACAGTTTTTTCATGCCACACGTCACCTATAACCTCTCTTTGATGTCACAGCCATCGTTTCGTTGTTGAAGCCAAAACTGAAACATCATGACAGAAAAATTTGATTATGAATCATTTAGCGGTGTTGTGCTTGGTGGTCGAGACTGAGGCTTTCACCGCATGAGGACGAAGTGGGCAGACTACGGAGGGAAGCCTTCAGGAGAAGCAGTAAACTTGAAGAGTTATTTACATTCTTACAACATAAACAGGGAGACCAAAAGTCAAGGAAGAAGCTCTCTGACACACTCCAGATTGCAGCTGATGTTGATGTTCCCCGGGAACCTAACTAGGGGACCCCATGCTGGCCGAGGGTCCAATGGGACTTTAGCCTCTTCATAGGCTCTGCCCTCCCCACATGACTGTGCACACACCACAGAAACACGTGCTGGCAAAGCGGAACTTTGGCGCCCTGCAGTCGCGAACTCTTTGGTTAGCCGCTGGCCGACCAGGCCCAAAGGGTCGTTGGCTGCTATGCGGCGATCTTGCCATTTTGAAACACGAGATCTGACGGCTTGCACCGGTGGACTCTTCAGGAGGGAGGGACAAATCAGCCGTGTCCATGCCTGCTTTGTAGGGCTGCTCAGGGGCACACGGCAATGGGTTGGCGCCACTGTCGCTTCTGTTGTCACCACCACTCGGTGTCTCCTCCGTCGGTCCACAGGCATGCACAGTTCGGGAGAAGCGCCGCATTCAGCATCACCAGCGAAGGGGAATTAGATGCCTTTGTTCACGGCGACGCTGTCGCCAGTAGCCGCCTCACACCAGTGTTTCTTGCACCTTCTGCGAGCAGCAGCGGTTTTAGTCACGGTAGCTCAATGGCGCCTGCCTGGCTCGCCTGTTACCACTGGCTGGGCCTCCGACCACAACAGCGGTCATAGGCAAATACCACAAGGTGATTCATGCATAGTAGTGTCTTCTGCATCATTATAGAGAAGAAAACATGCAAAATGACGGTGTTTCAAAACTCAAGATTGGTCGAAACGTTACGGTGTCATCAAAGGCGGGAAGCTACAAAATGCTAACCAGTAATGGTTAGTACTAGTGCTTACTACTGCACCAACTACAGAGTATTAGAACTGAACTGAAATATAATTTTAATAAAATAACATATGATTGGAATAAAATTGAAATATAATTGCGTCCGCCACGGTGGCTCAGTGGTTGTGGTGCTCGGCTACTGACCCCAAGGACGTGGGTTCGATCCCGGTCGCGGCTGTCGAATCTAGATGGAGGTCTTTCTTTCCTTCTTCCTGTCCTCTCCGTGTCATTTTATTCCCGCTAGCCGCAGCTCAGGTGCTTCAGGCTTCGATGGCAGATGCCACGGCTAGCAACATCTGTTCCTTCATTTTTTATTTTCTTATTGCCAATAAATAACCACTAGCAACAAATTCTAGAGGCCCGTGTTCTGTGTGATGTCAGTGAACGTTGAAGAACCCCAGGGGGGTCGAAATTTCCTGGACGCTTCACTTCGGCGTCTCTCATAGCCTGAGTCGCTTTGGGACGTTAAACCTCATAAATCAAATCAAATCAAAATATAATTACAATGCTTTCACATTACTCTCACATAAGTTCCTTAAGTGCCCCCACTAATTTCTTTATTCTGCATCCACAGAATTCGGAATTTTCCACTGCAGAAAGTTAGGGGCCTTACTCGAGCTGCGAGAAAAAGCCAACTCCTTAACGACCTTTGGCAAGTGAAGCGAAACACATGGCTTCTTCTGTGGGAAAGGCCACATGCATCAACGCACGAGTGACTTCCTGTGGAATACTGCGGATTGTTTGTTCTCGCTACATGGAAGTTGAAGCTTCCTGCTGCAGAAAATTGGGGGCCTTACTCATAGTTTAAACTTCATTTTGCCAAACCAATCAGTGCCAAGTTATTGGAGAGGTTGTCCAGTAGTTCAGGTTTTATTGTCAGTTACTACCCACATTGGTCACCTAAACCTTGCAGAAAAATCCCTGAAGTGTCGTATAGGCCGTTCATGTGTGGTACTTGGTGTGATAGCAACTACAAGCCACCTTGATTTTGTGCCTGTAAGCATGGCGAGCATGTTTATCTCAAATGGTCTTGGGTTGTTTAGATGTACACATTTCCAGCATTCACTTGGCTCAGGCCGAGACAATGGTTTTGTCTGTGCTGGCATTGAGAGTCCTGCAGGCGCTGTGCATGTTGGCGAGCACAGTTTCCTATGCAGCACCCATGCCTTGCTACCAGACCACAGGCCTGTATTGGCTTTCATGATGACCATCACCTGCTGTGTTTGATGAGCAACTAGGTCTAAGATGTGCGTCTGAGCTGGAAATGTTACAATGACTCGGTTTCCCCAGTTCAGGAGATCTGTGCATCCTGAACTCATCACTTCTCTACCAGAATGGCTGTAAAGCCTTGTTTGGGATGCTTTGTGGCTGTCCCTCTGCAGCCCTTGCCTTTTGAGTTTCGTTGCTGCTAGAGCACTGCGGCAGTTGCATGTCTAACACTGTCAGCTCTTCCAGGCGTCAGATTGAGATGACAAGCTCCAGTGGCACTGTTACTCAGTACAATTCAACCTGGATATATCGAACCCTAAAGGGATCACGAGATAGTTTGATATCTCTACCAATCCGTTATATAAAAAGTGGCAATAGGTAAGTTTATGTGCAGCCTAGAAGCGTGAATACATTGCTCCTATGCTGGTGACATGCTCTTTGCCGCGACATGCAGCACACCGCTCGCTAGGTGCTGTGTTGCTTCTTATTGAGCTGCAGTGGGCATTGCTTTGGAACTACGCGTTGCCTGTAGTAAGATGCTTAATCTTGTTGCCAGCACACAATGAGTAGAATAGTCTCGTTAAATTATTGTACAGTTGGTTTCCACGATGCCTTTGCAGCGAAGCACGCCTGGCGAGGCCACCACTAGGGTTAGTTTAGTTAGATTCACCACATGACAATGATGTGGCTTGGAAACTGAGTACAAGAGATCAAAGGCCACCCTCAAGCACATCCTACTTTCTCCTCGTCTCACGGTTTCCCCATGCTAGCACTGCCAGCTAGTTCCCATGACCCCACGGCCGACCTGTTTCTGCACGCAAAATGTGATCAAAGAGCACCGTTAGAAGTGTGACTTGCAGGGACATGGTGAGCCATTCAGTAAATTTGATGTTCTGCTCAACATGAGCGTGATAAAAGTGAGTAATAGTGCTATACTTTTGCATGGGATTTTGAAGTTGATGTTTCGATTGTTAGGCTACGCGAGACGCTGCGGTGGTGGTGACATATCGCACGGCTAGCGCACGGGCATTTTCTCATTTCGCCTTCATCGGAACCATCATTATTTGGTCCTGTGTCCTTGGTCTCGGCAGCGCCCGTAGCCACAATCCTCACCGTAGGTGTACTTTTGTCCGTGAAGCGCTTCTGATGCTATTTTCAGCTTTGTGGGTATGAGGGAATTTGATGCCTCAGCTTCATTTTTTTTTTTTGCGCAAGAATACTGATGAATTTCAACATATTTTGTTCCTATATCTTGGGCTGCTCGCCAGCCGAAGAACTGGTTATCATTTTCTGCCACCAAGCTTCTCTCTCATTTCTGAATTTAATGTAATTTTAAAGGGAGCCAGTTCATACAATTTTACATGTTTTTTTGGTTTCATGGGACAGCCAATTATCTATTTAATTGTGCTCATAGAAGTAAATGACCTGAAGAAATGTGCTGTTGATATTAAGGTGGACAGAAAGGCCGTGTTCTCATCTGCAGGGTAAATTCCCTCTAGTGCTCTCGTGAAGTACTTTAATAATGAATGCAGCCCTGGTCGAGCGCCTTCTCAGGTAGCAGTGATGTATTTGATTCTGCCAGCAAGTTTAAAAGGGCACTGAGGACAACTCCATCCAACTTCTGTTCGTAGTAAAAATGGATACTATGGTGCCTTTCAGGTGTGTGGTTGTTTGTCCAGCAGAAGACACAATTAGTGGAGAGGAAATTGAGTAAAAGTGTTCCCACCACTGCATTCAATCCTATAGGGCTCTTTGATAACTGTTTTGAAGTGAATAGCAATGCAGCCTAAGCTGTGGGTTAAACTGTCAACCCATCGGAGCTTATTTGTGAAATTGGCTGATCATCACTTCTTTTTTTGCCTTTTCTTGTTGGCAAAAAGGTCACTTTCAGCGAAAGCTGCATTATGGTAGTTAGATTAGTTAGAATGTCTGATAGCTAGGAGGACTGCCAGGTCTGTTACACTAAACTGGCGGGTGGCTAAGGCTGATGCTTGTGCTACTTGTTCTATGATAAGCAGAAAATACACAAAGTAGAAATTTTTTATTTCACATTTTAATTGTGCTGATTGGTCAATGATGGAAAAACTGTATTGATTGGTAGTGGTTTTTCGGTGGCTTTGCTTTTGTTTCCCAGGAAAGCTGTTTTGTTGCCCGTTATGAGCATTGCAGTCAACGTTTAGTTCCATTAACATTGTTGCAGTCTGCATGAGAATGGAAGTGAAATGGCATGCGGTGTTTGTAAGGTTAGTTTCGCACAAGTGTTTTTCATGTTGCCTGTGCTTGCTGCTCTAAGAATTTGATGTGCTGTGTGATGGAAGCTTGTCAGAAAAATACTTTTTTTACACCTGGCTTAACCTGAAGTCTACTGCTTGAGTATACAAGGCACATTTGCATCTTTGCAGTAGCATGAGTTTTACTGCAATATTTTGATAAAGTGCCACTGCTGTGGCTTAGTGGTTATGGTGCACGGCTGCTCACTCGAAAGGCGTGGGTTTGATCCCAGCCACGGCAGTCACAATTCGATGGAGGTGAAATGCTAGAGGCCTGTGTACTGTGCGATGTCAGTGCACATTAAGGAACCCCCAGGTGGTGAAAATTTCCAGCGCCCTTCACTATGGCGTCCCTCATTGCCTGAGCCGCTTCTGGACGTTAAACCCCCTAAAACCGAACCAATCATTTTGGTAAAGTAGCAGCTTGATCGTGGGGTATTGCAATTGGACTTTTCGAATGCAATTTTTTTTTTGCCAAATATTGTTTGCCCGGAAATAATTGCTGTTTTTTTTTTCGATGATATATGTGGCATCTCTGTGCATTCAAAAGCTGTGAATAGTTAATCTTGTCTTGTTTATGAGAAGGTGCAGTTTATGTACAAGCAATTAATGCACAAATTGTCACGTTCAGAGCAGTGAATGCAGTATGAAATGCTCTAGCCCTAAATAAAGTAACTGCTTGGAAATTAAGTGATCAGGCTGTATATATAAAAAAACTTTAATAGAAGTTTGTTTCTAAAACTGGATTCCACGGAAACCCAAGTAAAAGACAAGTGAAAAAAAAGGGAGCAGCACAAATACACCTTCACTTGTCTCACTTAGGCACTTGGAATTGGGCCTTTCTGTCTAGCCGCCTTGATCTTGGAATAGCGTTATCTGGTTGTCATAATTGCAAGTGTATTTGTTGCTTTTGACGTGCTACTACTCCTTCGGTCACTGCACAATCTGAAAGCAGCAACTGTTTGAGGGAACAAAGTTTCGGATTGGAAAGACAGAAAAAAGTGACTGGCCGTAAACCAGAAGGAGCTACAGGGCCTCCTGTCATGCAGCCTGTATGATGGTGGCAGCGATAGAAGTGCTATTGAACCATTGTGGAGGCACAACATAGCACTTCTTAATGTTCGTGCATGACCTCAAGTTGATGGGGACTTGATATGGTTACATACGTCAGTGTCCTCACATGCTGTGCAAAAACACCTTAACCAGGTAACTGCTCTGATAAGGTGATGATAGCTTGTGAGCAGAATGAGCTTATCAGACGAAGCTTAATTGAAGAGGTGCTGCGAAGGCTGACTTTCTGCACTCTGCATTTTTCTGAAGCAGCTGAGCACTGCCTCACAATGCATTGCTGTGCTGTTAAACGAACTATCCCGTTGTCTCACTGCAATCCTGTTTTCTGCAGTCTGTTCATGTTCTCTGATTTCTGAGCTATGGTGTACGCCTGAAGGATATTGACTTTTTTCGGTTAAAACTGAATTTCAGAACACAATTACTGCGTACGTTTATCATCTTTTTTTGGATTTAAAAACTCTAACGTCTAGATATGCGAGCAGTAGGGAATGCATGCAAGTCTTTTAATTACTTTCATTGGCCTTGTGCAGTTGAAAGCAACCAGGGCTGCGAATGATACTTGAAAAAGTATCGTCGATTTTGATACACAATGCCGTCAAAAATAGTATTTTCGATACTGATACAAGATACTAAACCAAAATATATTTCCAATACAAATACTCGATATTGTATAGTTTATATTTCAATACATCACTGACATTGCCAATAGTGTTTAAGCTGGCAATGGGATTTGCTAAGTTAAAGAATTTCTCTGTGGTCTCTGGAATTTTTAGTGTATATAATATAGCACACAGTATTTGAAAGGTTTTTAATGAATCTAGCTGCAGGGATTTCTTTAGGCTCCACTGTCGGCGCAACTGGTTTTGTCAAAATATTAGCACCAGAGTGAAGCCTGGGGACGTTGAAGCCATTGCTGAAGTTAGCAGCCTAGCAAAATGTGTTTTTAAAGCTAATGTTCCTCATGCAAACCGGTCTCTGCGCATTTGTGTACATGAATAAACTTTAAACTGTTTCTGATGCTCTTGGTTTGTTAATCTAGTGTGTGCCTGTTGGCTCTGTCTTTGCCCTGTGCTAAAAAGTGCGAGCTCTGTGTAGTTGGGAAAGCCGAACAGTTATTTCACCCACAGACTGTTGAAGAGACATTTAAAGTTGAACATTCCTTGTTAAAAGCTAGGAGGAAAACATCAAACTCTAAAGTGACAGTTTTTTTAGGCAAAACATACTTTGTTTTTGATGTTATTTAGATGTTTTTTATGTAACAGTAGGAAGTAACACCATTTGCCATCCGAAAGAGCCCCACGATGCGATGATGCTTATGGTGGGGTGAGAATTTGTTTTCTCAAAAAATTTCATTTTTCAGATTCTGCAATCATCTGGTAGAGAATTTCTTTATATTTCAGAAAATATATTGCACTTGGGTATTTGCAACTTCAAAAACATTTTTATCTGTCGTTTTTCTTTGTCCCGTCGACTAGAAAAGGGGGTGAACCTTTATGTACTCTCTTCATTTCGGATATTTGCAAAAATTCAATGCTTTGAAGTTTTTGCTCATAAAGTGAAGTTTTGGTTTCGGTTTGAAATTTGGCCTTGTTTGTAGTACATTTTTCAGCCACTAGGGCTCCTCCTGTAGTTTTTCTGTCAAGAGAAGTTTTGTAGGATGAAATGGTTTTCAGATTTTTTCTCAAAAAATTTTTGGAGGTTTGTGTACCTTTTTCTCATGAACTATATAAGGCATAAGGAAACAAAATTTTTCTGAGATGTTAATTGATGGCATTTACATAACTGGAACTAGAACCAATACCCTAGGTGCATTTGGATTTTTGTGACAAAAAAAAGAAGTCATATGCGGCAATTTTATTGCATCGATAAAGACATAACAGATCTCATTTTTGTTGGAAGCGCATAACTTTAGTTCCATTTATGTAAAGCATTGGTTGCTACTTTTGCACAAAATTGCAACACTCTTTGGAATAGGCGCAGCGACGAAAATTGGTCGCATGTTTATTCCCCTCGGTTCTGGGATAGAAGCTCGGATAGCAGTCAATAGAGAGTACCGCCTGTTCCGTATTTATCTGTCCGTGTTAGAAAAAAATGCGCTGCACAATCTACTGAACTATATGGGCTCAAAACGCCAACTACAAGGTAGCTTATGATAGTCTTAGTCTTTCGATATGTAATTTAACATCTAAACTTGCCTACATTTTCAGGAATCGGCGAAAAACTGCATTCGGCTGCGGCAGAACTTTTCGTCCAGGCGAGCAAAGAAGCCACTTTGACAGGCTGCGCCATCTGGCGAGCGGTGAGGCAACCGATGTCACGGCTTGGGGTGGGAATGCGCACCTCGCGCGGTTTCTTCGGATGTGCGTGTCGTCTGCTCCTTGGAATTAACGCCGCTCGCCAGATGGCGCAGCCTGTCAAACTGGCTTCTTTGCTCGCCTGGACGAAAAGTTCCGCCGCAGCTGAATGCACTTTTTCGCCGATTCCTGAAGATGCAGGCAATTTTAGATGTTAAATTACTCATCGGAAGACGAAGACCATCATAAGGTACCTTGTAGTCGGCGTTTTGAGCCCATATAGTTCAGTAGATTGCGCAGCGGAATTTTTCGTAACAGGGACAGATAAATACGGAACACGCGGTAGAGAGTTTTAGTATTGCGGGCTTTGCGTAATTGCGTGCATAGCGGAATAGCGGGTCCAGAGTGCGCATGCGCAGAACGCTAACGGGGAAATAGCGTTAGCGTACGCACGCAATTTTCAGAATTTAGCGTTGCGGCTTTTGCGCCCTTAGCGTGGAAACATGGCGGCGTCCTTTCAAGCGACAGCCGCCCGCTTCAGCCGATTCAGCAGCTCTTGCGATTCCGGTCGGCATGTTTACCGGCAACTACTGGTGTTTTTGCTTTTCGCTATGACTTACCTTGCTTCGAAGATAAAGTTTAAGCTGCAATTCAGCCCAGTTGCCATTGCCTTTACTAGATGGCGCCACTATTTTCCTTTTTTTTTTCATTTTATTTCAAATTCGGGGTCATTTTGCCGACGAAAATGAACGCTTCACTAATAATTCGTATAAAAAACTTGGAAATATTATACTTTGGCAAGTTAGCGGCAGTGTCGACCATTTTAGAAGGGCCGTTCGCATCCATGTCAAGCAGATGGCGTTTAACGTTTTCAAAACGCTATACTAAAACTGTCTTTGGGGATACGTTGCTTGCGGAATGCTAACGTAATTTCCCTTAGGTCCGCTATCACGCTAACGCTATACTAAAACTCTCTATTATTGCGGGCTTTGCGTAATTGCGTGCATAGGGGAATAGCGGGTGCAAAGTGCGCATGCGCAGAACGCTAACGGGGCCGGTATTATATCTTGTGTAGGAGTCCTCTGCACACAACGCACGCACATGGCCGGACATCGGAAGCCTTCTTACCACTATGGAGCAGTCGTTCTGCACAAAGGTGGCCGTATAGATTGCCACAGCGGCCGCTTATAAGGCAGCAGACTGGGCTAGGTAGTTGTTCACTTTTGCACTCCGCACGCCATGTTGACAAAATTGGACACGAGAGTACCTGCTAGCTTTTGCTGAATTCCAATCGCAGATCGAGACCGCTCCGTCGGATCGCGTACGGAGCGCGTCGGAGCGCGTAGATTTGCCACCTCCCAGTTTGCGATTGGAATGCCAGTGCTCCCTCGGGAGCGCGACGCCAGCGCCGCAGCGGCGAGCCGCGGAGGAGCGGACGCCCTGCTTCTTGTTCGAGTGCGACAGGAATTGCGCGAGGCGCGATCTCCGCATTGACAGACGCCGTCTCGGCGAAACAAAAGGAGGTAGTACGAAGGCCGTAATGTAAAACCAAAACCAAAGCGTATGTACAGGATGGTCCACTCTCCGTGAACACGCGAGTATGCGGCCGCGGTCTTCGGAGATCCAGTGAGCCTGTCCCTACCGTTCACGAAAGAAGTGGCGGACGACGCGCAGGCAAGTTGCTCGCTGCTCGATTTTCCAGCCTTGCGACTACGAGACGCAAGCCGCTGAACCAATCAGCGAGACGGTCGAGCTTTCGGCAACGACGCCGCCCGCGGACACGCCGAGCGACGAACTGCGCTGCCCCCCGGCCAACGTTTCTCCCTGGCTGCCGTAGTCGTCGCTAAGCCTAACTGTTTTTCATCGATGCCGCAGCTGAGGGCGCTTCGGAATTGGCCAGCGCTGTAGTAAAGGTGCTACTCGCGTCACCGTTTTACTGTGTTCCTCGTCTCATAATAAAATAAAGACATGATCGATTTCTGCGACGCCTCCAACAGCGGAGCTAACAGACAGCAGGCCAGCCGCACTGGGCATCAGGAAGAAATTTGCTTGTATCGCAGTTATCACTTCTACCAGCAACTCGGTATTGGCCAACGATCCTCAAAAATGATTCATTTTTTACATTCCTCTACTCCACAAAGAATATTAGCGCATTTTTCTGACGCCGGCGGCAGGCATATACAGGCCGGCAGCTCCACACTCGCTGTCCGTTTCAGACGAATCTTCACTGCTGGACTCTGAGCTTTCAGTGCCCGAGTCGGAACTGTCACTTCCATGAAGCAAAATTAGTGCCGCACGGCTCGAAGCAAGATCATTGCCGTCCACTGTTGACTGGAAAGTACCCGTCTGTCCCGGCTCGCCCGGCTCACCACGTAGCGACGACAGGAACGAAGCGGCTGCTGCCGGTCGCGACAGGAAGCAGACGCGGCGGAAAAGAAAACGTCACGCGACGTTCCGGTCAAATCCGCCGATTTCGGTAGATCAAGAATCGCTGCTCCACGGAGCGATCCGGGATTTACGCCTGATCCCGATCTGCCATTGGAACATACAACTCGCGCTCCCATTTTACCATTGGAATACGACTGATCCAAACCGAGCAGAAAAACTTGATCCCGATCTGCTATTGGAATTCAACAACGCTTTGTTAATATCGTGTCTCTTTTTCGTGTCAGCATCTGACAACACAGCGCACGGTGCAAAATTTTGTGAGCTGTTTTGGTAAGGATCGGGTTTGCCGGGCAACTCGCAAGCCATGCAGCATCACCCTGATGCAAGCGCAAATTTCACATCTTCCGCGATAGGACGCCGCCTGGGTGGCCACGACTCCATCGAAAAACGAAGCGCATGTCCCAGGAATTCAAGACCAAAAAAAGCACGAAGTCGCAGCCTTTCATTCAACATATATCTAAGCAAACTTTGGTGGCCGTCTTGCGTTTTCTTAGGATGTACTTCGTCCAAGAAATTTGCAGGTCAACCGAAGATTAAAGTGTGAAACGTTATATCACGGTGAGATATGTGGTGCAGCTCGGAAATCAACGGCGCTACGGAGATACACAGTCCACAGTTATGCAAGGAGCACCGCGCAGACGCGCCGCAGATGTCGAGTGCGCCCAGTCACCGATCACTTCTGCATAGACACCTCTCCAGACCTCACATTTGTGAATGGTATCAGGGATGCAAAGTGGGTAAACACGGGACAGCCACTTGGAAGTGATCACTATATCCTTTCCACGATATTTAGTGCTGCTAAGCACAAAGACACGGTGAAAGGAACTCGAGTGACGGACTGGGACCGATTTCGGCAATACAGGAATGACACAGTGAACGGGGAAATCGAGGACTTAGGAGCCTGGATTGTCACACTCAAGCAGGCCGTGAAGAGTACCACAGAAGAGGTTCCGACAGAGGAGGAGGGCTTTACGGCTGACTCTAGATTGTTACACATGTGGGAAGCACATGCGAGTCTCCTTCGGAGGTGGAGGAAACAAAGGCATAATGGTGTCCTCCGTAGGAAGATGGCCAAGCTAGAACGAGAAATCGAAACGTACACATTGGAGTTGCAGTGCAAACAGTGGGGGCAGATTTGTGACCGGATGAATGGGCAATTCGGATGCAAAAAAACATGGCAGTTGTTGAGGCACCTTTTAGACCCGGCGGCAACCAAATCTGCGCAGAAGGGGCAAATGGCTAGGTTAGTGCATCGGTATCAAGGCACGATTGGGGAATTTATACATGAACTCCGAAGTCGTTACATAAACAGAGAGGCGGGCGGTTGCTTGCCGGATTATTCGGGGGAGGAAAACCTTGAATTGGATGCAGACTTTACGGTGGCGGAGGTAGAGTTTGCAATGGGCCAGCTTCGTACCACGTCAGCAGCGGGTCCGGACGGGGTTACTAATAAAATGCTGAGGAACCTGGATTTCAAGTCAGTGGGGGCACTCACGAATTTAATGAATAAATTTTGGGCGGCCGGGGAGATTCCGCCAGAGTGGAAGCATGCTAGGATTACATTTATTCCTAAAGCAGGGAAGAAGCTCTGCATTGAGAATCTGCGTCCCATCTCGCTAACGTCGTGCTTGGCCAAATTGATGGAGCATGTAGTCCTGAACAGGCTTCAGGGTTATGTAGAGGACAATGAGTTGATACCTGAAACAATGATTGGCTTCAGGGCTAATTTATCGACGCAGGATGTCCTGTTACAGCTCAAAAAAGACGTGGTTGATCCTGGGTACGGCACGGGCACCAAGGCTATCTTGGGGCTCGACCTCACTAAGGCCTTTGACAATGTTACCCATGAGGCAATATTGAGGAACCTATCGGACATAGGACCGGGGGGTAGAACCTTCCGGTACATCAGATCGTTTCTGGAGGGTAGGACTGCGGAGATTGTAGTCGGAGAAATGAAATCGGATCCCTTCCCATTGGGGGGCAGGGGGACACCGCAAGGGTCGGTATTATCGCCCTTCCTATTTAATCTCGCCCTGATCAAGATACCACCCAGGCTGCAAGGGATATCGGGACTTAAACATACATTTTATGCGGATGACATTACTCTATGGGTAACAAGAGGCAGTGACGCACAGTTGGAAGAAACTCTACAACAGGCGGTGGATATTGTGGAGGAGCTAGCAGGGGAAGCAGGACTCTCATGTTCTCAGCCCAAGTCCGAGCTTTTTGTGCTGAGGGATAAACCAAGAGGGATACATGCGAGGCACTATGTGCCGCCACCACCTTTAGAGGTGAGAGTGGGGGGAGTACCGGTCGCTGAGGTCCAAACGATCAGGATCCTGGGTATGTATCTGCAGACTAACAGGAAGAATAGCGAGTCATTGCAAAGGCTTAAAAATACGGTCAATGCTACCGTGCGGCTAATCAGGAGAATCGCCAATCGTAAGAGAGGTGTTAAGGAAAAAGACTTGTGTAAGCTAGTGCAGGCATTTGTGCTCAGTAGAATAGTGTATGCGACGCCTTATTTGAAGCTGGACGCGGCGGAAAAAGGAAAGGTGGAGGCTATGATTAGGCAGGCGTATAAAGCGGCCCTTGGGTTGCCTCAGAATGCGTCTACCGAAAGGCTGCTGGGATTAGGGGTGCACAACACCCTAGAAGAACTACGGGAGGCGCACTTGGTTATGCAGCTGGGTAGGCTTTCAAAAACAAAAGCAGGGAGGGACATATTGGAAAGGATCGGCATTGGAGTTGACGTTCCAGCCGGTGACACGAAAATTCAGGTGAGGCGGGAAATGCACAAGGGCTTGTACATAAAACCTTTGCCCAAAAACATGCATCCAATACATCACGAGGACCGCAGGAAGGCAAGAGCCAAAGCTTTACATGCTAAGTACGGGAAGTACAACGGGGCAGTCTATGTAGATGTCGCCGAGTATAAGAACAAGGATGCATTTGCAATTGCGGTGGTGGACGGGCGGGGCCACTTGATCGCCTCTGGATCAGTCAAAACCCGCTCCCCAGAAACTGCAGAGGAAGCGGCAATAGCACTAGCTATGACTAGTAGTAATGCTGACCTGATCTTCAGCGATTCAAAAACAGCCATCCGAAATTTGGCGAGGGGCAGAATATCTGTCACAGCGGCGCGGTTGTTGAATCGGGCCACGGAGCGAGGGATTACGGAGGCGGAAATTGTCTGGGTACCTGCACACTCTGGGAACCCTGGGAACGAGACGGCTCACATGAATGCTCGAGGTTTCGTCAGCCGAGTAGGTGAGCCGGATGTCCCGGGAAGGTCCACGAGAGATGGGCTGGTATCCTTTCATGACATTACTACTCATTTCAGACTTAACCGGAGGATTTACCCACCCCCGGACAAGCAATTGGTGAAGGCGCAGGAATGCGTCTGGCGCCGATTGCAGACCAGATGTTTCTTCAACCCATACGTGTTGAGCAAAATCTACCCGGACATTCAGCCGGAGTGCAAATGGTGTCACGAATTGGCAACCTATGACCACGTATTATGGAGCTGTAGCATAGCACCGCCACCGGCGGACATTATGCGTGATCCTTCCCTCGAGCAGTGGGAGGCCGTGCTGGCCAGCTCAGACCCGGTCGTCCAGACCAGGGCCGTGGAGTGGGCCACCCAGGTCGCCGTCAGCCACGGGTTGATGGCCATCTAACACGGAATCGTCCACACATGCTCTCTGACGAAAATAAAGTTTTTCCATCCATCCATCCCCGCGAGTGTGCCTGAACTACATGCGGCTCTCCGGTTTCACGGAAGCGCTGCTGTCATTGACTGCTATCCGAGCGTGTATCCCGGAATAGAGGGGAACTAAACACGCGACCAACTTTCGTCGCTGCGCCTGTTTTCTCGGCCGGCTCGAGCAGCGCTAACAAGCACGCTTCCCAATCAAATTGGCATTCGTTTACGCCGTAATTTCGTGCGGCTCTAGCGCTCGGCGACTTACCGGCCGAATTTCCGATGCACGCGGATTCCAAGCGGCAGTGTGAACGCGACACGCGAAGGAAACATGCTTGCGGAGCAGGAGTTCGTCTGCGCGGATGTGCTAATCCGTAGCCTACCACTACCGCATCTCTTATAATCTATATGTCACTTTGGGGCGTTAAATCCAACAACTTGCAAATATTAAATTGCAAGACATCATTGGGCGCAGGCACGGTGTGCGCAGGGCATGCGCCCTGGCTACCCTGGCCAGGAAAATTACGCGCTAGAGTTCCTGTATATGCTCCCGCAGGGAGCAGAGTTGCGCGAAGGTCCGCCATCATGTTCTAAGCTGTGCGGGAAAGCCACTTCTCGTACGTACAGGGGCTGCGTAGCTCGCTGTGTAGGGCGCTTGGGCTTTTTTTTTTTCTCCTTTAAATAGATTGACTTGATGGCAAGTTTCTAAACGTAACGCTGAAAACTAATCTGTGATTTGCCCAGGGTGTGCATACAGCACGAAAAAAAAATCGCCAAAGGTTAACAGAAAATCGTAATCATGACAAACTGACGAAAAAAGACTGGAAACGGCCTGCGAGTTTTTTTTTCTTTCTGGAACTAGTAATTTCAGAAGAACAAGCAGTTCCGTTCCAGATGAGACAGCGTCTGTCCCATCCTGTCTTCCTGCGTGCACGTCTTAAGAATAAAAAGAGTATAGCTATGAATTACTTTTTTTCACAACTAGCACAGCCGTGTGTTCTGTACGAGTTATGCGCGGAAAATACGAAAACGCATCTCTCTAGAACCACATTAAAATAATTGTGCAACTTGTTGTAGGCAAGCAGACTAAAGCAATGGGAATGCATTGAACGAGGCGAGTCTGACATAACGAAAAAATTAACACTCAATTGCTTGCCCAACACATTTCACAAAATGTACCCCGTTGCTAAATGCAGTGATATAGTTCGGATCTTTAAAGGACCTTGAAAGTACTCTTACACGTAGATCTTATTTAACTTTCCTCATTTTTTATCGAAAAGCACTATCGTTTCACCTTAGTTATTAAATTACAATAGTTGTTGATTACTGTGGTAGGTTTTCGTGCCTGCTTCATCCTTATTGCTCGGAAAAACTAATTTAATGTTCCGCTTTGCATTTTTGTACTCCTTCTTCGTAGATTCGGCTTAGTTCGCAGTATCAAAACATTTCGCGACTCCTGGATTTTTTTAAAGCCGGGGTTATAGGCTGATTTGCTGTCTTCTAGCTGAAATTATTCGCGGTATCAAGATTTGCGACACTTGTTTACATGCCATTTTTGCCTATCCTATCGTCACATCTCTCACTTAATCCTTTTTTAGATGGTTTTTAAGGGCATTTTTATTAAGAACAATACTTTATAGCGTAGGCAGACAAATGGTTTAGGGGGGTTTAACTGCCCAGAGCGACTCAGGCTATGACAGGGAACAGTACATGGCCTCTAGAATTTCGGCTCCATTTAAATTCGACAGCCGCGGCCGGGATCGAACCCGCGTCATTCGGGTCAGCAGCCGAGAGCTATAACCACTAAGCCACCGCAGCGGCTGCATAGGCAAATTAAATGTCTATGCAGGTGAGACTGGCATCGAAATGTAGCAAAACTTTGCATGGAATTTGCTTCTTGAACTTTCATTGTCCCTTATATTTCACCTCGAACCATCACTCCAGAAGGTTCGAAGCAGCAGTAGAGTAAGCAGAGCCTGCCCTAGTGAAGGGCCAAAGAGTTGCAGATGCAGACTGTAAATTCTACACAACTTTAATGCAGTGATATGCTACAAATACTGCTTCGAGGGACAGGTATAGGCTCAAACTAGTATCCATAAAAGGACACTAAGTGAAAGATATAGACAAACAAGATTTTCGTTGCCTGTTCCTTATTTGATAATGTGTGTAAGTTAGACAAAAAACTAGTGATTTGTTCAAGGTAAACAAATGTCGACAGATGAAAAATGTTTTTACCAATACAATTCTGATCTCGCTGTCGAAACAGGCAAATGTTGGTTGTGATGGCACTGGTAGATCGTGAAACATGTTAGAAATTTTTATTTATTCATCAGTACTGTAAGCCTTTCAAAGCCGCAAACAGAAGAGGTTCATTCTCAAGAGCCGCTTGAGGCGCCGACGCACTTCGGCCGCCGGCCTTCCACATATGGCACTGCGTAAAACGCTTTGCCGTTTCCCTGTGCGATTGCTGCAGTTTGGCGCACTGCACCCAGTCATAGCTGACGAGTGCATCCGTCACTGCCACTTCAGAACACCAAACCTGACGCCACAGGTGTGCACGGAAAACAAATGAATGCCGACGGCGCGGGCACACATGAGGCGTCGAGCTGACAGCTCGCTCGGCGCTGCACCTGTGAAGTCAGCTTCTCCGCGGAGGGTAGAACACACGACGTCACGAAAATCATGTGACCGCCTCTCGGCGAATGGCGTTCGGAGCGGCGAGGGAAAACAGACGCGCAACTCTGCTACCTCTGGTAGCATATACAGGAACTCTATTACGCGCCACAACCGCGCGCCACCTTCTGCTGCGCCCAGTAACTGCATTTCGGAAGGAAATCTCCAAGTAACATCAGATTGGCGTGCAAAAAACGAAATGCAGCTTATACATTCTTATGATTTTAGATAAGGATTTAAATGTGTTAAGTTTAAAATGGGAGCATTTCAAGTTTCAACCTTTCTACCACTTTCAGGCCGCGTCTGGACGCGTAACTTCCGGACTTCCGTCCGCCATCGCTGCTATAATCGCTGCCATGGGATCGTCTTTTCCTCCATGCTTTTCGACGAGGTCCTGATTGATGCGTGCTTCGCATCTGTCGTTTCGTTGGCCATGACGCAGTAAACAGTAAGTGTGTTGCTCGGGCGAGTGGATAACTGCATTCAGCATACCCTTATCTTGTGCGTCCGGCGTACCCAGCGAATTCGGTCGGAGGGACTTAGGCTTAGGGAAGGCTTTAATTGATGGCATTTACATAACTGGAACTAGAACCAATACCCTTGGTGCATTTGGATTTTTCTGAGAAAAAAAAAACAATTCATATGCGGCAATTTTATTCCATCGACAAAGATAAAGACAGAACAGATCTCGGTTTTGTTGGAAGTGCATAACTTTAGTTCCACTTATGTAAAGCATTGGTTGCTACTTCTGTACAAAATTGCAGCATTCTTGGATTGTACATTTTAAGAAAAAGGTACATTAGTAGAAAAAAATAAATACTAGACAAAATATAAACATAGTTTTGAGCTCTAATGCTAGCGGCATCTAACTTCAAGATTCTTTGCAAATTTTATAGCTTTACCTCTTATTATACGTGTTCTGCAACTTTATCGGCACAGGTTTGAAAAATTCTCCCGCCACAACCGTTGGCTCGTTTGTGGCGAAACTGCGCACAAAGCTTCCTTATTGTTGTCCGTTTTAAGGCATAGTAAGTATAAAAGTGGTACTTACTAGGTTTGGTCACGCGAGATGCGAAACAAGAAGCACCCGTGTTGAGATCGAGCCGCCGTCATCGAATTTCTGCCGAAAGATACTTGTGGCGCCATCTGGCATCGCTGAAGGAAAGCGCCGCGACAGAAGCGCCGAGGCGAGCGCTGCAACGAGCGCGGCGGCTTGCTTTGAATGCGTCGTTCGGGCCATGTCGTCTGCTTAAGCGCGTGAAATATTTTTCGGCTAAAGCATTTTGAAAACTATCGTAAACAAATTAAATGACTTGACGGTGATTTACCAATAAAAGATATGTTCTCTATTGTCTCGTCGTATTACTGCCGTCTGCTTTCGCGGCGCTTTCCTTCAGCGATGCCAGATGACGCCACAAGTATCTTTCGGCCGAAATTCGATGACGGCGGCTCGATCTCAACACGGGTGCTTCTTGTTTCGCATCTCGCGTGACCAAACCTAGTAAGCACCACTTTTATACTTACTATGCCTTAAAACGGACAACAATAAGGAAGTTTTGTGCGCGGTTTCACCGCAAACGAGCGAACGGTTGTGGCGGGAGAATTTTTCAAACCTGTGCCGATAAAGTTGCAGAACACGGTATGTACTGTACAGGCAACTTTCGAAATATATTTCCAAAGTCTTACCCAGCCTAAGGGAAGCAGTTGAAGAAAGCCTTTCTACAGGAGTCGCATGAGCATGTTGCCATATTGTATTTTATGAGGGTTTCTTTATCAACAAATAAGAGTGAGGTATGGCCACTTCGACTCGAGGATCCTCGAGGTATAGTTAAGGGGGACACGGGACTTGAAATTAACATTTTAGAGCGCAGCTCTTTGGCGTCCGTTCCTGGGTTTCGCGTCGTCGTCGGCGTCGGCCTCGTAACCAGCTCAGCCCCCCTTTCATCCCCCCAGCGCTAGCAGCGACCGACTGATACCGCTGGATGCCGCTGACGCCATTAGAGAGTCAAGATAACGTCAAGATAACACCGTCGCCGCCATGCAGAAAGATAGCAGCGACCGACTGATACCGCTGGATGCCGCTGACGCGGCTAGAGAGTCAAGATAACGTGACTGCATAGAACACCGACGCCGCCATGCAGAAAGAGGAGGAAAGGGTCCCCCCCCCCCCCCCCCCCCCCCCCCGTTCTTGTGTGGCGGATAGGGTGCTCTTCAGTTGCCGACGCGCCGGTTATTTCACGTAGGCCCCGGCCCGGCACGTCGACGAATACGTGACCACCTTCCCACGGCTAGACCTGGTTGTTAAAGGAATACGTGTGAAAAATAAAAAAAAAATTCTGTGATAGCACATGCATGTGTTGCTCGATTTCTTTGCCTCAATCTATCGAAAAGGTGAAACAGCTTATTTGCTGCGCTCAAATTTCGCATTAGGAAGTAACGTAATCGTCGGTAATTTTTTATTATTAAATGTATTGTAATGGAATTAGGTGGGTATATGTGCTTCTTCCTGTTTCCAAAAAAAATTATTAGTTTCAGTGTATCTCAATTAGTTCCCATGTTATAGAAAAATAACTGAAGCCTAGTTGGTCTTAAGGGTCATAAAAACTTTCTTTCTGCATTTTTTGGCTTTGATTGAAATGGGCCTGCAGCCAAAGACCTGCCATCTGGAGCTATGCTAATTATATTTTTGTTGAAGTGTATTATCATACAAAAATGTTAATTTTTTTCCAAGCACCATAATTATGACTATATAGTTAGGTGACATTATGGTTCACAAGATTTGAAAATTTTGAATCGGCCAAACAAAAATAGCACAGCTCCACAGTTTAGTTCTTTCTGAACTCAATGGTATAAGAATAATTGGAATTGCACCACGAAAACATAATAAAAACTTCAAGACAAGTCGTGTTGGCAAAAAACACGGAAGTTGAGAAAATGGCATCTGAAGCGCTGGCGCCAGCCATTCAGAGGCCACTGTAGAGGCGTCAAAAAACAGCGGAATGCAGACGTTACAAAAATATTTCGCAGTTGTGAGTAATACTGAGTAGTGGGGAAGAGGCCCAGCTTTCAAACAAAATGAAATGGTGGCCATCGGGGACGCAGTCTTGGGAAGCAAAGGGCGTCAAGTCCTGCGGCATTTCGCTTCAAAATTACCATTTCTGGGCTTTTTAGGCACGAAATATATAAATATTTCAGTATATGGTGGTCTATTTAAGACCTTGAAATTTTTTAGGCAGGAACTTTGGAGTGTGTTGATCCCAAATGTGTTATTTTTGCAGAATCGAAATTTTCACATTTTTTGATAATTTCAAGACCCTCCTCTTCACTTCAGTAACTCAAGTTTCACCTGCGCCTCTTGAGTACTACGGCTTGTTGTAGCTTGCTCCTCGGAACGAAAGGAATGCGTCAGCTGATGCATTTGATGCTGCCAGGGCTGATAGTCCCCCATTGGCCCATGTGTGGAAAAGCGCGTGACATTTATTGTGGTTGCAGTGTAAAAAACTAATTTTTTTCTAAGGTGATGAGCATGAAGGTGAAAGTCTTCCATTTCTTTCGGCAACCACTGCAACTTTAATTAGGGGTGAAGGAGTGTTGTTTGCATCATATCGATGAAGCTGTCTCCTTATCCCTTCTGTCTTCATGTTTGCAGAAGCATAACATATATGTCTTCTGTCTGCCAAACATTTATCGTAGGAAGACGACTGACCATGCCAATGGCAGTGGCATCATGTCTTGCTAATTCTTTTCTTTTCCCTGCCCAAAGTCGGGCCCTAAATTTGGCGGCAACTTCTTTTTCTTGAGTATCGCATATCATTAAAATACACGATACACTAAAAATGTATTTTCAATGCTAGTACTTTGATACTTTCATTTTTAGCAAGTGATGCATAATACTGATACACAAAAAGTATCAGAAGATGGTATCGAAGACACATGCATCTTCAATAGTGCGCATGCATAAAAGCAACTGCATGGGTGCAATGCAAATTCGTCCACAATTACTTTCAGGCAGTGGTGTCAGGTGGTGTGATCAGTGCTGTGTTAGGGATGTGTTCCTTGTTGGTTTGAATCTCGCGGTGTCTGCAAAACTTCCATTCAAGCAGATTTGTGTGCAGACTCGATTGTTGATTGCACAGAGGCCTTGATGTTTGTTTGTTTTTTTCTTCCTTTTGCAGCGCAGTGTGCCGAGGCACCTTTGTAACTACTTGGCGGGACGGACTTCTGTGCCAGCCAACAGCAGACTTGCCTCTTTCCAAGTGGAAGAAGGGTGACTGTAGTAAGCTCTGCTTTTTCTTTTTGTGCATGTGATGTGAAGGGAGGAGATGCATGCTGGAAACACTATGAACAGGTGCTGCGCACTGCCCAGCCCCAGGCCAGTTGTCACTGAACAATGCAAGCCACTTCATGCCAGACTGGATGAGGTGTTGGTCAGTGTACCTAGAACAGGGAAAGAAACTTCTGCAGCTGAAGTACACAGACATACAGCTCCAAACTACCATCATGTGGTCCAATCCTGCGAGAAAAAGGTGGTAAGGTGGCCTTGGTGTTTAGCATTGAAGGCTTTAAGGGTATAACGATTGCTAAATGGCACACTTCAGGGAACAATATGGCTGACTGTTAAAACTGGCAGCAGTGATAAGGCAATGGTGGCTAAAAACGTTCCGACCAACTGGCAGCAGAAACAACTACAAAGCCTACTTGAGAGGGAAGCACTGGCTGAGGTCTACAGTGATGATGAGTGGGGCTGCTCGTCTGATGCCGGCCAGAACAGGGCTTGTGTTGCAAGGTGGAGTGCCACAGTAGCGTGCAAGGTAAGCTAGGAAGGGGGTGACCGTAATGATATGCACAAACATGGACGAGAGTTATGAGCCTGAAGTCTTTGTAGCTGGCTGGTGATAGAGCCTGAGGGGATTCAGAGGCATGCAGACCTTTCCGGTCACCTGCGCATCAAACACCTATGCTTGGGTGTTGCGAGATTTGAATAATCAAGAACTCTGTGTGGGAACTTAATCTTGAATTCAAGTGTTAATGCCATGCTTCGTACATGGTTCCCCCATGCCATGCTGCAGCAGTGACACTGCATGTGACAGCAGCCCTTGGGAACAAAGTATGAATGAAGTAGCCAGTGACCTCATTCTTAATGACCTGCAAGCACGCATGACTGCTGACCAAAGGGGCCATGCTGTTGCAGATGACAAACTGTGTGCATGCGTGTAGGACTCACTGCACTACATAATGTAGTAAAGGAGACACTGCCTCCATTGAAATGCTCACATTAAAGAACTCCTGATGGTCTAAATTATTCCGGAGCCCTCCACTACGGCGTGGCTCATAGCCCATATGTCGCTTTGGGACATTAAGCCCTGCAATTTACAATTTATTTAACCCCTTAAGGGCCAAATAAATAAAAAAATTGTGTTCCCAAATTGCCAAGTTTTTTATTACGTAAAATGCTTTAGTAACGTGTTTGAAGCACAAACAAAATCACAGAAACAATTTATGGCGGATAAATTATATTTTGTTAGTCATTACCTGGACCCTTGTGCAATTCTCAATACCTAACACCTTTGAGGAGCATTCAGAAACAACAAAATAAATTCTTGAAAGTTCAGATAGTGCAAGCGGCTTAGAATTGGAGTGCACAAGATGCACCACTGCTTCTAGGTGCATTCAAACTAGATGAGACTACTGTTCATGTGGTAGCGTTCGAAGCATGGCACTGCGCAGAGGGCCTTCTCGCACCACCTGCACCAGACCCTTGTTTCCTTGCGGATGTTTTTCCCATTGCAGTCTCGCTTCAAGTAGCACACTACACAGCGGCGTGTCGGTTCTTTCTTCTTCTCTGTTGGTGAGATGTGCGATGGAAAGTGGCGCTCACTGAACCGCTTCATATCAAGGGGACGTCCTGGCCGCCCTTTCTTCTTGGTACCGTTGTCATTCGCGTACTTGCTGAGGGTCTCCTCAACAAGTTGCTGCTGGTACTCAAGATGAGATGCTCGGCCTACTGCTTTCTGATAGGAGACGAATGAATTATACGTCGTCTCATCCAATAAATGTTGAAAGATCATCTTTTATGAAATCTTTCGCTTCCGTGGCACTGAATAGTTGGCCAGCATTTGATCTGCCCTGTCGACTCCTCCCATTGTATGGTTATAATCCATGACAACTTCTGGCTTCATAGTTTTGTTGCCCATTTTGTCAGCGAATGGCACCATTGCAGTGCTATGTACCGTGGATAAAGCTGTTACGAGCTTTTTGTTTCCACTGTATGGCCAAGCACTTCCCCTGTTGAAAAGCTTGCATCTCGCCTTTCTTGAGCTTTGCCTTAGCGAAACCAGAGTGAAGGTCTTTACGAGTCGCTCTTTTTGTGCCGTAAATATCGGTAGATCTTTTTAGCAAGGAGTCAACCAATTCTGGTGATGTGTAGAAGTTGTCTGTAGTGATGCAATAGCCCTTGTCTAGAAGGGGCTTCGCAAGCTTCAGTACAACCTTCGTCGCCATACCGAAGGTTTCTGCTCCAACTGACGAGCTCTCCAAATCGGTGCCTTTCCCTGTGTATATCACCGAGTTCCAAATATAACCGCTTTTACACTCACACAGCAAGAATGACTTGATGCCAAACCTTGCTCTCTTGAGGGGCATATAGTGCTTCCAGCTGAGTCGTCCTTTGAAGAGCAACAAGCTCTCATCGACACTCACATCACGCTCAGGCACGTACAGCATGCGGTATTTCTTCAGGAGCTCCTGATAGACGGGCCAGATTTTCCGGAGATGAGGTTGAGGGTGTCCTTCTAAGTTTTCAATGCTTGTGTTGTGAACAAAGTGCAACATTCTCATAATGAGTTGAAACCTGTTTCTAGGCATCACCTCGCTGAAGACGGGTGTCTCAATCAGATGGTTTCTTGACCAGTACATCCTTTCATCTGGTTTCCGTACAATGCCTTGCAGTAATAGTAGGCTAAGGGAAACACGCAATTCCTCTCGCGTAACCGGATACCATTTTCGGAGGCGAGAGTGCTTGCCCAGCTTACTAGAATTCAACAGCTGAGAGGCGTACCAGTTTTTCTCGACAACTATAACTTCAAGCAGCTCATCATCGAAGTAAGCCTCAAAGAGCTCCAGCGGTTGAGGAGGAGAACTTACTGTGAGCTTTAGTCCTGGAGAACCCTTGAAGGGAAACCGCGGAGGTCGAGCTGGGATATTGTCCAGGTCTATCCGGCACCATTCACGGGAGCTCTCCATCGTGTCATCGCTGCTGTCTTCCGCTTGTGACTCGCTGTCAGTAAAAATGTCGTCACTATCCTCTTCACTTGAAGAAGAACAAAAAACGGCATCGTCATCACTTCCGCTATCATCCGAAGCAGAATAATCTCCCGCACCAGATCCACGCACGGATGATGCCATGTTTGTTAGAAAATGCGGGAAACGGGGTGCAGGAATTCCGCCATCTAGTGTTCAAAATCGCATTCAAGAAAAGCGCCAATGATGGGACCCGTGCTGCCATCTATGTTTTATGTGGTAAAGTACCGTTTAAGAGCTGGGCTCGCCAAAAGCCCCTTGAAACATTGCGGAAAAGCTACGACGACCTCAGCTCGTCATAAGCAAAAAAGTACCGATCGCATGTGACGAGCTGAGCTCATCATAAGCCCTTAAGGGGTTAATAATCGGTGCATTAAAGAATAAGAGGAGAGAGAAAGATGTGCTTTCCACCACATTCATCAGATCCGCAGGTTCCTGACCATTAAGGAAAATTTCCATCAAGAGCTGGCTCTTTTTGCTGGCATTGAAAATTTTGTTTTAAAGAAGGGGTGCACCAATGTTGAAATTTTCAAATACTAATCAGATATGAATGTGAATAAAAAAGGCTTTCGAATATTGAATTGATTATCTGTTTAGTATGAGAAAAATATTTCATAAAAAAGGAACAAGCAATTGTTATTGCCCTTAATTTTTCTTTCAATATAGTGCATGGTAATTGTCAGTGGTGCTCCAGCTGCTCCATTTGCTCCATTTTGATACACTTACATTTTGCTGCACCAGTCTGCTCCAAAAGTGACAAATTGATCAATATTGCGTCTTAGCTGCTCCAAAAAAAAAGACACGGTCGCGGGAAAGCTACTATATTTAGAGCCATTCAGGATTTCGGTTGACAACCTACTAAAATGTTTTCGCAGTTGGCAACCTAGGGCGTTGGTGGGCTGCCTTGTGTTAGAATTTAGCAGCCAGTTTTTATGGAGGTAGGAAAGAACTCGGGAGAGGCTGTTACTTCACATTTTTTGAAGCCGGCTCCCGTAGGGGAAAAAACTGAGCAGAGAGCGTCCGGTGAAGCCTAGTCATAAAGACCATCGCCGCCCCCATTGAAGCGCGTGATTTCAGACCTTCATGTAGTAAAGGTGTTGCGGGAGTTGACCTTGATGTAACGAACTGGCTACGCCCTCTCTCTGTTAGTGCTGAGCCACTCAAAATTTGTTAGAACCACGCGAAAGTTCCGTGACGATAAAGCACGAACTGACATGAGAGGAACGCCGATCGCATCGAGCCGCTGCAGTTGGCGCAACGCGCCGTGCTCCAGTGCCGTTGGCGCATCTCCGGCTCTTTCTCTTTAGGAACGTCATACCACGTGGCGTTACAACTGTTCATGCTCAAAAGCAGCACAAAATGATAGGGCATAGCAAAAAAGAAAAGACACGAGCAGTGCGCGGCCATCACTGCCGCGTGGTTGTAAAGAAAAATGTAAAGAAAAATTTCAGACTTTTAAAAAATTTCGTTATGACCACGTTTAACTGTAGAGCCAACATGAAAAAAGAATGATTCTAGTAAACGTGTTCTCTGGACTTTTAGTCAAGCACACTTGGTTGAACTTGCGTGCAAGGCAGTGTGAGCATTAATAAAATATTTTCTCTGTTTTTGTGATTGTTTTTTTCCTAGCTACGCATGGCTGAACCTTATCTCGTTAGGAACAAACTCTTTGTGACTCCTTTATTCCGTTCATGCTGTTCCCATGTTGCTCCAGGGTTATCGTTCTGATACAAATGTGCTCCAGAATGGATATTTTTCTCCTCCAAAAATTGCTCCAGAACTTGAAATGGCTGGAGCACCACTGAATTGTGAATAAAACAAACAAAACTATTCTGAATCAGCCCCATACAAAAAAAGCACTTGCACAGAAATGTGTATTATTTGATTAGGCAGCATAACAGTATGCAACCTGTAATGTCATGTAAAATGAGTAACAAAATGAAATCCATGAATTGACATGACGGGCAACCAAAAATAACATGATGACTGGCAAAACCTTATTAATTCAGATTGAAGGGCCTGGAAGAAATGCCCAGATTATCTGAAGGTCTATTTATAAAATGCTGCACGCCACCGAAAAGAAAAACAACTTCCAAAAATATGGTAAATTCTTATAGGAGGCTCTATTGCACAAACACTGAAGAGACCGTGACAAGTGCGCAGTTTCTGCATGGTGGAAGGACAACACAGATGTAAGTGGATGGAACGCACATTGGCCATTGGCGTCGGAATGGCAATTCTGCTTTTAAAAAGGAAAGGGAAATGACTAGCAACATGTCAGTTGGTGTCTGAAAGCGCTGGACAGCTGGGTTCAGAGGTCCGGTAAATGTGCAGGCCAACTACCGCTGTCAAAGCTCTGAAACCAGAACTGTGTGGCCAGGCTATTTTTTAGCTTGCGACAGGGGCTTTCCTGTTGTTGTCATGCCTGGCGTTACACATGCTTAAAGGGGCTTTGAAAGGGGGCCTCAGTAAAGATGCGATATGCCTAGGATGCTAAACGGTGCAGCGTTACAAATATCCTTGAGCAGAAATTTTTTTGATGCGTTTTGTGGAAGCTGAGTTATTTGCAGCCAGAATTTGAATTTCTGTGTCTTTGAGCCTTTCCCTCTTCTCTCATCCCTTTTTGCACACTGAAATGTCGGTCCGCTGTGCCCACGCACTCGGCTGCTTTGTTGGCGTCCAACACGCACGAGAAGTCAGTGCCTCCTTAACTGTTTGGCATTGGCAGAGTTGGCACGCGAACCAGTGATAGCAGTCCGCTGCAGACGTAACGAGATCTACATGACGCGTTGCGTGATTCTGGCGAAAGCCCAGCACTGCTGGTTGCCACAAGGCGTGGAAGCGGGAGTTCTTCAAACTGTATTGTAAATTATCGGCTCGCTTTTGAGGTCTTGTACGAGGCATGAATGCTCTGTGGCCTGTACTCTATATAATGCAAGCATTTTATAGCCAACCTCACACACCCTGTTCAAGGAACCTTTAAGAGGTGCCCAGGATACAATGCGTCATGCAGTAGGTGGAATTTTTACACAATCTCTTGCCCTGCTGTGACGCCTGGAGTTGCCCTTTCAGGAACACCATGCAAAGTTTCACAAGTAGGTTTCGACATGCATCGTAGGTGACGAAAACGAGATGGTGGAGCTCATGCGAGGAGGGTGGTGAAGGCGACAGGACGGAATGTCATAGATGTGGGCATTAAGTGTGTAGCACGTTATGGAAGCGTCATAGAAAACTGTGCTCTTTCTCTCAAAGTGGATGGTCGGCCATCATGTTCTCATCAAGTGTCATTTGTGAAAAAACCTACTTGTGGAATTTCACGTGAGGTCCTATCTCCAATCTTCACACTATCCAAACGTGATTGGTCCACGTGTTAAACGATGGAGAAGGAAGCAAAAAGGATGCCTTTGTACTGTTTTCTTGGAGCTTTAAACTGAATTTTTGAATAGTTCTCTAATATTGTAGATCTATTATGGTTAAATTTATGAAAATTGGGGCATTGGATCGCTGGCAGATATTGGGAAATTCTCGAATACCAATTTCTTAAATCGAATATGACCCAAATAACAAGCATGTTTGATTCGTGTTCGAAACTTCAAACACTTGCAGCCCTATTTTAAAGTCGTACTTATTAACAAAGCAGACAACCAAGCATGGATTTTTTTAAGGTGCAACCAGTGGCAGACTACCTGGTAAACTTGTGACAAAGACCTTTTGCCTTGCTAGTGCAGCTTCTGCTCTATTATATTTCAGGCACCATAGAAAGGAAAGCTTAGAAATTGTGAATAAATTTAACCTTAATTCATATCTTAAGAGTTGATAACTCTAACGAAAATTTGTCGTCTATTCAGGGCTTGAATTACTATTTCCTCCGGACTATAAGTTTCTGTTTCCTCCAAACTATAAGCTTGAGAGCTGAAATTTCACGTGGTGCAGACTATCTGTGGGTGCACACTAGGTATGATTTATTTTTAAGATCTTTTCCCAGAGCTAAAAAAGCCTAGCGTGACTGTCAAACAAAAAAAATAAAATGGGACCTGACTGTACCTGTGACATTTTGCCATGCAAAATAATGTTGCAAAATTAGCTCTGATTTGCAATCAGTTTCGTTATGCTGGCAAATGCTGCTGGCAGCACTTAGAGTACGTGCTGTTTACTGCTTGTATTTGTGATCATGAGCTCAAAATCTCAGTGAATGACACCAGGAGCGGCAACTTCGTTGTAGTCCTTCTTGAGAACGATTGCTCCGAAAAGAAGAGCCGTCCTGGTAGCATTCAAGATCAGTGCAGTAGACTGCGCAAACAGTAAAGCCAAACCAAGCAGCAGTGAAAAAATTTCACGGGGATGAAATATATGTACGGGTATAGGCTGCTTCCTGTGAACATCTGTGGAAAACCTCAAAATTTATTTTCAGCCGAAATTCGTCTGTGCGGGCCATACACCAATGTGCAGGCTGTCTAAACAAAAACTTTTTAGTTGAGCTGAAATTTGCTCCTGCGGACTGACTGTGTCCTGGGTGCAGACTGTAGTCCAGAAAATATGGTAATATGGGTCAGCTGAACTTACTTCCAGATCTTTCAAAAGCAATGTGATAACTGCGTGCAACAGAGATTTCTTCACAAATATGTATTTATGGTGTATAGAGACTTCACTGGGACTCGGCTTGCAAAATTACTTTCTTGCTTAAAACAAAACGAAATGTTCCGATCAAACTTCCAGAAATAAATGCCATTGAATGTTACTGTGAAATTTTCTATCTTTCTGAGCTTTACCAGTAAACACCATCTCGCTATGCGATTCATCGGTAAATATGCTTCAAAAATCAAATTTGCTCAAATTTAGAATTTTTAGGTCTCAAACTTTTTTTTTGCACCTTTACCTTGTGGAGAACATTGAAAATTAGTTGGAATGACTACTGTGGGAACATACCATAATTTTTATATTTTGTGCATTTTGGTGTTTTGTATTAAAAAAAAATTAAGTTCAATTTGCTGCACATAAAAGCACAATGTCTTTTATTTACATGAAAAAGGTTTCCTAGTATTGAGTAGGAAAGAAAGTTAATTTAAAAAAAATTTTTTCATAATACTAGGATTTACTGCCACTTGCATACGAAAAAATTTTTTTGCCAGAAACAAGTTGGGATAGTGTTTCTCATAGTAATACAATAAGCCATGATTTTTTGCAAGAAATTGGAGATGGTCGAGTGCGAAGTTTGGATCAGCTGGCGTGAAATTACTGTAATTATATAAAAATACTAATTTGGTGAAGTTTTTTTCTGTGCAACCTATCAGTTCCACGTTACTCGGGAAATGTTGTGCAAGAAATGGGTATTTTTTTCACACACAGAAACAAGCACTAGAGTTAACAGATTTTGACTGCAATTTAAGAGCTGAAAAAACCCGAATTATAAAAATTTTTGCTGACTAATCCGATTTGTACTCGAAGTTGAACTAAAAAATATTGCCCGATTTTTTCCCCCAATTCTTGAAAAAATAATATCCAAAAATGAAGGCCCCTGTGCTTAAATAAATGCTGTCAAAAAGAAATGTGCACACAGTGTGGGCTCATCTTAGGTAATGAGTACAATATGATGAGGTGAACAACCTGGCAGATAAATTGCTCCATGTGTATCGGCATTGTGATGTCACCACAGAAGAGGATGAGGTACAAAATATAAACTAGATTTGCACAGAAAATAAAGTTTAGTAAGTGTAGTGCCACATGAAATATGCAGATAAAAATGCCGGTGTATAGCTATGTTACTGCTATAATACTATAAAGCACAAAAAGAATTGTGCAGGTTACGGTGTTTCAAAAAAAAAGAAAAGCTTTCGGCTGATTGCGTCCTGCTTTATTTCTTCAAGTATAATAGCATTTCATTCCACCCGATTTGAAGCAACTGTGGGCAGAACTTGCAGGGTGGAGTTTTTGCTAGTAGTTCAGTGACTGGCAGGTGATAATGCAGTCATGAATGAGGCCCCTAGATTCTCACGGTTCAGCAGAGAATTAGGCATTTTATTATTTTGCGTGGAATTGTGTGTTAGCAGCATAATTTTTTTATGATACTGCGTTTATCGACACCAGTAGGGATGACGAATGATGGAAACATGAATATTTGATTGTTTGAATTTTCTCGAAACATGGAACTGGTAACAAAGTTCTGTTGGCAACTTTGCACACTTGCTCCCTTACCTGCTGAAGCACTTTGGCAGCAACATGCCTGCATGCTTCTATGGGATGAGTCAGGCACTGGCACTGATTGCAGTCGATATGAGTTCGATATAACAAGTAATTCAGTATCAAAGTTTTGCAGCATGCAAACATATTGAGACGGAAAATAATGAATTTCTTTGATAGCCACTTATTGTGCGCAGATTGCTGAGTGAAATAGTCATGAATTTTTATATTTCTTTATCTTCATTGCCTCTGAAAGGACACAGATAAACAGATAAGCGGCCGAAGCCGCGCTCGCTTCACGTCCTCCCCGCGCTGCTTTCGAGTGGGTAGCGCGCAGTGCCTGCGCGCCTCGCCTTTGTGTCCTGTCAGCTGACCGAGGATGAAACAATTGAAGTGACAGGCGCTGACAACGACGATTCGTCTGAAGGTGATGATTGTGAGCAGTTGCCCCAAATGCCGAAGTGCACGGTGAAAGAAGCCGCAGAAGCCTTGTCCGCGGGAAGACTTCTGTGAGCAAACCCCTCACAGTGCGTGGGCCGCGGAGCACGTGGCAGCTGTTAGAGCTATCGTAGTCGCTCAAATTCGCCCGAAAAAGCAGACGACGATAACAAATTTCTTTGCCAAATAAAGGTACGTCCTGTTGCGGCAAACATTGTTTTTTATTGTTCATTCGATAATTCGACAATTTTTCGCGGTCCCGTCAGTGTCGAATTAACGAGCTTTTACTGTATTGTGCGGACGAGATACCAGGTTCACTCGCGTAAGTTGTGCACTTTTTTAAGTAATTTAGGGCTTCTAAAAGAGATGCGGAGATTTCGCGAAACACGTCCTAAAAAAACTCCATAAAGGTCATAACGCGCATATATGCCCTACATTATCGCACATATGTTGACCCCCCCACTTGCACCCCTCGCTGTCGATGCAACCCCCGTCCCCGCGGGATGGTATGACGCCGCGTGCACAGCTCTAAGCAGTAAACGTGCAACGATACAATCGCAGAGCCAGTGGTTAGGAACTAGTGGAGATAAGCGGCGCTAAAACTGCGTTCACGATGGGTCCGGCTGACTAACGGCAAACCGAACAATTCGGTTGTTTAGGATTTCGGGCACCTTGTCCATGGAAAGCAACCGCCAGCACGAGTGGGCCGGGTAAACGGCACGCGAATATAATTTTCTTTACTGGAGCTAATTTAAAAAACGAATTACAAACTTCTTACACGTGGAGCTGCCAGGGAATGGGCACCGGGCTTACTATACCCGTCGAGCTCGCACCTCGCACGCCGTTGACAAGTGGCGCGGCCGGCGTCCCCTTGCTACTCACACCTTTCACAGCCGTATACCGCAACGCGTTCGCCCTGATCTTCCGCAGCCTGCCGCCTTGCGTGCACACTGGTGCATTTTTTTCATTTGTGCTTAGGTAATAAATTCTGGGTGCACAGTTACGTGAGGGCGCAAATTATGCCAGTAAATAGGGTACAAGTTAGTCCCCCTCCTTGTTGGTTTGGCTGGCGCAATTTTCCGAATTTTAAGATTCACCAGTTCGCGGGCATTGATTCTTTTTTTTTTCCAGTCTTGACATAGTATATTAGTGATTCTGCTGCACTCTTTTGGCGGTTTTGACGAACTGTCCGTATTATGTTGTTGCTTTCTTTTTTTTTTCTGAACTGAAATTAGTAACAGCTAATGTACTGCAATTACTGTTTGTAGTTGCTGCCACATGTCTAATTTTTTTTTTGTGAACTCTAGCAAATAACTTTAGAAAAATTGCAGTCCTTTTAATTAATTCTGGCCTGTGGGATCCGTGATCAATATTTATGCAGTTTTTGGACTATAGTTGCAAACAAAATTGCTCTCAGTCACATTTAAATGTTGCCAGTCTGCTCCAAAAGTGCTGTGAAATAGCCTGCAAATTGCTCCAAACCTGCTCCAAAATGGGAATTTTGCTGCTCCCGTGCCTGCTCCAAAAGGCTGGAGCCTGCTTCCACCCCTGTGTGCAGAGAAACCTCAAGGGTGTTGCTGCAGTGTGCCCGATAGATTGCCTCTGCACCCAAGAATAGAACCCGCGCTCTTGTGGTGCGTTGCAGAATGCCTCCAGAGTTATACGCATGAGTTCAGGGACCAAAACGAAACCAAGTGTGCACTTATTATGCTTTAATGGCTAGTGCAGTACACGTTTAACTACGCGACGCGAAAGTAGTTAGTGGAGTAGAAATTCCCCTGGCGTTACTCCTGCCAAGCTCATCTTTTACGCTGACACTGACGATGCTGAGCTGTGTTGTCTGCCTCAAGGAAAGACTGGCATGCACGCGCAGAGGTAAAATATTTACGCGACCCTAACCTGGGATTGACGGGTGTCAGTTGGGAATAATTCCAGCGACTTGTTGACCACAATATTATTGGGCCACAAAAATCTCTATCGAGTGTTTTAGGGCACTGCAAATTATGCAGCTGTATATTTGTTATAAATATTATCAGCATGTCTTCATTACTGGCGCGTCTTCTGCTTTTCATTCCACCATGTTTTGTGGCACTGGCCATGAGATCACAAAAGGAAATTAAATGGTCCACTGCCGCGGCATGTCGCATCTAGTCTCTCTGTAGATGCTTCTTCAAAAAGTGGCTTCCTTTACATAGAAACAGAAAGCCCAGACCGCCACTAGTAGCTTCAATTATTTCATTCGCTTACCTAATGACCTCTTGAATTTCAAGCTTGAGGATACCTTAATGACCAGGAATCTTGACTACTGAGCCGGAGAACTAAGGCTGAATGCTGGCTGCGGCGGCTGCAAAACAACGCAAAAGGTGCCCGTGTGCTGTGTGTGGGGAAGAATCCGATGTGGTCTAAATTTGGAGCACTCTAATTTGGCATCCATTAATACCATGTGTCGCTTCCGAAAGTTAAACGGCACAATGGGCATTTTTTGTTCAATTTAGGTTCGAGTAGTCATTCTATAGAACAGACAAATTTATTACTGCAAGTATGCCCTTTCTGAGACAGATGATTGCGTATTTTCATTATATTACGCACAAAACACAATTAATCACAACTTGCGGGGCTACTTTTGTGTAGTCTAGAGGCAAGACCGTGGCAGCAATCTTGATCACTGCGACCGTCTATTTGGACGATGCACAGAGTAATGAAAACTCAACCATCTGGGTTGAACATAGCTTGGCCTGTTTCTTCTTTTCTTGAGACTGCTTCGTCGTGATTTCAACCGTGTATGTATCAATCACGATGTCTATGGTGTCCCTGTACACCCTGTGGCAGTGTGCATATTCAGCAAAAAGCCGCTCCATTTGCTTCAGAAAATAAAATATGTTCAAGTTAGCATGAGTAAGACCTCCTCTGGTCTTCAAATTTGTGAGAGCTGCTTCAGCAAAAGAGTTCTTTTTACGCTGAAGGCCGATAAGCAAGTAGAGCAACTTGTTATTTTTTGCATTTTTTTGCACAAAAAACTGGTGACAGTAAAAAATGCAGTCTGTAACTTGCCCTTCATCCAATTTGGAAGGGAAAACACTGAAAAACACAACCTAAAATGGCAACGAAAGCCGGGCGAGCCGCTCAGCCGCGTCCTCCGCTCCGCAAGCGAATGGACCCTGCTCCGCAGTGCCCCCGCGCCGCTGCAGTCGGCGCATGTACTAGAGAGCGAACAAGATTTCTCTGTGCTCTCCGCCGCGGCGGGTGATCAGTGTCAACACCTAGATTATTCTTACACCGTGACATGGGCACACATTCTTTTAAGTCTTCAGCACAGTTTGCATCAATAGTGTCCTTGTTATCCATGATGTTGGCAATGATGTCTTCGCCTGTGGAAGCAAAGTCGCCTACCGCTGCCCCATCACAAATAGCACCAGCATTTGCTGGTGCTATTTCCACAAATCACCAAGATCTGCGATGGCTTCATCGAGCTCACCTGACAAAGAATTTGCTCCGTCTTCTATGGGAAAGCAGAGACCAGAATGTAGGAAGCGGATAGGTATAGTTTCATTTTAGAGCGCAGCTCTTACGTGCCAGTTCCTGCATTCCGCGTTGTAGTCGGCATCGGCATTGTCGGTGTAACCGGTTGTTCAAGTAGCAGATCGCAGCGCCATCTCGAGGGTGGCTGGCACAGGAAGCTCTCAGAGGGTGGCTAGCAGTATAACGTGCAACCTGCCACTACACATCAGTGTAGTCAGCGTAACACATCACCTGACAGATCACCCTGTCACCTTATAGGTGGCAGGTTGTAGCAGAGCGAAATAATTTTTAGTTTCGTGGAAAAGGAGAGGTTCTACAATTTGTGGCTGCCATCGTGCACACACACAGACAACGAAAACCATGTAAAATTGCCGACGGCATTACGACGCCCCAAATGTGCGAACTGCACCACAGTGCGGGCACAACTGACGCAACACGCTGAAAAAGCATATATTCTGTTTTCTGGGTATATTCCCGCCATCTGCATCATAGAAAATTCTTGTCACCATTGGCCCGTGTGTGCTATGTAGCACCAATAGCAGCTGCAGGTCTGCGTGGGAAAGCTAACCTTCTCAAACTCCCCCTCATGTTATATTCGTGCAAATAAGTTTAATTAGTAATTTTTTCATTCTATCGTTCCTACTCAGGTTTGTAACAAAAATTTAGACAAAAAATGAAAATTTGTCTGCAAATGTGAAATTCCGTGAGAAATGCTTAAATCTGCTATTTTTTCGTGCAATTGCAGGAAACTAGGAACCTTAGTCATGACGTCAAAAAATGATGTAAAACACAAGTGGTTGTGCTATTGTCAAGTAAAATAAGCTGTGGTCTTTCTCACCCGTATAGTGCTTCACAAATTAAATGCGTGAGCTGCACAAGTGTTGATAAGCCAACAGTGAAAGAAAAAAAAAGAATGCTACTGTGTCTGGAGGCTATTGTCTTTGAAAATAAACCTCTTTTTTTGGACCTGAAGCATATTTATAATCTTGATCTCCAGTTTTGAACTAGCCGGCATGGTACCATGCGAAAAATCAGTGCCATCGTTATCCTGTCCGAGGTCATTTGTGGGTAAAGCCAAAGGTTGAAGCTCGGAGCCAGATAGTTCAGATGCCTCATGTGCTCCAAGAAGTTTGTGAGTTGCAATAACTTTGAGGTGGTGTACCTGTGGACTGTGGTGGTGCACCATACCTGCTTGATTTCATCTAGCTAGCTCCTCAAGGCCTCAGTTGATGCTGCTAATAAAGTTGAAATCCCAGCAGTTGCAATGAATGGCATTGAAGGTCCACCACAGATTAGAGCATTCACCTCTGTTCCAAAGAGGGTGCTTGTCCACGGGCAGCCAAAGTGAAACGAAAAGCGCTAGTGAAATGCAGCAAGTCAGCTAATCGAAGGTCCTGGAAAGGACTCCGAAGTCGAAAGAAGTCTGTGTTGAAAACAGAGCCTGTGTCCTACGTGATGCTGGTCCCAGTGCTCTGCAATGCATAGAATGAAAAAGCATAATAAATGGTACCACAGGCAAGAAAAAATGCAAGGTATACCAGGGTGTAGACAGCAAATGTGAACAAAGGCACTGGCATAATGACACACTGGAGACGCTTCACAGTAGTGTCCTTCCTGCACTGCTCGTAGGCAGTGTGTCCCAATACTTTATTTGAACCCAACGCATCGAAAGCACAAGCGTTGACTTTTCCTGCATCTGAGTCTATTCCATTTCATCTCCACTAAATAGGGTGATGTGCCTTGAGTCTAACTGGCCAATTAAAATGTCTATAGTGTGGGCACTCAGATGCCACCACACAACATATAGTTATAGAGGGTAAACATTATGCTAATCTTTATTTATAGCTTTTTAGTTGTGATTGCAAAGGTGCACCTTAATCAGATTTGCTTAGCTTGAGGAAAACAATGTTCTCCTTGTCTTTAAAAATTGTCCTGGTTTGCAGTGGGCCCACTGGTAATTTTGTGGCTCACGCAAACACTGGAAAAATTGTCATTCGTGCAAGCATTTGGCAAGATACTGAGTGTATAATCAAGGGTCATAGGTATATTGTTCCTTGATATGAACCTCAGTGTGGGATTAAGAAAATAAACAAAGTACTCTGTGTTGGTGTAATCTAATTAAAAAAATCATTGAATCAGAAAATTTGCTCGAACCAGCGACTCAAACTTTCTCGCTCATACACAATGGATTAAAGTTGCAAATAAATCCAGCTTTTTTCGCTTTATAGTTTCTTAGGCATGTGCATGCAAAGTTTCCTTGAGCACAAAAAATTGTGCGTAAACCTTATACATAACCTAAAGAAACAAACAAAATGTGCTTGAAAGTCTGAAGTATTTAGAAAGTTTCACTTCTGAAGCAGTGGTGGAGGCGTGCTCGGAAACTGTTGTGGTGTCTCCTAGCCTATCCGAAAGAAGTGGCCCTTGAATGTACATCACTGGTTAATTTAGAGCATGCACATTCATGCAGGCCTTCGGCCTCTGTGCTTGCTATCCTGTTTTTCATCTGCCCTGTTCTGCGTTTTCCTACTCTTCCTTTTACCTTTTTCTGGTGCTCCTTGGGAATATGGGCCCTCTTTGTTTGGAGCTATGCACGTTTCCCTCTGTCACTTAAAGGATGCATATACCTTCTTTTTAACCAGCGTTGTTCTACCACGTAGTCTTTGAAACATGTTGGCATCTTGTTCTTGTTTCGGCTTATATCTAGAATCCTGGCTGCAGTGATAGGAAGTCGCCTGTGTTTGGTGCAGCTGGTGTTTTCTGGTGTAGACATAAGCCTAGTCCTCTGGTCATCTGTTTCAGTGGGTAAACTGGGCTGACCAGGTCTTTGGTTTCAAGAATGATAGATTTTGCAAGTGCCTTTTGCATACCTGACACTATTGTGAACACCTCCTTGTCCGAGTATAGTGCCCCTCTTTATATCTTGTAAGCTGTTTGCAGCGCTGTGAAAGATGCGGCGATCTGAGCCAATCTGAACGCTTTATGCTACAAAACATGTTTGTCTTCTTACCTCGTGATCGGTGGCTCCATCTTTGCAAAGAAGAGAGCACCAGTCTCCAGCTGGTGTGCGCAGCAGACTCTGCCAACTTGGCAGGCACCAGGTTTACGAATGGCGGCGCACCATTTCTTAACAGGACTCTGCAGTGCCATGCTCATGCGGACTTTGTCTCCTAATTTAAACAGTGGATGAAATGCTCGCTGTGCTTGGGAAACACCATCCCAAACTATCTTTTCAAGCTTTGCAATAGTTGGTTGAAAAATAGTGGCAGTGCTGCAGAAATATCTGAGGGACTATTTGTAGTCTTTCTTGCTTCTAACTGATGAGAGAGCTCTACCTTTCACAGTGCTGCAAGCAGCTTGTAAGGTGAACTATAGGAGTCTGTGCTTGAGTATAATAACTGAGGATATTTGGCTCTTGCCTCATTCACTCTAGTGTCAGTGTTGCGCTTGTTTCTTCTGGTCATGGATCTGTGATGAGGTGATTTTCTTGAATGTTGTCGTAATAGGGGTGTGAATCACTGGCAGGCAATTTTTTTTGGCGTCCGATGCCTGTTGCTCATTTTGGGTCTACTGAAATATGTTTGCACAAGTGAGCGCATGAAGTGGTTTAATATTTTAATGTGAATATGGGGTACTGTAGTAGCTCACCATTCCTAGCAAGCTTTGGACTTCCAAAAGATGCCTCAGCTGTGTCATGCTCTTGACTGCCTCCACTTCTTGGCTATCTGCTGTGATTTCTCAGTTTCAGAATGTGTGTGCCTGTGCAACTTTACACTTGTTGCGATAGCACCCATCTCATTGTGCAAGGGTGGCCCAGTTTCTTGCAGTGGCCTTAGTGCAAGTCAAAGCCATTAAGCATCCTCTTTGAGAATGGGTCTAGACTCTAAAATGTCATCATTTATGTTGATTATTCCCAGTTGACCCAAAAAACTTGTTGAATGACGTCTTGGAAGTAAGCTACTTCAATGCTTACTCCAAGGGAAGTCTTATCTTCACCGTCTGTGATGGGTTCAAATTAATTTAGTTGTTGTTTATATCAGAATTACTGCCAGCCTTCACAGAAGGCCTCAGAAAGGAATGGAACATACATGGTCATAGAAAAAAAAACAACTTAACAGGATGTGAATCAGGGAAAAAATCTGACATTATCAGCCTGCTTGGGAGTTGGCCTGTGACCAAAAAAGTGGTTAGAATGACCTGCATATTGGCATGCTGCTCATACTGTAAGTGTGGCCACCAGAGATAGTTAAATGAAAAAAAAAGTGAGCAAAAAAAATTATGGTAATCTGTTGCATTGTTCAAGTTCTAGCTGGAGATACCATTGATTCAAATCCAGTTTTGAGAGGTTTATTGAGGATGCCAATAATATTTACAAATGTAATATTTTATGCTGCACTAATATGGGTTACATGTCTGATGGGAGTGAACTTTCTTCCTTGCAGTGAGCGTGTTCAGGAATGCAGAGTGGTTGATTCTCTGAGACATGTGCAGCTGAAAGACACTGCCAAAGTGAAAATGCTTAGGCGGTGTGGCCTAAAGCAGGAAGGACACTGTAGTTGCAAGCACTTATCATAGGCTGTCACACTAAAGTTTGGGGAAACAATGAATGAAGGGTAACTGAACTTTGTAGTCAAGTTTATGATTATCATGTTCATATTCTTGTGGTAGCATTTGTGCTGCTTTTAGGTTTTTCCTTTCTTGTTGTGCTTATTGAGGGTGGTGAACTAACTTGTCCCTTTTCTTCTCTGAAAGCTATCTTGGCAGTGAGTAAGGATTCACCTTTTTCTCTCATTTTTAGGTTTGGGACTTATAATTGAAACTTGCATAGCTGCTTGTGATTGACATCTTTTTCTTTTGCAATCATAGCCATTCCCATCACGGTAATAATGCTGTTGCTAGTGTTTTTGTTGAGCCAAAGCAGCTTACATCAAGGAATAGGCGTGTGTAGATTACAGCAAGGAGGGGCACACATTTTGTCCCATATTGTTCCCTGCTGCCCAGAGCGCATGAACATGTGGTGCTATGAACTTTGCTCCCCATTCCCTAGTTGAGAGACATTTGCATTGGTATATGGCACTGTTTCAGTTGTCTCTGCAGGTTTTCGTAAATATAATTACCAGTGTGTAATATCATTAAAAATTAATTTAACATGTGGGTAACATAGTTTATGGTTTATGGGGGTTTAACATCCTAAAGCAACTCAGGCTATGAGGAACGCCATAGAGAAGGGTTCCAGAAATTTTGACCGCCTGGGGTTCTTACTGTACTGACATCGACCACCGACCAGTTCGACCACCGCGGCCAGGATCGAACACGCGTCTTTTGGGTCAGCAGCCAAGCGCCATAACCACTGAGCCACCTTGGCGGCTATGTGGGTAACATAAGATTCATCACTAATTTTCATGTGTAACGCACAGCTCCTTCATTGCACTTATTCATTGCATGCTATACTTGGTAATAAAGTAGAATCTCAGTGGAAGAAATCTCATAGGATCAAGAAAAATATTCATACCATTCGAAATTTGTATCACCCAAACTTGGAACAAAATTCGCATGCAGAAGCACAAGAAATGCATTCATGCAGATCTCTTTATGGCTGACTGGATTTATTTATGAGTGCACACCACCACATGGAACATTAGAAGAGCTTCTATTTGACTCAAACTGCTTCTTTACCAATGTTTTATGCACTCCAAATCAGAGTACTCGGCATCATCCAGAATTCTGACAGTGTGAATATAAATAAAGCTCTGGAACTTGTTCAGAATAATGCTGTCTGTTTACTAGCATTAATAATGTGAAGGCTAGCCTATCCCTGCGCTGTTTCTCACTTCATAGAAAATTGTTTCCTCTGTGTTTATTTGTAAAGTTTATCACCATCACCTTTTGCAAAGCCACTTCATATTAACACTGCCATGTCATTCTTCACAAGTTTGAATCAGTCACTGTCGCACAAACATGTCATGCACATTGGAACCGCCTTGCCACTCTCCTGTCTTTTTCCAGCAGTAGACTTGGCGTAGCTGTTCTGTAAATTCAGTATGTTTTTATTTTCTCTGTTTACTTAGGGTGTTGTTAGCTAGTATTTTTCGTTTGTTTCTGTTGCTTAGTAAATTTGCCCATATACTTGTTATTTCCAATACTGTATTCATGATTGGAGAATTTGCAATCTTTTTGTCTGTTAATTATGTTTTGTGTGTGAACCTGCTCTCGTCCACAATGCTTTGGCAATTGAGGGTATATGAAATAATGATAATGTTCTTTCCTCCTGGCCAAGATCAGTCTGCAAGAAAAATATTGAGGCCAGAGAATTAAACTCTCATTCTAAAAATTCAAAGTTCAGTTAAGTTTACGGTATAAAAGATTGGCCGTTTCTCTCAGAAGTGATTGTGCATTATAAAGAAGGTGCAAAATTTGTTAGTTTGTTAATGAGGTGCAGCAGCTTAATTTTTTGGGAAAGTTACTAAGCATATCTAACCTTGCATCTTGTGATGAAGCTTAGATGTTGCTTATGCCGATAAATTATTTTCTGGAGAAACATGCTCCAGAAGTAGTTTTTATGTGACAGTAAAAATAACCACTAACTCTTTAAAAAATCTGGGTACAAGTGCCGAGTTTGGGTTGCTGTATGGCTTCTGATGATGCCTTCATGGCAGTGTGCAAAGATGCTGAACTGAGGGTGTTGGCATCACCTGCACTGTGGATCGTGGGACCCAGGCTTCATGGTAAAGGCTGCCTGGGGCGCTACTATTTGCCACCAGTGTACCAATAGAATCAGTTTTGTGCCTGTTTTATACAATTGTAGGCATGTAGAATCAAGTTTGGTCCAGTTGATGCGTTGGACGCTTGAAATGCAAAACACACCAAGGCAGAAGGAACAAAACAGACATGCTCCGTTGGAATGTCTTGCACATCTGAGGACGTCAGAAAAAGTATCAGTGATGTCAGGTAGGGGTGTGCGAATAGTGGTTTTTTGATTCGAAGCGAATTCGAAGCGAATAGCAATTTCTTCGAATAATTTCGAAGCGAATAGTTCGAATAGTACTTCTGGCACTAAAAAAAGGCTGAATGACAGTAGGCATTTCCAAAACCATTTCTTTTCCTAACACACGATGCCATTACATACTGCATGAGGCTTTATTTAAAACCATGCTTCAAAATTTTAAGAGAGCACCTAAAGTGAGTTAAGAACAATTTTTACCGGTTTGGTAATAAAAAATTATAACACATAAAAATACCGTCTGCTTTCTAATAAGAAATTAGAGATAAAATACAAAAAATTACAGTGTAACAGAACGGTGCCAGTAGTACAACCAATAACTGAAACCATAGGAGTAACTGCACTACACTGCAGCAAGAGCACTGAGAACAATAATGAAAAAAAAAAGGACATTCTGCACTACCGGTGACCAGTGGTCGAACGGGTCGAATGTCCAACACTGAGCTAGGCAATCACGTTCGGTGCACCGACTTGCCACTTGCGTTGCTTGCGTTTCTATAGTTTAGGATCCTCACTTCTTGGCTTGGATTGCGCCTTCTCTTCGGTTACGCCGATGGGACTGCTGCGTCCAAAGATGTTAAAATGGAACATAGGCTGACCGGACCTCCTAGCAGCACTGGCAGCATTGCACCATCGCGTATCCAAAGCTCCCACAGCACCGATAGGTTGGCCGTACTGTCGGGGACAGAGCGTTCAGGACGCGCCGCCCATGGATCAAATGCATCGCCATCACCTTGCCGCCGGAGATTGGCGCGTCTATTTCGCTATCCGAGGGGTGCTCGTAAGGAAACGTCGGCTCAGCTCTGTCTCTCTTGGGTTTAGTGCGGCAAACTGGCGCTCTCACTCTGACAAGGCGTGTCGCACGATGCATTTTTTTTTTTTTTTGCATTTCACTAGCAGCACGCGGCTGCTGTTTGCCGGAGCGTTTCTTCGCTTATCAAGCTGAAGGATCGGAACATCGTTCCGGTTACATTCCCAGACTAGCAAGAATGGAAGCGGCTGTACAAAACTCTCGCGCCGCAAGCGAAACGTCATTCGTACCGCTCGTGCCTCCTGGCGAAATTGTCCCCGGTAGTACCTCCGAGCAGCACTTAAGGCCGATTCACACGACGGACCGTTCGTCCGCGGCCCGCGCACTACGTATTCATGCGTCAGCACATTGAGGGGCGCGCTGTCGGCCGCCATCCATCCATGCATCCAGCGCGCCTCTCAAAGTGCTGACGCATGCACACGTAGTGCGCGGGCCGCGGACGAACGGTCCGTCGTGTGAATCGGCCTTTAGCATCGCGCTTCGCGTGTCTTCTGTTCTTGGTCCCCGTCTGTAGCGCTGTTTTTATGCAAAGAATGTACCAACTAGCTCGGCTTATTCCTCTCTTGGATAGTAGTCACGCGGATTTAAATTTGGAGAACCAGGAGGGCGCAAGTTGAGAATGTTCCGAGTTGCGGCGACTGAATGCGGCACACCACCGAAGACGGCTCAATGCCCTGATTACGACGGCGTTCCGTTCCCACCAATGCGCAAGCAGTCAGAATAGCAAGAAAAGACGCAAGTCATAGATGGATGCGATCATTTCGAAATAAAAACTGGTAAGGCGCAAGAAACGGGGACACAGAAGGCACACAAAACACAGGATCATTTCGTTCTACTAAAGTTCGTCCGCAGCCTCCCCGATGCCGAGCGTTAACGGCAGTAATCCTCCACGGGTGCACAATAAGCTTGGCGTTATCACACGCTAAAAGCCCTTCCCATTGAAGTAAGTATACACTTCGGCGGCATCAAGTCCCCGCGCTGCCGCTGAATTTTTCTCGCCTCCGCCGGTAATATGATGGCTTGCTTCAATGCTGCCGAGAACGGTCGCCCATGTTCGGTACTCATGATTCGTCACCTGATTTGGTGAAGCGATAGCGCGGTAGGGCTGCGTGTTTATCTTCGCATCTGTCCTATCAGATAATCTTTTCCGCAGCTCTATTGGAAAAAAAAAGAGTTTGTGTGTGTGTGTGTGTGTGTTGGGGGGGGGGGGGGATGAACGAGGCGAAGCGATGCCCGCGTTGGAATACTCGGCGTCCGAGCTCCCGCCGCGGCCGCCAGCCAGAGTATATAAAGGGTTCGCTGACAACAAACATATAAAGGTTCGCTGACAACAAACTAAGGGGGTGATGTGTATCTGTCCTCGCTTCGGCGAGCGCGGCTTCGGCCGCTTATCTGATTTTTTCAGCAGCGTCCGCTCCGGCGGACGCAGTTGTTGCTGCGACGCGCGTCTTGTCTTTCCTTTTTCTCTTTGCTCTGATCTCATACCTCACCTCTATCTGCACGTGGCAGCGGTGGTGGCTTGGCTTGAGCCAGTAGCAGGCCCGTGCAATTTCCTTTTCATCCTTCTCTCAGTCACAACAACAACAAACTAAGGGAGGAGGTGGTGACGAAGCGCGGCTACGGCCGCTTATCTGTTTTATCAGCCAGCGTCCGCTTCGGAGGACGCGGTTGTTGCTGCGACGCGTGCGTCTTTTCTTTCCATTTTCTCTTTCTTCTGATCTTTTAACTCTCCTCTATCTACACGTGGCAGCGGTGGTGGCTCGGCTGGAGCCAGTTGGCAGGCCCGTGTACTTTCCTTTTCATTCTTCTCTCAGTCGCAACAACAACATAAACTGAGGTTTCTTGTTTTGAAGCTTAGACGACTGTCGGCTGTGTTCTTCCTTCATTGCGTCTGCCTCGACACGGTGGCAGCGACGCGGCTTATGGCAGCCTTAGTGCGCAGGTTCGAAGACGGCCAGAACGCAGGATCTTTCGCAAGAGCTCGTCGCCCTCACCTTTCTTTCGTTTGTCGCTGGGTTCGCACCCCGGGTTGATCGTGATTTGCGTATTGACTGACCCCCGAGCGTTGAAAGCGCGATAAAAAAAAAGCCATCTATGCGGCAATACTCGGAACCGAAACCACATAAAGCAAGCGGGCAAGCGTCCCAGTAACACTATTCGCGCGAGACGAATACTTCGAAATTTCGAATACCGAGAATTCGGTTCGAAGCGAATATCGAATACCATGCTATTCGATCGAATATTCGAAATTATCGAATATTCGCACACCCCTAATGTCAGGTGGCTGGCTGAAATCTGCTGCCATTTCATTTGCGTTGCTCACAGTAGAAATCAGTATAAAGGCAACACAGCACTCTTAGCTTTATGTGCAGAAGACATTGCAGCAAAGTATGTGTCTTCACCTGTGCTATGTGTGCAGTACTGAGGCCAGAATTGTGATTTGCTATGTCTTGTGAATGCACTGTAGCGTAGTATGGTTCGTACAAGCAGTCTTGGAGAGCTGTGAAAGTTCACATTTAAAAAGAAAGGGTGGAAACCTAAATAGCAGAGCCTGCTGACGTGCTCCTCCTTTTGAATAAATTGTTGTCTCGAAATGAGCATGTGCACAACCCCAATTTTGGCTTTGCTTTGCATTGGTTGAGGAATTTGGAGGAAGGTGGTTCACTTTTTATTCGTGAGAGTATGCCATGCAGATGGTGTTGTAAAGTTGTTTTGACGTTCCTAGATTTAAAGTGATGAAAGGTTATTGACATACCCTTTCTGATAAACTAGTTTTGAGATTTGCGCTGTGGCATGGGCTGTGTACAATGCAGCTAGATGTGAGAAATGTTTTCTAGTTCATGTCTTTAAGGTGCTTCTTGTTTGTAGAGTATTCGTATGTAATTACTGATAGTACCATGAAACAAGGGTACTGCACAGGCGACACGGTTGCATCATCTTGTAAATCTTTCTTTGAAATGAATGTCATCACTAAAATGTGTTTTGCATCAATATCACATAATTATTCTTTAGAGTTATGATACCCTGTTGTCAAAAAGGGCATCTGAAGCTTGTTACCATGTGGTTACATGCACAGTTGCAGCAATCTGAAGCCTCTGGGTAATACCCCTGTCACACGGGCATTTCGAAGGCCCTCAAACCGATAGTCTATCGACTCAAAGGCGATCGAGTGCTGCTACACGGCCAGTTTCAATGGCCATTTACTCAATAGTCTATCGAGTCAACGGAGCAGCCCGGAACTCTATCGAGATTTCGAGGGCCTTCGAGTGTTGCCCAATGTTGCTAGCATTGCTTCGAACAGCACCAATGCGCATTTTCATGCACGATACATAAGCATGAACAAACATTATTCTCTCAAACTATAATACAAGCAGTAAACTATTAGTGTGCACAATAATTTTAAAAATGTATCGGTCTGGTTTAAAGCGCATTATTTTTATGCTCTCCATAAAAACGCCGATCGTCCAGACCGATTTCTGCCGCGTGGCGACAAACATGGCAGCGCCCTTCAAAGCCGGACCTCTCGCTTCGGACTGAATTCTCGTCGTTGCTTCCTTTTTCAGTCTGTTCACTGGTCATAAATGGGGCACCGGTCTTTCGCTTCATCTCACATTGCCTATAAGAAAATGTACAGGTGATAAATTTGCTTTATTTTTTATTCAGAGTGAAGATTCCGCCACTGCTAGGCTTAAGAGGACAGTCGGTTTGTTGACAGCAATAGTTCCCGTCCTGAAAACCAGATGGCGCCACTATAGGCCGAGTTTATTTTTGCGTCTATGCTAGCATACGTTCAACCATAAGTGAGAATGTGCTTGCGTTTAGTGTACGTAAGCATGCATACGCTTGTGGCATGTAGACAGCGTAAATTTATGTTCTTTTTTAACTGTATCTGTGTACGCCGCGAGCGGCGACGTAGTGTGCAAAAGCGAGAAACAGCAGTGGCGTGGCGGTTCCACCTCGCCCCGGAGTCAACAGATGAGAATAGGTCTTAGTATGAAACGCCTTATGACTGCAAAAAAAGTGTATTTCAACATTTAGTTAGGTTTCATAAATATATTTTTGTTATTTGCGCAAAACCGAACGTAGCGATTGTGGCGCCACACGAGCTTGGCGTAAGACGCGAGAACTATTAATTTCAATGGCCATTGAGATTTGCCGTGTAGCAGTGCCACAATTCCCTCGAGTTCGATGGCGATCGAAAATCTCGAAGGCTCTCGACTCGATGGCCATTGAAACTGGCCGTGTGACAGGGGTATAAGCTTCCAAATAGCTCTGTGATCTGTCTGGCGGGAGAGTTGGCTATTCAGTTGCTTAATGTGCCAACAAAAGCTGTTCTTTGCATGATGTGCTCAGCCACGGGCATGAAGAAGCAGGAGTACCGGTAGAAGTATATGCTTCATGCAAAATTCTTGCATAGTAGTCTAGATTCCCAGGATGTGATGAAATTTGCGCCTTTATTTTCCTGTAAGCCAAGCTTTTATTTCCCACAAATGGAAGTGAAGCTAGCCATAAGGCATGATTCCTTTGGCATGATTTACTGCAGATCTGAATGTGTCTTTTTCTAAGTCTTGGTTGGCATCTTCTTTCCAGAAGCTAGAAATAATTGAAGCTTAACTGCAAGCGCTCTCATGTTTATGCGACATGGCAGCAGCAAAATGAAATTGGCTTTACCTAAAATCGTGAATGAACTTGACCCTTTTGCTGCCACGAAAAAAATGAAGATTCTGAGTGTTTTAAATAAAAAGTTATTTTGTCAAGAAGTGCCAAGGGCACTACGTATTGTAAAGCATCAAACTGTAGCTTATTGATTATTCTTTGAAATGAAAAAGTGCCAGAGTTGTATGTGCAAAACAGTTAGAAAAATTACCGTATTTACTCGCATAATGATCACTCTCACGTAATGATCGTACCCCTGAATTTTGTTGGCAAAATTCATATTTTTTATTCCCCGCATAATAATTGCACCACGAATTTGCTGCTGCAATTTGTCGTGTGCCAAGTCTAGCCGACGATGATTGTACTTGCCATCTATCTGGCAGATGGCACGTACAGATGACCGTTTTGCTCTGTCAGCATTACAGTGGCAGCCGCCTGTTGGTTGACCTGCAGTCACACGGGCAGTATAAATGCGGTAATGCTTAATTACGGATACCAAACTTAACTGCAAGCCGCCGCGGTGGCTTAGTGGTTATGGTGCTCGGCTGCTGACCCGAAAGACTCGGGTTCGATCCCGGCCGCGGCGGCTGAATTTCTTTGGAGGAGAAATTCGAAGCCCGTGTACTGTGCGATGTCAGTGCACGCTAAAGAACCCCAGGTGGTCGAAATTTCCGGAGCCCTCCACTACGGCGTCTCTCATAGTCTTAGTCACTTTGGGACGTTAAACCCCATAAACCAAACCAAACCAAACTTAACTGCGGTTATCTTTAATCATAATTTGCTGTTGTCACAAGGCTCGCCACCATTCTGGGTCGCGGTGCAACAAACAAAGTGACACAGTGATCCGGAGTGAAGCAACATTTGCAAATATCTTACAGCGCAGTTGGCGCACTGTCGAGAGTGTCGTCCGACAGTGCTGTCCGGTTACAGCACTGCCTCCACAGCCGAATACATCGCTGCACCGCTCGCAAGCCGCCTGCGCCAAGGAAACATCTCTACGGTGGATCCCTGGCGCCAGTGTCACAAAACCGTTCTAAACTTTCTTGTTCTCGTAAATAATAAGCCTTGGGATACGGGAATGTCAAAAATGAAAACTCCTTGAGGATCGCTGACCTGTACCAAGTTGCTGGTAGGAGTAATAACTGCAATACAAGCTAGTTTTATGTTCGCAGCCGTGTAGCAGCTGCCGCCGTTGCAGCGCAACTGACCTGATCTGCTTGCACGGTGGTGGGGGTGTAAAACATTTATACTATGTACAAGAGAGGTATTGCTTGGACTGTGCCTGAAGGCCCTCACAATCACTAGGAGGAATCCCTAGTCCGGGACGCCAGCTCTGCTGCTATGGAGTCTCTGAATTCGACTGCATATATTTTTTTATGTAAAACAATGAAGTTGTCAGTAAGGCAGTGCCATAAGTAGACCATTTTGTACAGTGTTGGTCAATTCAAAAGTGCCGTCTGCTGTGGCTTTGATACGAAACAAGTTAGGCCTAACGACGACTAGGGAGTAGCACACCACAGCTCCACCGTCTGCCGCACTCGTGTGCAGCACCATTGTGGTAAGCTCACGGAATCCGGTGCTGCGAGCATTGCGAACGTGTCACTTAATTTAACGCTGCGGCTGGGACTGGACATTTTTTGGCGTAACGATGGTAAAATGCATAGCTTGAGTGCCACGGGACATTGCTGCACCTTCGAACGAGATCGAAGGCTGCATAAAAGTGTCGTCGTGCGGCACTACACACTGCCTATTTTGATGCGTTGCGCTTGGAGAGAGAGAGAAATACTTTATTAAGGCAAGCATGTTTAGACCCCCCTTGGGGTCCCTGGACTACCGCACGGTCCCACTGTACATCGAAATGTTCATTTGGTGTTTGTTCATGACGTCGGCACCCCAAATCACCGCAGCAAGCTGTGATGTCTGGTCCAAAGACGAGAGCACGATCTCCCAGTCCTCTCAACTTGATAACCCGGGCTGTCCCTGTGAGGAGGATCAGCAGGGCAGCCAAAAAGGGTGTGGGAGAGTGGCGTGAGGGTCGCCACACAGGGAGCATGCAGGGGAGGTGCCACAGTAGTGAGATAGCAGCTGAGGCGATGAGAGAGAGCGGGTCTGGAGGCGTCTCCAGGGGATCTGTTGGGAGGATCTGTTGGTTAAGGGAGGGGTGTGGAGGAGGGTAAGTTCGACGGCCCAAGTGGGGCATTTGCGTGAGCTCTGCAAAGGTGTACGCCCGTTCTCTCGAGAAGCCTGGACCAAGGCCGTCCTGAGCATGGCAAATTGAACCTCGGGCCAATTTACTGGCAGCCTTGTTTCCTAGATTCCCAGAGTGAGCCGGCACCCACTGCAGCTCTACCCTGCGTGGTAAGTTTTTGGTGGGGGTATTCAACAACTCCCAAGCAGGGGCGTTAATCCTGCCTCTCGTGAAGTTGAACAGAGCCGTTTTGGAGTCGCTAAAGATGTAGTTTGCATAGGAATGTCCAAGGGCTAGTGCGATGACGGTTTCCTCTGCCTCCTCAGGTGTAGAGCCTGAGGGAAGGCGGTGTGTGAGGGGCTGTGCTAGGGCTGGATGGTAACCAACTGCTACAGCTTCATGCATTGTGCACGCGGCGTCTACACAAATGGCGTCTTTGGCTTGTCCGTAATACTTGTGAAGGGCCTTAGCGCGAGCAGTGTGGCGAGGGATGTGGTACTGGGGATGAACGTTCCGAGGAAGGGGTTTAACAATGAGGGTGGTATGAATGTCACTGTGTACAAATGCCACTGTGTACAAATGCATCGGCATCGCAAACTCCTCAATGCCAGAACAAGACCACAAATGGCGCGTGCGAACGAGCATGCGAATGGCTTGAAAAGCAGGATTGGATTGGATTGGATTTTTAAAATGGACAAGGCATACCAGTGTTGCTTGGGCGCGGTGCGTAATAGGGGCACGGTCGGGGGGAGGGGGCGCTTTCCCGGGACGGCGCGGAAATGGGAAATTGACAGTGAAGTTAGGGGGGGCCCTTGCATGGGTGGGGGCGCTTGTTCGGAATTTTACAGTAGGTTTTTCTGCGGGATGTATTGTGAGTTTCCATTCCCTTGAGGCTTGTGCATTGCTTGTTGTTTCACTTGGTTTGTTTCCTTGTTTCTTTTTACGTTACAACTTGATTGTACTCGCCTGTGTTCGTTCCCCACAGTGGTGTGCTTTAAATCTATCAGTAATAAGTTTCTGTGACTCGGAAAAGCTTCTGTAATATAGTCCTGTTTTAGCACGATGTGATGCATGGAGCTGTATTGCGAATGGCCACACCTGGGTGACAGACGTCATTTCACAGCTGCTGAGGTGCAGGCAGGGTTCACAACACAGCTTCAGGCCTCCCCCCAGAGGGAAGGAGAATGGGAATTCTCGGTTATGGAGGCTAGTTGCCCCTGCATGCAAGAAGAACTGCCTTGGAGTGAACTTTCACCTTGACAAAGCCTCCAGAGTGTAATAAACTTTAGAGCAAAGTGTTGTCAGTGGCTCTAAAAGCTGCCTTGAGGTCACCACCTTGTACCCATGTTGTCTGCAGGTGAATATAGTAATTGCCTGAGCTCTTTGGGAAGATGCTATCAGCTGCAAACATTAACTGGAACATGAAGCTTCTTTGAAGTCCGTCACTTTAAACTAGGTGTATGCATGTACAGTTATTTGAGATTTCAAATATCTTATGAATAGTGATTGCTATTTGATTCACACTGTTGTGTTTGTATTAAATTTTTTTTACTCTTGTTAAGACGATCTCGATTAAGATTAACTTTTGGATACGGTGAACAGTGCAAGACCACTTCGTTAGTTTCTTAATGGATTCAGTGTAAAAAAACTCAGCATAGTTTGAACTGTTTCGCATTTCTTTCAGTTAAGATGAATTTTTACAGCAACTGCATACCTTGGTGACTGTGTGCAATGGCACATGTGGGGTGTCTGCACAACACTGTCAAGGAAAGAAAACATTATACATGCAAAAGGCTTCAATGCAAGAAAGCACGCCCCTACAAGATAGCTTCTGTGCACCTTCATGCAGGGCTACAAAGAAGCTATCTTACGGGAGTGCTTTTTCATGGGGAGTAGCTTTCTTGCTGATGCAAAGAAAGCAGTTGGTGCACCTGTGCTTGGTGCAGAGATATGACGTGCTCAGTTATCACATCTTGCACATGTTGCCGTCGGCAGAATAAAAGGCGTGTAGGCATGTAGTGAATAATGCAAAAACCTGTGATTCTAATCTAAAAGCTTGAATGCCCTGATGTGCTGTATCTTCCAAATAATGCAATTGAAATCAGGATCAGGAACCTCGTCCCGTGAATGGCGACCACTGTATTGAAATGCTTGTGTGACGCCACAAGGGCATAGGCGCAGCAGCATCATCTGCATTGTGGGCTACAATGTCTAGGGACAGATGTCTTGTTCTTTTGTGGGTGATTGATGGGGCTCTCCCACATATGCAAGCAACTGCGGAACATAAGAGTGGCAACAGTAATGTACGTCGGTATACTGTGGACTCCTGTTATACAGAACTTGAAAAAGATTTAAAAAATGTTCTATTTATAGGAAGTTTCATTCAAGCAGAGTACACAAATTCATGAAACATATCTTTAATTAAATTGCTTCAGCCCTTGCTGATGTGGGCATGCAGAAAAAAAGGAATCAATCTTGGTCTGCTTCATATTCTTCAGTTGCTTTTTTACAAACTTATTGTGCATGTTTGAGAGGCTAGAAAGAAATTTTGCACACCATTCCTGCTCACAGTAGTGCTGCAAAAGTACAACTGCATCTCTAGCTGCACTGTCTGGCACTGCACTGGGCACAGGATCCTCCTCACACTCATGACTGGGAGAGGAGTGGTCCTCAACTTGCACTTCAGCAATCATTTCCTCGAGGTTGTCCTCACGACAGGTGGCCACATTTGCATCCAGTGCCTCATAGTCCTGTTGCGAGAATGGGTCAGAGGGTACTACTGGGCTGAATATTGCGTCAGCTTCAGCATCGGCAGTTGTACTTGCCTCTTCATGTGGTGTCGGTTCGTGTGCTTCGAAGACTGCATGGTGGAAGCACCTCTTCACTGTCATCACCTGCACTTGTTCCCAGGCGTGGGCCGACAGCAAGTCAGTGCTGTAATTCTTCCCGCTGTCAGAACAAAGCAGCATTCAATGGATCATCTGGCGGTGGTAGTGGACCTTTACATTCTATTCTGGATCACTCCTTGATCCATTCTTTGGATGATGGCTGTGGCATTGGGTGGCAGGAATGTCAGACTGATTGACTTCAGTCCTTCCACCTGGCCTTGGGCAGGGCAATTATCCACAGTGAAGACAACTTTCCTGCTCTGCCTAGTAAACCGTGTGTCTTCCTCCAGCAGCCAGTTTTCGAATATTGCCATCGTCATCCATGCTCTTCAGTTTGCATGGTATATCACTGGAAGGCCACAGAGTGCCCTTGAAGCAATGTATGTGTTTTGACTTCCCTACCACCAGCAACTCAACTTTTCATCCCCGGCTATGTTTGCGCCCACCAGTACAGTAATAAGCTCCTGGCTGTATTTCCCACCTGTACTGCCTCTGTAGGCGAGTCTTCGATGGAAGCACCTTATAAAAATGGCTCATCTCGTTGATGTTAAAAACATCTCGCAGCTCATAGCTGCCTAGAATCTCCATCAGCCATCCTTATCGCTAGCTGGTGCAAACTTCTCTGTTCACTACAGCACCTTCACCTGAGATGGTCTTAAAGGCAAGGTGACGGCACTAAGTCAGCTCGGCCATATGCCGCTGACGCTGAAATTTTTGACTCCCATTTGCTGGGCTATCTCCTGCACCTTCTGCTCCTAAATGTCACCGCTTATCGAAAAATTGGCACTCCACACATGCTTGAACCACAAGAAAAGAACGTTGTCAAGTTCTCCATATGGCGTTGTCCTCATGCACATCCGATTTGCAGTGAAGATCTCATTCTTGAGAGCCCCTAGAATGGTGGCTTTGTTTTTCAGGATTCGTGACAGCGTTGACTTCAGGATGTCGAACTTTTTCATAACTTCTGTTTTAAACAGGCACTTTGCTCAAGCTCCTGTAAAACTTGCAGAACTTTTTTTCAAGCGAAAGTTCACTGTGTGGCTGTTTGTTGACGCTCTCCATCGTGCCGAAACACAGATCGCACATAGGCCTAACACAGAGCAACAGCTGCTACAAAAACAATCGTGAGGCCTATGGATGACTACTGGCAGGGTTGCCAGGTTCTCGCAGAGCGACCCGCCAAATTCCTGCGTAATATAGCCCAAAAGTAGCCAAATGTCGACCCGAAAAAATAGCCCAAAATAGCCAAATGAGAAAACTTCCCTCAGTTTATTTGAAACGTTTATTCAGACGTCTGATGCAAAGACTTAGATTTCTTTACAAAATGAACGCAGAGTAACTGAACATCACTCGCTGTACATTATAGTGGTACTAAAATGCTTCAGAAACACCTCTAATGGTACAAACCCCCTAGCGCCATTTCCCATTTCTCATTAGTTTAAATATGGCATGCAAAATATTGTGCATTATTTCTAAGGACATTCTGTTCCGCAAGTCAGTTTTAAGTTAGAGTTACCTGACTGTACACTCGTTCAATCTCAGCTTTAGACACTGGAAGTGTGAGCAGTGAAATGGCTAGTTGCGACAGCAATGGAAACAGGCTAACACCAGCACTATTTTTGGCACCAAGGGCATTCTTTCAGAATACTGTTGCGGAGTTGTCTCCGAGGTCATTGCCCTGTATTGCAGAAAGCAATATTCGGACTCAATTTGCAGAAACAATAAACGGCTGAATGAAGTCTGCAAAAGCCTTAAAGGGAGCATTAAATGGCAACTTACTTATACTGCCGCAATGCAAGAAGTGGAAGTCACCTGACAGTTTCACATGACAAAAACGATCAAAAATGTACAGCACCGCTCAGGAAGGATGTTGTTCTTGTCCTTGTTGAGAGAAGGCTTTTTAAGGCGTAACGGAAAATGCTTACCATCTGGCAAGCTCACACTTGCATTGCATTGCTTTTCCAAGCGGAATAGTTTGTATTTTTATTGGACACCTTGGGGCGCAGTGTTTTAATACTGTTTAAATATTTATAAAGTCGCAAGCAAGGGTACCGAGTAGCCCAAAGATGGTCAAATAGCCAACCAACAATATTTGCTGCCAAAACCAAAATCAGGTAGCCCAGTTTGGCTATTTAGAGCCCTACGTGGCAACCCTGCTTTCATACTGTGTAAAACTACTTGTTTAATGTATTTTACAGCATTGAGTACCTCATTTCGGTGAATGGTTGAGCTGGACTTGAGCATGTTTTTATTATTGTGTTAGAAAAGTTTTGCATGCCACATTACTTCTGGGGTTGCTCAAGCTTCTCTTCAAGTGGCTGCAAGAGCAGCATGACATTGCTAGCAGACTACGACTTGTGGTTTCTTGTCAGGATGCAAGGTGCTTGCGACACTTAGTTCTTTGTGAATGAGGTCCAGAAGTATGGCTGGTTGAGGCTGTGTTGAGGTTGGTGACAACCTGCACAGTTGTATATGGTGGCCTCACCAGTGATCTCCTGCAGGGTGTCGTGACTGGCAGCCATGGTGTCTGGGGGGGGGGTCTGCTGCGAAGATTTTCAGTGGTCACTCATGTTGCCGAGCTCCTGGAAGCTTTCTGGGGAGTCTGGCAGTTGCGTACTGTATTTGAAAAAAATTGCTTAACACCTTGCATAAGAGGCGACCTGAAATGCAGTCTGAGCAGAATAATTCTTCTGGCTGTTTGTGTTGAGCAAGATTTAGGAGCATTTTCTATGTCGCCAAAGTTCTTAATGTTTAGAACCTGCCGCGTTGGCTCAGTGGTTATGGCACTCAGCTGCTGACCGAAAAGACGCAGGTTTGATCCCGGCCATGGTGGTCGAATTTTGATGTAAGCAAAAAGGTAGAGGCCCATGTACTGTGCGATGTCAGTGCATGTTAAAGAACCTCGGGTGGTCGAAATTTCCCGAGCCCTTCACTACGGCATCCCTCATAGCCAGAGTCACTTTTGGACGTTAAACCTCCATAAACCATAAACCATCTAATGCTTAGAAAATATACCTGAGAAGCCACTTAATTATGTGCTTAATTAATTACGTACTTAATGTTCTTAAGTATGGATATTCTAGCATCCTGCAGAATATCACAGCAAACTCTTAAATCCTCGTTTTTTCCTTATGCCACAGTAATTGGCTATGAAAATCTTATATCTGGTGCTTTGCATAGGCTGCGCCTGAGGTTGTCTAATGTGAGATTCAAATCCACAGTAAAGCTCCTCATTGCTAAGTGCAGTTTGTAAATGAAAAAGTACTAAGTAAATGGCGTTGTGCAATCTCAAGACGATATTCAAGACCAGAGTTGAAATTTTTTTGTTGCTCGGTGCAGGTGCAAGTACTGCATAGTACATGAGCTGTTCAACATGCATGAAAACCACCTGTCCTGCTTCACCGAGGACGCTTCGCATGAGGAAGCTCAGGACAAGGAAGAGGCGCTTCTTGGCTCACTCCGTCGTGGGAACTGGGGAGACACTGAAGCAGAAAAGATCATCAAGAGCCTCAGCAAGAATTCGTTCATTGCAGGCATGTCTGTTGTATTTTGTGAACACACTGCATGCGCAGTTCTTCTTCTCTTCTTTAATCTTTTCAACCACTGTGTTCCTATATGGACATCTAATTTGTTTGGTATTAGTGTAAGTTACTGCTTGAAAGTAATGTGTTGGGAAACGGAGGAGTTGACATTCTCAACACTTTGGCACAAACTGTGCAGGGCCACCTCAAGCCATCCTTTCAAAGAAAAGATGAAGAAGCTCATTTCTAAGATGTTCACTTTGGCATTTTACATTAGTTGTTACAATTGAGATTTGTGTGGCCTGTGTGCTGATGTTTAATATTGTGGTGAACTAGAAACTGCTGGTACCAATTTGTATGACCTGTGGATAAATATTTCACCTGTTCTTTTATGCTTAGGTGATAAAACCTTGTGTGGTGATAGCCAGGTGCACATCCAACTGTTTGCTGCCTTGAAGAAGGAATTGCGGGTAAGTGCTCTTGACTCTGACTGTGTTGCTTTGCTTTACTGTTCTTTCCTCAAGCCTTGACAGCAACCGCAGTGTGTTATCCGGACTTGCTGCACAGCACAGCAAAAGTTTATGTGATTGATACAACTCAGCTGTTGTCTAGAAAATTCAACTGCAAAAGCAGCATTGTATTCCTGTTGTACAAGTGTTTTCAACAGCAGCTCACTTAAGCAGTACTTCAGCGATGTTACATGTCAGTGCCAGAAGTCACTGAGATTTCAGCGGCAGTTCAGGGCTACGGAGATGAGCAGTTCTTGTTGTAGGGGTCAACTGTCATGACGGCAGTCAGCTATTTCGCCATGTTGGTCGAATGTGCTAAATTTCTACGGCTGTATGTTCTCAAATCACACATATGATTGCTATCCAGGCTGATATAACTCCAGATTAAGAACCTTTACCTATTTTTTTGTGCCTCAAAGTTGTCTTGAAGACTGGCAATGCGTCAAGACAAACAAGCGTCTAGTGGATTGTGTTGGCTGTGTGCAGTGTTCGGTTGTGGCACATGCAAAGCTCAAGCCTAGGCAGAAACTGTAGTTCAGTAAAGTAAAATATGAACTGTGTGTTTGAAGTAAAATGCAGTGATATTTTTGTTTATAAAATAGCCATATTTTGCAAGATCACAGATTAAGTGGTTGATCCAAGTTTCATCATAATTGCTGTGTAACTGCATGCATTCGAGCGCTATTCAGGTCATTAAGAGTTGGAAAGCTGATCTGTCATTTAGTTGAACTACACTTTAAATCACCAGGCCTGGAGTGCAGCCTGATCTCGGTGACCAGAACCGACAACTCACTTCCTCACCAGAACAAGATTTGGCCACCCTGGTGTAGTACTTGGCCGCAACCTTCTATGAACAAACCAGTTACCGCTCTGCCCTCAGTCCCCAGCGGCTGTGGAGCAACTGACCACGGCGACGGTCAGACCTGTGATGCAGCAGAGGATGCTAAGAATCTCTTGCTCTGGACGGGCTGCCATTGGAAACTGAACCTGGCAACGCTTAATGCTAGAACCTTATTCAGTGAGGCTAGCTTAGCAGTACTGTTAGAGGAATTAGCGGGTAATAAATGGGATGTCATAGGGCTTAGTGAGGTTAGGAGGATAGATGAGGCGTATACAATCCTAAAGGGTGGGCACATACTGCTTTATCGTGGATTAGCAGACAGAGGAGAGCTAGGTGTGGGATTTCTCATCAATGAGGATATAGCTGGCAACATAGAGGAGTTTTATAGTATTAACGAGAGGGTGCCAGCTATCATAATTAGGCTTAATAAGAGGTACAAGCTGAAGATGGTGCAGGCCTACGTGCCTACATCAAGCCATGATGACGAGGCCATTGAATGCTTCTATGAAGATGTGGAATCGGCAATGACCAAAGTAAAATCGCAGTACACTGTACTGGTGGGCGACTTCAATGTGAAGGTGCGCAAGAAGCAGGCTGGAGACCAGGTGGTAGGCGACTATGGGATAGGGTTTAAAAATAGCAGGGGAGAATTATAGTAGAGTTTGCTGATAGAAATAATTTACGCATCATGAATACCTTCTTCCGCAAATGAGCAAACAGGAAGTGAACGTGAAAGAGCCCGAATGGTGAGACTAAAAATGAAATAAACTTCATACTGTGCGCTCACCCTAGCATTGTAGAGGATGTGCAGGTACTCAGAAAGCTCCGTTGTAGCGACCACAGAATGGTAAGGTCTCATATTAGCTTAGATTTGAAGAGAGAACGGAGGAAACTAGTGAAGCAGAAGAATAATAACGAGTTAGCATTAAGGAGGAAAGTAGAGGAATTCAGGATTTCACTGCAGAACAGATTTTCTGCTTTGACTGAAGAAGGCGACCGTAGTGTTGAAACAGGGAACGATAATTTAATAGCTATCGTTACGGCGTGTGCCGCAGTAGTAGGTGGTGGGATGGTTCGACAGGATACCGGCAAGCTATCTCAGGAGACTAAAGATCAGATCAAGAAACACTAAAGCATGAGATCGTCTAACTCCAGAGACAGAATAAAACTAGCAGAGGTATCGAAGCTAATAATTAAGTACAAGGTAGCCGACATAAGGAAGTTAACATGGAGAAATTTTGGCATGCTCTGAAGAACGGAGGTAGCCTAAAAGCAGTAAAGAGAATACTAGGTGCAGGTAAAAACCAGATGTATGCACTAAGAGACAAAGAGGGCAATGTCACTAGCAATATGGATAAGATAGTTAAAGTAGCCAAAGAGTTTTACACAAATCTGTATTGTAGCGAATGCAATCAGAAAGTTACTGAGAAAGGCAGTCGAGCACAGCAGTGGGACATCCCGCCAGTAACAAAGGAGGAAGTAAAGAAAGCCTTACGAGCAATGCAAAGGAGGAAAGCAGCTGGTGAGGATCAGATAACAGCGGATTTGCTGAAAGACACAGGAGAGGTTATGATAGAAAAACTTCCCACCCTGTATACGCAATGCATTGTGACCTCGAGCCTACCAGGAGCTTGGAAGAAAGCTAACATTATCTTAATTCATAAGAAAGGAGACGTCAAGGACTTGAAGAATTACAGACCGATTAGCTTACTGTCACTTGCCTACAAGGTATTTACTAAGGTAATCGCTAGTAGAGTCAGGACAACCCTAGACTTCAATCAACCAAATGATCAGGTAGGCTTCCATAAAGGATACTCAGCAATAGACCATATTCACGATATCAATCAGGGGATAGATAAATGCGGAGAATATAAACAACCCCTATATATGGCCTTCATTGATTACGAGAAAACATTTGACTCAATGGAAACCTCGGGTGTCATGCGGGCATTGCGGAATTAGGGTGTAGAAAAGGGTTATGTGAAAATATTGGAAGATATCTATGAAGAATGTACAGTTACTATAGTTCTTCATAAAGTCAGCAATAAAATTCTAATAAGGAAGGGTGTCAGGCAGGGAGACATGATCTCGCCAATTCTCTTCACTGCCTGCTTACAGGAGGTATTCCGGGGACTGGAATGGGAAGAGTTGGGGATAAGAGTTAATGGAGAATACCTGAGTAATTTGCGATTCGCTGATGACATTGCCTTGCTAATTCACTCAGGACATGAACTGAAAAGCATGATCTATGAGTTAGGCAGGCAGAGCAGAACGATGGGGTTAAAAATTAACATGCAGAAAACCAAAGTAATGTTCATGAGTCTAGCAAGGAAACAGCAGTTCGCAATTGGTAGCGAGGTGCTGGAAGTAGTAAGAGAATATTACTTAGGGCAGGTAGTGACCGCTGATCCAGACCATGAGAGGGAAATAACTAAAAGAATAAGAATGGGGTGGAGCACATATGGCAGTTTCTCTCAGATCATGAATGGCAGTTTGCCAATATCCCTCAAGAGGAAAGTCTACAACAGCTGTATCTTGCTGGTACTCACCTATAGGGCAGAAACATGGAGGCTAACAAAGAGGGTTCAGCTTAAGTTGAGGACAACGCAACGAGCCATGGAAAAAAAATGATAGGTGTAACATTAAGAGATCGGAAGTGGGCGGAGTTGGTGAGGGAACAAACGCGGGTTAATGAAATCCTAGTTGAAATCAGGAGGAAGAAATGGGCTTGGGCAGGGCATGTAACATGAAGGCAAGATAGCCGGTGGTTGTTAAGGGCAACAGAGTGGATTCCAAGAGGAGGCAAATATAGCAGGGTGCAGCAGAAAGTTAGGTTGGCGGATGAGATTAAGAAGTTTGCGGGGATACGGTGGCCGCAAATGGCAAAGGATCAGGTTAATTGGAGAGACATGAGAGAGGCCTTTGCCCTACAGTGGATGTAGTGAGGCTGATGATGATGGTATATTTATGTCTAGCGTCTTCGTTGTTTTGCATGTTCAAACAATGTTGTCTTGACTGGATGCTGCTGCGGTCATTCACACCGGTTCGAAAAAGGGCTACATGAGGGCTGTGCTATCTACACTGACATGAAGTAGATCGAGGCGTAATAAGTGAATAAGAAAATAAGCCTCTCCCGCACTATCTACACTCACAGTGCAAAAGACTGCATTGTCGCTGAGCATCATATGCCTACTGGCTCTCATAGATGCACGCTTGGAAAACGGCTTCTTGACTACAGCCACCAGGAAAGAGATCAGCGTCACGACTTCTGAAAGCAATACCTAGCACCAAAATTATCATAGCGTTCTGCTCCACACAGATAAAACGTGTTCGCTGGAGCCACAGTTGATGCTTGGGCGGTATACTTAGACAACATGCTCCCGATCATGAAGCAAGCAAGGAATTGTACTTATGAGTAAACCACAGCGTCTCCTGTGCTAAGTTTGGGTACAAAGGCCGCATTTTCTGGTATTCCCCTTCTAACTCCAACCTCCGATCACTCTGACCAGTGAACTGTACAAAATTGTGAAGAAGCACAATCACTGCAAAAGGACGTGCGGCATGCGGTATCTACACACCAGAGAATTGGACTGTATAAGAAGAAGAGAGCCCCTCGAAGGCCCCTTCACAAAATACGGACATAGGAAGAACAAAATGGACGAGGGTGAAATTATTAAGCCATTTATTTACTAAGCCTGTACATCCCCATTTGTGTCTATGGCTGTCAGCACTGCAAAAATTCTGCAAGCTGCCCACTGGCTGGAGAAGAGTTCGCACATAGGACGCAGTCTTCAGACAGGCTCCATCAGGCGTCTTCGTCCAGGCAAGTTGGTGGCCATCTGGTTTGAATTGTGGACTTGTCTCTGGGATGACTTTCCAATCCCAGGAAGGCAGCAGAATCACCCTCTGTTTTGTGCCATTTGTATATACAGTCAAGTCCCCTTGAAAGAATATATACAGTCAACGACTGAGTTTTCGGACATGCCTGATATTTCGGACATCTTCGCAGCACCGCCATGAGCCCCATAGAATCAATGTATTAAGACATCTGTAATTTCGATCGCTCGAACTCCTCGCCGTCCAATTTTTCGAACTTTTTGGCGCCACGAAAGGTCCTCAGAAGGTCCTTTGGCTCCTCTCGCAGCGCTCTTGCGAAGGAAATCCACTTGCAGCCAAAGCATACCACCGCTTTGAGCCACAACTAGCTGAATCTAGCCGTCACACACCAATTTGGTCTGGCCACGCTTGCTGTGTTCACCAGCGCCGCCTCCGGAAACTCCGGAGGCGCCGCGGCGCCATTTTGTTTGCGCAGACCATATTTTGGCTAGTGTGGCGTGTTGTTCTGCTGTTTTGTGAAGTGTGCTCTGCAACATTAGGCCTAGGGGCTTAGACACTTGTCAAGAAACTCCACTGTTTGCAACTTGAGGATTTTGCATGCCTGCAATGGCCCCCCACTCCGACTTCGTCGTCCTCGCCAATGGCATCAAAGCACGGAAAGCAATACCGTCGGTTAACGATGGAGAAGAAAGCCGCCATAATCAAGCAAGTGATGAGCAGCCGATCGCAGGCTGACATGGGCAAGGAGTTCGGCATTTCTAAGTAAACAGTTTCAGATTTCCTCAAGAACAAGGGCAAGATCTTGGAAGCAGCCGAAAAACCATCTGGTGCCCAAAAAAAGAAAGCAAGCCAACTTGTTCATCCGAAGCTTGAGGAAGCTCTCATCGTGTGGCTTAATCCTATGATTGCAAAGTGATTGCTGGTCTCAGGCTACAAAAAGCGGAAACTCTCGTGGTTCAGATGCCATTGAGGGTTTTAAGTTTAGTGATGGATGGTTGAGGAACGTTAAACATTGGAATGACCTCAAGTTCAAGAAGATGTGCGGTGAGAGCGGCGCCGTCGACAGTGCAGTTATTGAGCAGTACCACAACGGCTTTGTTGCAGCAGTTCTCTGCTGACAACGTTTTCAACTGTGATGAAACTGGTTTAATTTATAAGATGTTGCTAGAAAGAATGTTCGCTTTTGCTGGTGACCCATGCTGTGGTAGCAAACAGTAAAGAACGGCTGACCGGTCTTGTCGGCAGCAACATGTCTGGCAGCAAGAAGCTTCGAAGTCAAGGAAGCTGAGATGCTTTAAAGGGACAACCCTGCCAGTGTTGTATGAAGCCAACAGAAAGGCATGGGTGACTCAGCAGTTATTTGAAAGTTTCGTCCGCAGGTTAGACAGGAAGTTTGAACTTCAGTACAGATGTGTTGTGCTCTTCATTGACAACTGCGCCGCTCGTGGTCACATCAAGAACTTGAAGGCTGTCCAGCTGGAATTCATGCCACACGTGGTCACATCAAGAACTTGAAGGCTGTCCAGCTGGAATTCATGCCACCCAACATGACTGCAATCCTGCAACCGATGGACCAAGGCATCATCCGCAATCTAAAAATTTTGTACTGTTCACGGGTACTAAACTGCATGGTGCTGTGTGCGGAAAATAGCAAAGGCTATAACGTTGACCTTCGGTGTGCTGTTGGAATGCTTGCGGACGCATGGAAGGTAGTGAGGCAAGCCACGATTCACAACTGTTTTCGCCACGCGGGCTTCGTACTCGCCACAGAGGTAGTACACTTTCCTGAAAGCAACAACACGATTGACGTGTGTCCGCCCATGGACGACGTGATCAACGACCTCCGCTCTGCTGGAGTTGCCATACCCACGGAAATAACTTTCGAACAGTTTGTTGACACTGACAACGAGCTTGACTTCTGCGCAGAACTAACTGACAAGGAAATAGTCTGTCAGGTTGTGGAGAATTCGGAAGACTCCGGTGTTGAAAATGAGGAGCCAATGCCTGCGCCACCTACGAGCGCCGAGTTGACGCGAGCATTGTTGACGCTTTCATCGGTGAATACTGCTGACATGACCCTTGCTCAGATCGAAGCGAATATGATCACATGCAAGTGGAACCCCGTCCAAACAACAATCAACAAGGTCTTCAAGCCACTGCAGCAATAACACCGGCTGCCCTGACGACACATACATAATAAACCGGCATGCGGCTGCATACAGAGCTTTTGAATGCCTGTTTTCTTAGCCACTTCTCTGATACTGTGGGAAGGTTTCGGAAGCCTGGTGCTTCACCCTTGACCCTCTAGATCCGAGAAAAAAAAAGAAAAATGGTGTGTCTTTTGCATGCATTCATTTTTTTTGGACTGCCTGAATTTTCAGACGTTCTTAAGGGGAGACCGCGGGTCTTAGAACAGTCAAAAATGGTAAAAAAATCGATTTTAAGCAGAACTCATTTTCGGAAAGTTTGACCTTTCGAGCACCTATTCTCAAATTATTAACGCTAAATTCGGTCGGGAAATGCGATAAAATCTGCTTTCAATATACCAAGGCAGCCACGAAATGCCCTCAAAAGGGCGAAATTTGTTCGAACTTCCCGCGCGCACCACAGACGCTGCAGCCGGCCGATCGCCGCCATCTTGGGCTTGATTTGAAGCTGTTTTCTTTGTGCGCAATTCGCGACTTCTCAAAATGGCGTCGCTGAAGCGAAACGGCTGCCCTGGCCGGTTTTCCGAAGGCCGTTTCCGGGTCGCTGATTGGCTCGCGCACGGCGCGCTTTTCAAGCACGCCATTCCACGCATTCCATTGGCTGGCGTGACCGGCGCGTCATTTTTTTCCTTTCTCTTTTGCGTTCGCTGCCGTGGCTGCCGCTTCATGCGCGTCTGCTTTTGCGCTTGTTTTTTCTCTTCGTGCCGCATTTCTGCTTTGTGTCTGGAGTTTTTCCATGCGATCGAGGTGATGGGAGACAGCCGACTTAAACCGTGCACGCAACGAGCTTTTGGAAGCCGTAAGAAACGAGCGTGGAACAAAAAGCCGAAGGCGTCGGCCACAAGTGCGCCGTCGGGACCTGCGTTGGAGCCGGTGCCGGACTCGCTGGATCTGCCGGGAACGTCAGCCACGCTGCTCGCTGATGACACTGCGGGACCAAGTTCCACCACGAACTGCATCCCGGATCACGGTACAGTTCGTGTTGATGCCGCTTACTACTCAGCGGCGGAGCAGGCACAGCTTGCTGAGCGATCGGCGCACGCGAAGTCCACGCTGTCGGAAAAGTCAGCGACCCAGCGCAAGTTTGAACTTCTTGGTGTCAGCGCAGAGTGCCAGACCGGTGATGCTGGTACTGAGTTTGTGATTGTGGATATGAAAGTTTTGAACAACTTTTTCACGCAATCGAAGTGCGGAACCTGCAGCACTGGAAGTCTGACTTTGAGCAAGGCAGCAGACAAGGAGTATGGCTTAGCTGTAAAGCTCCAGCTCGTCTGCAGCAGTTGCAACTTCGAGAAGAAGCAATTTTCTTCCCCACGAGTAAGTGGAACTGCCAACATTGCTCCCTTTGAAGTCAACATGAGGGCCATGAAGGGCATACAGACGATAGGCAAAGGCGTGACTGCCCTTGCCAACTTTTGTGCCTCTATGAACCTGTCGCACCGAGGTCTGCACCACAAGACCTTTCGGGGACACCTGAAAACTTTCGTGAAAGCCTGCGAGAGCACAGCGACTGCAAGCGAAGCTGCCAGTGTGGCAGTCATCAAGGATCTGTATAGAGATTTCTTGAACCCAGTTGGGAATATTGACGTTATTTTTGATGGCTCGTGGATGACCCGAGGTCGTAGCTCTCACATAAGCGTGGGCTGCATTGTTGAGCTCTACACTGGTCTGGTGATCGACCACGTTGTTTATTCGAACTTCTGTCTCGGATGTGCCGTGGGACCACAGCCACACGATGAAGGGTACTGTGACTGGCTCGCCACCCACGAGTGCCAGCGAAACATTGATTGTAACTCTGGCCGCATGGAAGTGGAGGCTGCGCTGACCATGTTTCAGAGGTCTCTGGCTAAGCATGGTCTGCGCTACACGACCGTCCTCTCTGATGGAGACAGCCGGACTTTTCATGCTTTATCAGAAGCAGAAGTGTATGGCTTCATAAAGGTTGAAAAGAAAGATTGTATCAGCCACGTCCATAAGCGAATGGGGACTGCTCTGCGGAACCTGGTTGACAAAAAGAAGGCTCAAGGCGAGTCTCTTGGTGGAAGAGGCAAGCTGACACAGGACAAGATCAAGAAGATCACAAACTACTACGGCTATGCCCTGAGGAGCAACAGCAATGATGTTCCAGGCATGAAGAAGGCAGTGGACGCTATACTCCTACACATGACGTCTACAGATGATGTCCCAAACCATTCCAAGTGCCCTGAGGGTGCTGACTCTTGGTGCAAGTTCAATAGAGCCTTGGCCAATGGTGAGCTTCCACCTCCACACAAGAGTGCCCTCCCGGCTTGTGTTGGGGCTGCTCTGGAGCCAGTGTTTGCAAGGCTCAGCGATGAGAACTTGTTGGCACGGTGCAGTGAGGGAAGGACGCAGAATGCGAGTGAAAGCCTACACTCTCTCATTTGGACACAAGCTTCCAAGAATGGGAATGCTTCATTGAAAAGTGTGAAGCGGGCCGCTGCTGAGGCTGTTGCCATCTATAACCAAGGAAGGAGGGCAACCAATCAGTCCATCACTGCAAGTCTGGGCTACGCTGCTGGTGGCTGCCTTGTTCAGCGAAGCCTAGAGAAGACGCCCTGCGTTTGCGAAAGGGAAATGGGTCTCATCAAAAGAGCACTGATATGAAAGAGACTCTGACAAGGCGGCACAAAACAGGAGCAACTAAAGATTATAGTCCTGGACTGCTATAGAGACGTTCTGCAGAGGCACAGGACAGCGTGCTGCCTAACGTCCAGGTGGTTCTTCTCGAAGACAGAGCAGATGTGCTGAACGTCACACCCAACGGTCCTTCTCAGGACCACCCAAGTGCTTGCCATGGTGGGGGCTCGGATCTTCTTGGCTCCGGACTGCTGGGTCTCTCAAAAAACAGTTTTCAGTGTTCAAAATATTGTCTTTAGAGCTCAACACTGCAGCCCTACACTCCATTGTCTCTAAAAAAATCTACCGATAACCTCATGAGAAATCATTTTTTTACAACTTCATCGCGCTTACACCTTTGACATTTTTTTATTAATGTTTTCTTGGATGGAATAAGACACTTTTTGTTTTGATTTGTAGAGAAATAGATAGGGAACATCTAAATAAAATCTATTGTTGAAGATTCCTCACAAAATTTTCTGTAGTCAGTGTCAAAACTTTAAATGCGATTTTCTCAGCATCACGTTTTTTGCCAATGTCACTAGCCTTACGGAACTTTTAATTATGTTTTTGTGGTCCAATTTTAATAAATTTTACACCGTTGAATTCAAAAAGAATTGAACTGTGGAGCTATGCTATTTCTATGTTTCTAAGTCGAACATATCAAATTTTGCAGACAATAATACCAGCTAATTATATTCCAGAATTGTGATGCATCGACATAATTGAATATTTTTATATGATGATCTACCTTAATAACAATATAAATAGCATAGCTCCACATGGCATGTCTTTGGCTACAGCTACATTTCAATCAGAACCAAAAAATATTGAGGGAAAGTGTCTTAATGACCCGTAAGAAATTACCTAATTAGGATTCAGTTATTTTCCCATAATTTGAGAACTAATTGAGATAGGCAGAAACTAATTACATTTTTGAAAACAGGAGAAGAAATACATGCGCACACCTAATTTCATTACAATATCTCTAATAATAAAGATTTTCATTTTAAGACCAGTGTGTCCCCTTAAGTTCCCTAGAGGGTCCGAAAAATCAGTCGTTGACTGTACGTCTATATCATCAACTCGAGCAGTGTGCATAAAAGCAGCCAAAAGTGATATGAAGCAAGAAAAGCGCCTTAACCACTGAGCAACCGCTGTGCATAAAAAATGATTGAAAGTAATTTTCATTAGTTTTAGGAAGTACTTGCAATGTAATGTCATAACCTTGGTAGAGGAGCGATTTGCAATGTAATCTTTGTTGTTTCCCCTCTATCGGACACCGGAGCACAAGGTTTAAGCGCAAGGGTGGCACAAAGAAGCCATTCCAAGGCACGAATTCAAACCACCGCTGCTCTGCTATGGTCGTTCAGCAGCCATGCCGCTGACTGACCTGCACAGTCCTCATGAGGTAAAAGTCGTGAAAATTAGTTTGGACGAGAAACTCTAGGGGCTGCATGAAAGTATAACTGTACAATGCATTCGAAGGTTTAGAACGCAGCAAGGCAGCTCGTTAAACAGACCTCTATCAGCAACGGATTCTTCATGCGTTGCTGTGTGCATTTTATTTGTGCTTATGTTGCATATGCAGACAATGTGACAATGTTGTTCTTTTGTGCGTTTGTATCGCTGTCTGTTGATAGTGTTGCAATACTGCTGTTACCACAGATTATTCAAACTATGGGAATTTATTTTATCATGCTCTCGCCTGCTGCTGTCTTAGTATCAGATCTAGTATGCTGGGTGAGTGAACGTTCTGTCTTGTTGGGCTGATGATTATTTGAGTAAGAGCAAAGGTTTGGCACGTGTTCAGGAAATTGTACATTGAAGAATTTGATGTCTCAGATGGATTACACCCTTTTATTTTGGGGAAGTTAGTCACCAAGTATCAGAAGAAAAGTGTATGGAAGTTCTGAAGCTCTGTGTGAAGGGCATTATAAAACGAAGGAATGATCAAAGCATCAGTTTCGGGGGACATGGTAGCAAGTACAGATTATAGTTGGGGGAAATGAAGCCTTGGAACAGATGAATAATATTTTGAGGGGAGAGTCAGTTGTTAAGCTATGGAATTGCAGGCTACGATGAGTGGCTATTGTTATGTTTTGCCGTGGTAGTAGCGTGTTTCACCAGGCATCGGATCCAGGAACACCGCCGCTGTGCCGACGGAGGAAGGAACGTGGGCTGGAGACGGGGAGTAGGGCAAACAAGGGACAACTATATTCACATATTTACAACATAATTAGCAAACAGAGACAAACAAAGTAAAAGCTGAGAAGACTCTCAGAGAATCACTGAAATTGTCAGGCACTTTAAATAGCCCCTCTAGTTGTCTGCCCGCCTTTTTCGTCCAATCACTGGGACTCCTTCTTGGGCACTGCCTTTGGATGAAGCCAACAACACTCATTGGCTGGCTTTGCCATTTTGTTGAAATCGGGTAATCATTAACAGCGCTCTCCTCTCAAGTGTCTTCCTCGGCTGAGTCACTTGGATAAAATCTCCCGAAGGTGTCCTTACCTCAGGTCACCTCCTCACCCACAATTAGACGCATAGTTAGCCAAAGACAGGCATCAGCTGATGACAATTCAGGAAGCGAGCCAAGGGTCCCATGCCTTTTTTCAAGGAAACGCCTGAAGGCGAACACTTGCAGCGGCACCACCCGCGCCGTCAACAAAAGGCCGAAGCACGGATGATTGACAGCCGCTCACCTCCTTGCGGGGCGGCAGGCATTGAGGGATGTCTCCCTGGCGACATACATGGTCGCAGGGTCATTACTGCTGCATTGGGTGCTGCCTAAGGAAAACCCCTTAAGTCGGGAAAACGGGGTGGCAGTGATGCCGCGGAGGAAGAAAGGAGTCGTCTAGACTCAGTCTCCATCCGTCGTGTCGGGCGCCATTGTTCTTTGCAGCAGGTTTTTAATGTTGGTGAAAGTATTGAAAGTTAGTTCGGAGTGGCTTTTTTGATGGGCTTAGTTGATAGCTATTTGGTGCGAGGCAAAACTAGTTGCGATGTTTGATCGAATGTGTACGTGATGTTTCCAATTACCATCCTATCATGCTGGAGAGTAAACTCGTTCTCTTGACTTCAGCCTTTGTTCTCAGATTTTTGCGGGCAATGCAAGTGTTGCGACAGTAGTCTTCCGAGACACTGCAATTATTACCTTTAAAGTAATTTGCATTAGCAAGAACCAGTTCCTTTACATTGAAGTGAGTGAATTTGACTGTGATAGGCCTGTCCTTGTTAATATTGAATTGGCCAAGCCGGTGGGCTGTTTCATCGGTTGAACTGTGAGATATAGTTAGGTTTTCAAATGTCGTTAATTAGTTTCTCCGATTCAGCCCCAGGTGGTCGAAATTTTTGGAGCCCTCCACTACGGCGTCTCTCATAGCCTTAGTCGCTTTGGGACGTTACACCCCATAAACCAACCAACCAACCGATTCAGCCTAGGTTTTGTGGTCATTGCTTTCCACTCAAAAAAAAAAGAAGCAAGGTTAGAACGACAAGCCCTATCTTTGCTCTCATCTAGCCTATGTACAATGTCTGCAAGTTTAATCATGTTGTCTTGGGCAAGGTACTGGACATTTTTAATTTAAATTTTTAGAGGGTCTAGTGAAGCACACTCTTCAATTTTTGTTAGCCTTTTTATCTCTTCAATGGTTTTACTTGTTGAGCCAGTTTAGTATGAATTAGCTTCATCTCATTAAGAATGGATACCTTCCTGTTTTTTAACTCGTTCAGTACCAGCATCATTTCACTGTTTGTATTGGCACTGACCAAGTGGGCGTTTGGCCCGGCATTTTGCTCAGTGTCACCACACAGCAGTAAAAAATCAAAAAGAACATACAGTCACTTGCAGTGGCAATACAATGTGGACTCGGCAGCACTATGAGACCAGTGTATGAGGATACACTTTGCTAAAAGAAGGGAAAGATTGTTTACCTGCATGAAGTAAAGGTGAGTCGTTTTAGCACGACTGTCTTTGGAAGTGCTGTCGAGTCCACTGAAGGGGGTGTTAATTACGAGGAGCTTTATACGCTGTGATGCTGACAGTCCTCGGGGCTCAAACGTCTTGCGGTTTGTCAATGCATGGGGGGGTGCTGTGGAGCAGGAACGTCGGTCTGATGTCGATAGACCTTGGGTAGATTCCAGGCAGTGTGTGTGGCACCGCGTTTCTGAGATGGTAGTATGCTTAAGACCCAACTGCCGGGACCATGCAGGAGGAGGAACCGGATGATCAGGAACAAGTCAAGTTGAACAGCAAGTCACTGAGCAGGGCAGTCGCAGCTTCCTCATCGTCAGCAGAACCTTTGCATAACTTGAACTTGGGTGCCCGTACCTTCATCTGCTTCCTGTCACACGAGAACCGTACGTAGGTCACCAACCTTTCTTTTGCCTTTCTTTCCCAGCCACTGAGTACTCAGATGCCAGTGTGTGTCTTAGGTTGGGAGGCATTTGCTTTGTTGCGGTGCCTCCACCTCGCTCACCGAGCTGGACCAGTTCTGTAGCCTGCAGCATACCACGGCTGCATTCATTATTTCATGGGAGAATTATACATAAGGCCACAGCTACAAGGCATGCATAACAGCACCAAAAACCTTGGATACAGTAAAGTTTTACTAGACCTCTAACCAGGTCTACCCAGCTTATTCGCCTGAACCCACCCGGGTCAGCGACTTTCAGGCCTCCTTGCACCAGGGGTGCACCGTCAGGAACAGTTTGTTGACTTGAAGGCTGACGGTTTTCTTTGCACCAGAGGTGCTCTGTCAGAGACGGTCTTGGGGCGAATTAGGGTGAAATGCTTGGATGTCTTGGACCCAAACCATTGCGTTGGCGGGTCAGTGATTCATTTCGCCATCAAACAACCTTAAATCTGCCTCGTGCAGTGGAAGCCCACTTGTGGTCCTTTTTTTCTTCTGCTCAAAGTGGGGTCAAACACCCATTTGCCAAGCATTTCACCCTAAAGAAGCCGAGCACCAGGCCAGGGGAAAGCTTGTACCCACTGTATCACCAGTGGGTACCTGGCGGCACTGGGGATCAAACCCTGCACCTGGTTATAGTAGCTTGTGGCTATGATGGCATGAAAACTGCTCCTATTAAGGCAGTTTCTGATCTGTTATGTGATGTGCCATGTCACTTAACAAATCTTGTAATAAGTAGGCATGAAAGTTGCCAAGGTATCTGTGTTACTTAAGGGTGCTCTTATTGACAACATTAATAATTATGGACCAATATCTATATTCCCATTACTAAAATAGTGGAGAAGCAACAAATTCAAGGATGGTTAGTCATCTCCAGGCACACAATCTTATATCTTCATGTCAGTGCGGATTTCAGAAGAGAAAATTACAGAATCTGCACTACTGCGTGTGAGGGACAAGCTTGTCACGAATATAGAAAACCAGCTTTACACAGTTGACCTATTCTTGGATTTTAGCAAAGCATTTGAGTGTCCTAATCACGAAATACTACTTACAAAATTGGTAGATTACGGTATTCGAGGTGTCTCCTTAGTTTGTTCCACAGTTATCTGACCGATCACTACCATTTTGTAAGCGTTATTAAAATGGCCTCTCATACTCAACGTATAAGATTTGGTGTGCTCCAGGGATCTATATCAGGACCTATTATATTCCTTTTATACATCAATGACATTGTCTCAGTTTGAAATACATCAGATGTCGTTCTTTACGCAGACAATACTAGCACTTTCTTTTCATCACATGAACTTTCGTCTCTGTATCAAAACACCAGTTTGTGGCTTAAGAATCTGCCTAAGTGGGTTGATAAAAATAGGCCTAAAATAAATTTTAATCAAACAAAATATATTATTTTTTTCAGCAATAAATAGTTCTGTTAATCACAGCGGGCAAATCACTTTTAAATCCCATTCCCTTGACAGGGTTGCTGAACATGTTTCTTCGTGTAACATTTCATGTAAACTTACACTAGATATCTCTCTTGTAAGTTGTACAAGAAATAACTTAGTGCGAGTTATAGGCATGCTAAATAGATTTCGTGCTTTAATTCCTTCAAACCTCACGTGGCAACTTTATTTTAGTGCTCTTCATACTGGATTATGATATTTCTTACATATTTAGGGTGTGACATCCAAAACAAACATTGAAAGCCCTCTCCTGATGCAAAAAAAGGGGTCTTAGACTTACTGAAAACTTGTCCAAATTCAATTTGATTTCATTCTGCTTGAACAAGCATGCAATACTGACTATAGTGAACCTCTATAATCAAGAGTGGTTGGAACTGGTCTTCTCTCATTTTTGAGCCGACCCGAAATTCTTCCTCTCTACCTGCACAGATACTAAGCCTGCTTATTTTTAAGGCACGTTCATTTTAACAAAAGCAAACATAGAAGAAACTATAGCACATAGTTACTATGATGGCAAGTTCTTCGGCTATTAAATTGCCGTCCTTCACTACTTGACCCAATGGAGCGGTCTCCAAGCTTGCCTGTGTTTCAAAAACAAACAGTTATATTTTTTGTCTAACCAATGAGTGCTTTTCATGCACACTGAAAGCCATCTACTTTCTTCTCATGCATATATATTGCTTTTTATAAAAAGCGTTTTAATGTGCGCTTTTTTGTGATGAATGTATTACATTTTTTTTTCGTGCTAAAAGTATTAGCGTTATACTATTTTTTGTTGTTAATTATAATGAACAAGAATGATGTACCATTGCTTGTGCTGCTTGTGTTCCGACAGCTGTAGGGTGCCAGGGGCCTAGTCAGGGAAATCGCTTCTCCCACCCTTTTGCCCCAGCACCTTGGCAGTGCTGCATTGTATTGTCAGAAATTTAAATACACTCAAATTCAATTAAGATGCAGAGATTAAGGGAGTACGACTTGAAGTTTTATATACAGAAACTTACTTTACATACACGTTTAGGAATTAGAGACGCTTTAAACGGCAAACAAATGAAACAACAGAAGATGAAACTGGCTAACAATAGGGGAGGCCCCTACTCGGCATAGCTGAAGATGCATAACATCTGACTGTACCCCGGAACCTTTTTTCCAGGCTCCGGGGCCTGGTTTTTGAAGACCTATAGGCCCGGCCCACATTCAGTAGCATCCAATCTTTAACTCTTAACATGATTGGTTCATCAAGCCCCTGGCCTGCCCTCCAATTTTTGTAAGATACATAGCCCTCTTCCTAAAGTACACAGGGCAGAAATGAATATCATTTCAAAAACCCAACATTCCTGGAAGGGGCCATGAAACGATTGGTCCTCTGGGTTGTGTGCCTTGCCCAGCAGCTTTGGCATTATTACGAAGAACTCTTTCCCCCGTAGAATAAAAAGCAAAAACTAATACAAACACACAGTTGTGCCAGCACATGCAGTCGGTTTCCCTGAAGACTCTCGACCATGGAATTAGAGTTGTTATCGGGCTTCAGACGGGCCGTTACCACTGTTAGCAACTGCAAGCTTGGACCCAGGTTCCCATGCGACTCAGCTTCCCCAGGACTGTTGACTAGCTAGCGCCTCACCGATATCCGGTCAGTGGTGTTACTCAAATCAGGCCTTCGCTGTCTTCGAAGGAGTGGCCACATCTGTTCAGTTTGGCAGCGTTTCCCTGTACCGGTCCGTTTCCCAAGGCCGGTTGACGTTCAGTATTCTCGGGTGCTGAAGCCATCGTAGGACCTCGCTAGCCATGCCGTCGCTGACTATTCATCATTTTTATTGTGCCCCGGGAAGCTATATCTCCATTTCATTCAGCTATGCTTACTCCTCAAAATATCCGCCCACCTTCCAAACAAGATGTTTCTTGCAAGGTTGCGTTGCCTTTAGTGTCCGTTAAGGCGAGGGGGACTGTCGGCATGCAGTGGCTCCATCAGCACAACAGCTATTACCGCTCTTCGCACTCTGGCGCGAAGAAGCCTTGGAGGGTGAGAAACAACCTGCTGGTTCCGGTGCCTTCGCGCACGGCTGCATCATTCCTAGAAAGGGGACATTTCGTGGCTTGGCTGAGCTGGCCACTCCCCAGTATGTCACTGCCTGACACTTCTTTTTGACACTTCTTTTTGAGTGCTCCTCGCCTCTGCCTCCCGCTAGGGGGGTCTAGGGAAGACTGCAGTGATGGGGCGCTGAGAAAGCATGAACGGTTGTAATAATCTTGCATGCCCAATTGATCCCTTACAGATACTATAACACTTAATCAGTTGGAACACGTATTGTGTAGGAGCTCAGTTACCGAAGCAAGGCACGCTGGTAGAAATTGTGTATTTGTAATTGGTGAAAAGAACAAGCTGGCAGGAGGAGCCAGATGGACAGGAACAGGTCGAGATGAACAGCAAGTTACCAAACAGGGCAGTCATCACTGCTTCCTCATCTTCAATGGAATGTCTGCGCAGCTTAACTGTGAGTGCCTGTGCCTTGACCTGCATCTTGCCCCATGAGCACTGTATGTAGGTCACCAAGCTTTCTTTTGCCATTCTTCCCCAGCCACTGGGTACTCAGATGCCAGTATGTGTTTTGTATTGTTGGTAAGCACTCACTTCATTGCAGTGTCTGCAACCCGCCCACCAAGCTGGACCAGTTCTGTAGCCTGCAGCATACCACATTGACTGCATTCATTATTCCAGTAGATGATTACCGTATTTTCCGGTGTATAAGACACAACTTTTTTTCAAAAATCTTGCTGGTGCGTCCTATACAAGGGTGCGTCTTATATGTGAATTTTTCGCTTCTTTTTACGAGTTCATAAATCACTCAGATTCATGTTCAAGCTTTTTTCACCAAAAAAAATATCACAACCAATAACGCGGTTGTAACACAATTAATACTTCAACACGGGACCGCCGTGTGCAACTGTTTTAGGTGAACTTTATTATGAAACGGCGGGGATGACAATTTCTGGGACATAAATACGCGGCCGTTTCGGAGGCCCCAAGCAAAAGTAATGTGAAATGCCAAAAGATGGCGACAATCGCGCTTCTCGCCATTGTAAAGAAAAGCCGGCGTTTTTTTCAGTCATCCTTTGCAACTTTGTATGCTCCGTGTGCGTAGTACGTACGTAGTGCGCAGAGAATGTTCCAGCCGCGTTGTCTCCAAAAATGGGCGAACTTTTTGATAGCGCATCCGAAGATAAAGACTCGGAAGGCTTTAAGTTAAAATAAAATGTTATGGACATAAGGAGAGTTCTTTCGTTTGTTTTTCTTTTTTGCTAAAATGTGGGAGGGTATGGCGTGAGTGTTGCGTTTTTTGATCACTTAAGAACTTCTCACAGTTACGGTGCATTTCGCGATCGTCGCACAAGCATGTTTAATTAAGCTTCACTAGCCTAACTGGGTAAACTGGGGTGCGTCTTATACACGGGTGCGTCTTATATACCAACTTTTTCAATGAGAGCCTGCTTATATGGCGGGTGCGTCTTATACACCGGAAAATACGGTATACGTAAGGCACACAGTTACGAGGCATGCACAACAGCACCGAAAAGCTTAGATACTATTACACTCAATGAGCTGCAACACACTGTGCAGGAGCTCAGTTACAGAAGTAGTGCACACTGGTAGAAATTTTGTATTTGTATTCGGTGAAAAGAACAAGCTTTTCTAAATGCCTATGCAGATTGTATGCTGTGCATGAATGCACACCAATTTCGTATCATGGGTACCTTAGTTGGTTAACTCATGACCCACTGCGGGTCGTATTGATTGTGGTACAGTTGAACCCCTCTATAACGAAGGCCCTCAAGAACAAAATTCTCGTGGCAACGAAAAATTCTGGCGCCCCCTCGATGAACTGCCTAGAGTTCAGTGCATTTGCCCCTCAACAGCAGAGAGTTTTTAAAAAGCAGTCCCGCATTAACAAATGTTTGAGACAGTGATCTGCAACATTTTTTTGGCACATCAGCCAGTTGGGAACAGAGAAGTGGCATGGTGGTCTTGGAGCGACTCATAATAGCACTGTCGCTCCGATTTCGTTGTGCCCTCTAAGGTTTTGACGAAGGGATTGGTAGCTGGCATGCACCCTGGTTGTCCTTAGGTGATCTCTGTGCATGAGCATTAAGAAGCTTTAAATGCAGCAGTTAACACACAAACTGTAACCTTAACGCAAAAAATATATTGCTATTTGTGCATAAAAGAAACTCGGCAAGACACAGTGCAGGAACATGGCTCCAGCTGAAGTTGAGGAACATCAAGGATATGAAGCAAGGTGAAGCAGTAGAGGAAGGGCGATGTCTGGATCCGTGGGCATGCGGAAGCGTACGCTTGTTTCAGGCTTTACTTACTGTGCGTTCCAGCGATTGTCTTGGAGCGACTGATAATAGCACTCTTCTCTGCAATTTAGTTGTGCCCTCTGTGGGTTTCTAAGTGGACACAGGCCACCACCCACCGCGGGTTCGAGCTTCGCGCGAGCCAAGGGCCCCGATCAGCCGTCACCACACACACTGGGACACCGATGCGGTGCTCTCAACCTCCGCTGGGAGGAGAGCGATTCGCCGCAAAGAAATAGGCCTCCAATCTCACAAAGGAGACGTTTATTCACGTCGTCCTTCAGCAGTACACACGCACTCAATCGTCACCCCGTCCCGGGGGCGCGCGAGGAGCAAGGCTCCGCTGCGCGCACGAAGCGACTCGAGCAATGTGCGCCGCTAGCACGCCGCTGCAGGAGAATGTCCCCGCGGCAGTGCTGTGATCTCTCTCTCGTGTCGACCGTTGGGCCGGTTGCGAGAGAGAGTGGGCATTCAACGCAAGGTACGCCTGTCAGAGGTCGCTGGACCCCGCTGGACAGGCTCGAGCCGCTGCAGGTCAGAGGACACATGCGGGCGAGCTCGAGTAAGCACTGGTCCGAGCGGCAAAGCCGGCACGGACAAAACAGTTACGTATGCACCTTACGCTGTCTCGGAGGGATCTCTCTCCCTGGGCCCCGCTCGGACGGTCGCGGGATGCGCGGCCGCCAAAACGGGTCCCGGATTCCCGCCAAAAGGCGCCAATGGCAAAGGCCCTTGGGGAGCCGGGGCGGAGCTGTGGCTAAATGACAGTGATTAGTCACCCAGCCGCCTCTCCACCGCCTGAGGCGGGAGCAAGGGAAAGAGGAGAAACAACGCGGGCGGCCGGCACAGCCGCGCAAAGGCGACGGCGGAAAGCCAAGATTCCCACATCCCCCTCTCCTTAAATGCCCTCCTACCCATCGGCAAAGCACGCGGCCAAAAATAAAGAAATCAATACACAAAAAAAAAACTACACTTCAGTTCCAAAATAAAGAAATGAATAAAAAAAAAAAACTAGCTCCTCTTCAGTTCCAGCCAGAACAATGTAAAAAAAAAAACAAAGGAAAAACAAGGCAAACAACACTTGCATACGCTTCAGTAAATCAAAACAGCTTGCAGATTATATACACGGTACACAAAAAAATGTGAATACAACTGTACAACTATGTTACAGGTGGATGCCAGCCTCAAAGTTCGGTGGCGCGGCCCAGTGTGCCTGTCGGCGACTCACCGCTCGCAGACTTCAAGTTGAACAGGTTGGGAGGGCCGACGACTGATGGCGGTCTTCTTTCCGTTGATGTAGGGTGCGTTGATGACGACGGGGCCGCGGCAGAGCACTGACCTCGCGCCCTTGGACACGACATCATGTTCGGCACAAGAGAGTTAGTGCACCCCCTTCACGCCGGCTGAAACGGGCGAGGACGTTCGGCGGCGTCCAGATGTGTAACCTTGTCCACAGCGAGGGGTCCTTCTCATCCTCGCGCTCACGCAGAAGGACACAACGGCACAACTCACAGGCGTCGCCTTGGCTCATGGTTACGCGCGCACACAGCCACAGCCACAAACACGCATACACCGGCACGTGCGCGGACGCTGGTCGGCGACAACGATCCCCTCATCAGAAGCGTCCAGAGGCGCCGCGGCGAGGGTCAAAGGGTGCACTTTCCGCCCCCCATCGTCCCAAACGCCCCGCCAACTTCCCCTCCATACGGGCCGCACAAAACTCGCACCGCGACACACGGCTCCTTAACGAGCCCACCACCCACAGTCGGGCCGGAAGTGAGAAAAGGCGCGCTGTACAAACGACACCTAATCCAATCCACTCCCTCTAGAAGATAAGAGCAAGCACGAGCGGGCTGAAGTTTGCCTATGTACATCTCGGTACGTTAGAACGAAAACAGATGTACAAGCGGGGAAACGAAAGTGGCTAGAAACTGACTCAAACAAAACAAATAAGTAAACAGATAAACACACAAGGCTGGAACTGAGCATGCTGCCAAAACAACAACAACAAAAAAATAACACACCGTGCTTCGCCTGGGTAGGGCCTGACGAGAAAGCTCGCCAGCTAGCTGAGGCTGCGTGCCTTCTGTTGCGGAAGAGTCCGCCGTCCGGCATCAATCACGCCGGTGACTGTCGCCTCAGATTGTACCGGTGCTCCGTACGCTTGCGTTCCGCAGCACCAGTTGTGCCTTTGCGCTTGCCTTTGATACCAATGGGTACCGGCGCAAGCTCGTCAGACCGTGATGCGTAGGCCTTCAGGTCTATGAACCCCTGCTTGCTCCTGGGGAAAGGCCCCGTCAAATCGCAGGTGGCCATCTGCCACGGACGCACACTGTCAATCGGTTTCATCATTCCAGGCGGCTTGCCGCCCCGTGACTTCACCGCTTGACAGACATGGCAGGAACGGCAATAGCGGAAAATGTCACGCTTCATGCCGGGCCACGTCACCGAATGACTCAGTTTTGAAAAACTTTGGAGCCACTCAGATGACCGGCCAGTGGTTCGTCATGAGAGAATCGCAAAAGTGCGCCTCTCAGACTTTTGGGGATAACCACCTTGAACGGGTCGATGGACTCGTCATCGGTGGCTATGTACTTCAGCACGAGCCCGTCATTGTCCAGCAAATATGAATCCCCGGGGTTCGCCGCGACACACGCTGGCTTCTGCCCCCCTGCGCCCGCTACAATACAAGTAGCGTCACGGTGCTCCGTCTCCCTGAGACCGTCGCTCACCTCGCGACAAAAGGGGTCATTTTGCTGGGCTTTCAGTAGCTCTTACGGCTGAAAACGATTCCAGTCATCCCAGAGGGGAGCATGGTCTCGTCCCCACTCTTGTTTGCAGCCAAAATTTCCGTTCGCGTCGGCACTTCCGAGGCGCTCACGAAGAGCTTTGCCTCTCGTCCGCTTTGCGAAGCGCTGCTTGCCTGGTTAGCGGAATGGGTTAACCCGTTTGCGGGCTCCCCCTCCTTGCCGCCCGGCGGCTCGTCCGCTGTTTCGCCCCCTCCGCCTACAGGCGTCAAGGCGCCGCTGGCGAGTGGGGCACGGGATAGCGCGTCAGCTACCACGTTTGTGCTCCCCTTTCGATACTGCACCGAAAAGTCGTAATGCTGTATCAGGAGAGCCCAGCGCGCCAGCCGACCCGCAGGCTCGCGGAGCCGCATCAGCCAACTGAGCGCACTGTGGTCTGTCTGCACCACGAATTGCGTTCCATCAAGGTAGACGTCGATTTTGCGCAGTGCAAACACGATGGCGAGGCACTCCTTCTCGGTCACGGAATAAGCCGAGGTTGATGGTAGGGTAAACTCGTCACCCGAATCACTTGACACTTCACTTTCCGAACCGTCAGGCAGGCTAAAAAACACCTCTAATGCCTCTTCAGCGGTGAGACTCCGTTCCCCTGCAAGGACGAATGAATACATAATAAATTTATACGTTTCATTTGAGAACGAACGACACACGTCGCCATGCTTCTAGAGCCTAAGCCTAATGAACTTCCATATGCCTGCAGACTTTCGAACACAGAATTCTTTACAACATTGTACGAACTGTACAATTTTACTCATATGAGCCTGACATATTTAGAAGCACGGCATTTTTGAAGAAAAATGTTGCTCTTCGAAAATTGTGTGTGCACAGATCCGTCCTTCGAAAAAAAGCAACAAACTACAACACACACGGGACGCTTGCGCCACGCAGCAGAAAAAAAAGATAGCATAAATAGTTAAACACATCTCTCTTAGATGGCGCCAGTTGTCTCAAGCAAACGCAGCTCTCTCGCAGTTTTCACAATCGTCGTTTTGCTACAGCCTTGCAGGTGGGACAAGGGTTGTCCCGATGTCGCAAAAAGGGTTAACACACAAAATATAATGCTATTTATGTTTAAAAGAACCACTTGGTAAGATACAGTGCTTGAACACGGCACCAGCAAAGGTTGAACATCGTGGTTATGGAGCAAGGGAAAACGGTAGAGGAAGGGTGATGTCTTTATCCGTGGGCATGCGGAAGCGTACACTTTGTTCAGGCTTTACTTACTGTGTGTTCTAGCGATGGTGGTCTTGGAGCGACTCATAATAGCACTGTCTCTCCGATTTCGTTGTGCCCTCTAAGGTCTTGAAGTAGGGGTTAGTGGCTGGTATGTACCCTGGTCGCCCTGAGGTGATCTCTCTGCTTGAGCTCAAGGACGCTTTAAATGCAGCAGTTGATGCACAAAATATAACCTTAATGCAGAAAATGTAATGCCATTTATGTTTAAAAGAACTGTTTGGTCAGATATAGTGCTTGGACATGGTTCCAGCAAAGGTTGAACATCGAGGATATGAAGCAAGGGAAAGCGGTAGAGGAAGGGTGATGTCTTTATCCGTGGGCATGCGGAAGCGTACACTTTGTTCAGGCTTTACTTACTGTGTGTTCTAGCGATGGTGGTCTTGGAGCGACTCATAATAGCAATGTCTCTCCGATTTCGTTGTGCCCTCTAAGGTGTTGAAGTGGGGGTTAGTGGCTGGTATGTACCCTGGTCGCCCTGAGGTGATCTCTCTGCTTGAGCTCAAGGACGGTTTAAATGCAGCAGTTAATGCACAAAATATAACCTTAATGCAGAAAATGTAATGCTATTTATGTTTAAAAGAACCGTTTGGTCAGATATAGTGCTTGAACATGGTTCCAGCAAAGGTTGAACATCGAGGATATGAAACAAGGGAAAGCAGTAGAGGAAGGGTGATGTCTATATCCGTGGGCATGCGGAAGCGTACACTTTGTTCAGGCTTTACTTACTGTGTGTTCTAGCGATTGTGGTCTTGGAGCGACTCATAATAGCACTGTCTCTCCGATTTCGTTGTGCCCTCTAAGGTCCTGAAGTAGGGGTTCGTGGCTGGTGTGTACCCTGGTCGCCCTGAGGTGATCTCTGCTTGAGCTCAAGGACACTTTAAATGCAGTAGTTAATGCACAAAATATAACCTTAATGCAGAAAATGTAATGCTATTTATGTTTAAAAGAACCGTTTGGTCAGATATAGTGCTTGAATATGGTTCCAGCATAGGTTGAGCATCGAGGATATGAAGCGAGGTGATGTGGTAGAGGAAGGGCGATGTCTGGATCCGTGGGCATGTGGAAACGTACACTTGTTTCAGGGCTTACTTACTGTGTGTTCTAGCGATGGTGGTCTTGGAGCGACTCATAATAGCACTGTCTCTCCGATTTCGTTGTGCCCTCTAAGGTCTTGAAGTAGGGGAAGGTCTTGAAGTAGGGGATAGTGGCTGGTATGTACCCTGGTTGCCCTGAGGTGATCTCTCTGCTTGAGCTCAAGGACGCTTTAAATGCAGCTGTTAATGCACAAAATATAACCTTAATGCAGAAAATGTAATGCTATTTATGTTTAAAAGAACCGTTTGGTCAGATATAGTGCTTGAATATGGTTCCAGCATAGGTTGAGCATCGAGGATATGAAGCGAGGTGATGTGGTAGAGGAAGGGCGATGTCTGGATCCGTCGGCATGTGGAAACGTACACTTGTCTCAGACCTTACTTGCTGTGTGTTCTAGCGATGGTGGTCTTGGAGCGACTCATAATAGCACTGTCTCTCCGATTTCGTTGTGCCCTCTAAGGTCTTGAAGTAGGGGTTAGTGGCTGGTATGTACCCTGGTCGCCCTGAGGTGATCTCTCTGCTTGAGCTCAAGGACGCTTTAAATGCAGCAGTTGATGCACAAAATATAACCTTAATGCAGAAAATCTAATGCCATTTATGTTTAAAAGAACCATTTGGTCAGATATAGTGCTTGAACATGGTTCCAGCATAGGTTGAACATCGAGGATATGAAGCAGGGTGATGTGGTAGAGGAAGGGCGATGTCTGGATCCGTGGGCATGTGGAAACGTACACTTGTTTCAGGCCTTACTTACTGTGTGTTCTAGCGATGGTGGTCTTGGAGCGACTGATAATAGCACTGTCTCTGCGATTTAGTTGTGCCCTCTAAGATCTTGAAGAAGGGATTAGTGGCTGGTATGTACCCTGGTCGCCCTGACGTCATCTCTCTGCTTGATCTCAAGGACGCTTTAAATTCAGCAGTTAATGCACTAAATATAACTTTAATGCAGAAAATATAATGCTATTTATGTTTAAAAGAACCGTTTGGTTAGATATAGTGCTTGAACATGGTTCCAGAAAAGGTTGAACATCGAGGATATGAAGCAAGGAGATGTGGTAGAGGAAGGGCGATGACTGGATCTATGGGCATGCGGAAGCGTGCATTTTGTTCAGGCTTTACTTACTGTGTGTTCTAGCGACGGTGGTCTTGGAGCGACTGATAATAGCACTGTCTCTCCGATTTCGTTGTGCCCTCTAAGGTCGTGACGAAGGGAATGATGGCTGGTATGTACCCGGGCTAGCCTGAAGTGATCTCTGCAGGAGGTGCTTTGGGCCTGAGTGGGCGGCTGTGGGTGCAGTCCTGTGATTTGCATGATTCTGTAGGCCGGTGTGCCTTGACCCAGCAGTTGGCAAATTGTCAACAGACAGCAGGCGCAGTGCGCGTGTGCAGCTCTCTGCTGGATTATACTGCTGCATAGCGATTCATCTGGGGAATGTCAGCAACAGATGTGGCCTTCCATTTATTATAAGGAGCTCACCATGTTCTATTTTTTTCAGGTTGTGGGTTTTGGTTGCACTAGTCTGATGTCGCTTTTTCTTTGTAATCAGTTTCCAATCAGGCATAAAATAAACTACTAACTAGCCCTAATAAACTACTAACTAGTTATTATTCGCAAGTGTGAACCTGTGTCTACCAGCTTACTGCAGTTTGGCGTGTTGAAGTCTCTTCTTTCGAAATGGAGCAGACTAAAAAACAAAAATGCGAGAACATGTTGGTTGCAGTGGTTAGGGTCGCTGCTAAGCCAGAGTACCGGAAACTTTTCGTATAGAGATATCAGCTCCGCTCCTTCGTCTTCGTCCAGCAGTTGCCTTGACTGTGCCACTTTTCAGGTATTATGTCCACAGTTTCTCAAGGGTGTAGCGGGGTCTCCCGCTTGTGCTGAGCCACGATCATCTTTTTGAACACGGACTTCTTGGGGCGACCTGACCTACGGTTTTGCTTGTTGCTAGGTGTAACATGCTGCCAGCGGTTGCTGGCTGTAGTCAACAAGTGGGCTTCCATGCGTGCGTCTGTGACAGCCTGTAGGCGTGGAGTCTTGCATGGAGATTCGTCAAAAAGTAGTTCAAATAGTACTAGTAATTACTTTTGCATGCACAATTTGCCACCCAAGTCAAGTATTATTTCACCAATCACTCAGCACATCTCCTGGCACAACGGCCTGACCACCGTGGTCTCTCTTCGGTCCAGCACGATTTTCCTTGGCTATATTTGTGCATGTTGATTTTTGTACGCGCACTGTGCATTTTTAGTTCGTCAAAAATTCTTCGTACAGTCCTTACAGTTCTTTCTTGAACAAAATGGCTGAGTGGTACTCACGCCCCTTGGGGGGCAATAAAGGTGCAAAGAGTCAAGGATAAACGCAGACGAGATCCATGAACAGTGCATATAGTAACTCCATGAAGCCACAAACCAAAGGCTCTTTGGCCCACAGCAAGTAGTGGTGAGGATGTTTTCGAGAGGATCGTATCGCAAAGGCAACCACACAAGAGAAGGTAACGTTTTTCGCGCGCATAATGCCATACAGCAGCTGCCGCAGGACTTATAATAGAGGAGTGTTTTTTTACTCAGCCGTGTAGTGAGACAAAGCCTTCTGCTTACCTGCCACTTGACATACACTCATACGAACACATATGCAGTGTTCTCTAGAACAATTCAGCGCATGTCACGCAACACGAAACAGAGGCTACCATACACATCTTTTGCAACAGCAGTGTGCTATTAAATGAGAGAGACAAATATATACGCACAATTTGTTCATCGGGCTCTGCGTCAATGCGACGACTGGACTATCACGATGTCGCCGTACTGTAGACTGTCACATGCTCCCTCACATATCTGTTCCTGGGTATCAGAGACTTTGACCCGAGAATCTTCAGTGAGCGCTTCTTCAAAGCTAGAGCTATGGCACGGGCTTGCTGATGGCCCCTAACGTCCTTCGTGTATAGTGCCACATTGGTTAGTAATTTCGCGCCAATTTCCAGACGCCCACATGCAGCATTAACAGTATCTGCAGAGAATTTTTGCTGTGATGACACCCATACAAACAAATGTAGGCGCAGTTTGTTGTCACGAGACTCATCCTCCTGCAGGAGGACAGCGCCGAGCCCATCTTGGCTGGCATCCATGTGGAAGACGATGGGGGCCGATTCATTGTAATGGGCCAACGTAGGAGGCTTGAGGAGGGCATGCTTGACGTCAAGGAACGTGAGCTGTTGGGCTGGTGTCCAACTCCACACTGCATTCTTCTTCAGCAGGGCGGTCAACGGAGCGCTTCGCTAGGCAAAGTCGGGAATAAAACGACGGAAATACAAAGCAAATCCAAGGAAACTTTTGAGCTCCTTGGCAGTGGTGGGAGCTTCGTAAGCCATAAGTGCTTTAAGCTTCTCCGGGTCGGGACGGATGCCATGCCGGCTCACAGCGTGACCCAAGTATGTGACCTCTGCGAAACCGAAGAAACATTTCTTTGGTTTTAAGCGAAGCCCAGCAGAGGTAGGCTTCGAGGACGAGTTTGAGTCGCCTTTGGTGTTCTTGAAACGTGGCCGCATAGAAAATGACGTTGTCCAGGTAGACCAGCGATATAGTCCACTTCATATGGCCTAAGACGCGATCCATGAGGCGCTGAAAGGTGGCTGGAGCATTTGAGAGACCGAAGGGCATGTGGTTGAATTGGTAGAGGCCATCGGGAGTCACGAATGCCATCTTTTCCGCATCATTGAGGTGAACAGCTACCTGCCAGTAGCCCGAGAGCAGATCCAGGGTAGAAAAATAACGGGCCCCCTTCAGGCGGTCAAGTGCATCGTCGAGGCGGGGCAGCGGGTACACGTTGAAATGAGTGATAGCGTTCAACTTGCGATAATCAATGCAGAAGCGAAGTGTTCCATCCTTCTTGCGCACAAGGACGACAGGGGAGGACCAAGGGCTACAAGAAGGGGCAATGATTCCCTGGTCAAGCATGTCGCATACGTGCTGCTGGATGACTCTCCGTTCAGCTGGCGCGACACGGCGAGGTTGGTGATGAATAGGCCCACGGTTTTCGGTGTTGATCCGGTGTTGGGCCCAGGAAGTGCACCCGAGTTCACCGGCGCTTAGAGCAAGGCAACTGCAATGCTCGAGCAGCAAGGCCTTCAGAGAGGCGAGCTCCGCGCAGGTCAGGGTGGGCCCAAAGTTAAATATGTCCCATGATAGGACTGCCGGCGCTGGAGTGCGGTGAGATGGACCTTCAGGTTGCAAAGATGCAACCGGTGATTCTGACGCTGTACCCAATTGCGTGCCATGAGTCAGCACGAGCGGTGTGCGGCTGATACTAAGCATTAATACGTGGGCCTCTCCTTTGAGCACAGACAGAAGGCTTCGAGGGAAGGTCATCTCTCGGGCTGGAGCCGAACACTGGGTAGGTTTGAAAAGCACATCCGCTGTGACCGGACTGTCAAACTTGGCATACACCCAAGTTGCCGCACCTGGTGGCAGAGTCACGGCAGTCGCCACAGTCACGATAGTGACGTCGACTGGCTTGACTCGACGTGGCCACTTCGTTCCGAGGTAACACACAGATCCTGAAGCACGCTTGGTCGCTGACAACAGGGACTGCCACAGGGTGACACCAAGGCTGGAAATCCGGCTAAGCCAACCCGGCCCACACAGAGTTTGGCTCGCACGTGGTTCTGTGGTGGCAAAATTAAGGACGACTCCGGCTTGCTGGCACCACCCGCACCCGAGGAGCACTGGCCAAATAGGGCTTTCCGCGACAACAAACTCGGTGGAGATGGTCTTTCCGAGTGCTGTCAGGTTGACGATAACATGCCCGACTTGCTCCACCGGGGCGCCGTTAAAAGCTAAGAGCCGTGTTTTGGCGGCTGGAAGAAGCAGGTGGGGCGCGTTCACAATTAACGATTTGTCGAGCACATTGACAGCCACTCCGGTGTCGGACCAAGGCCGCTACGTGCCTGTAGAGCAGGGCGACGTCAACGAGCATGTAGGGAGCTTCAGTTGTCATCAAAGCCGACGAAAGAAGGGGACGCGGCGAACTAAGGAGTGTGGGGACGGACTTTATCCGGGGGCACAGTTCCACCGAATCGTTTTCCGACGTCGGAGGGCCAGCACAGTCCCTCGCATAGTGTCCCTTCAGGCCGCAGCGGAAGCAGGTCACGCGGGTGTTACACACGCATCGGGTAGAGGCCGCTGTAGGGACTACGAATTGAGGAGCCTGCAGTGAGATGCTGTGCTCGGCAGATGGTGGCGACCCCCGCGTGGCCGACAAAGTAAATTCCGCCTCGATGACGGTGCGAATGTACTCAGGACGCCCAGAGCGGACCAAGCACTGCAACTTAGGGAGTCGGATGGCGTCGACAAACGCCTCAGTGCCAGTCAGGGCCACGTTCTGAGGCGCCCCCGGCAGCGACTGCAGAGCCAGGCGCTCAATGGCGGCGACAAGGTCCTGGTATGTCTCCCCGGTCTCTTGACGGCAGGCTCGCAGGCGATGGTACTGGACACGGGGGTGACCAGAGGAACTGTAGTGGTCGGCGAGGAGGCCCACCAGGACAGTGTAAGAGCCCAGCTGGTCGGGCGGCACATTCTGCTGCAGCTCAGTCGCGCGGCCTCTCAGTTTGGCGACGAGCATCCATGTCTTCATTTGCTCGTCCCAGCCTCTCGCCGCCACAATACTGTCTAGCTGGATGCGGTAAGCATCCCACGAGACAGTGCCGTCGAATGTGGGTAACTCCACGACGTCCAATGATGTGCCCACACCGAGCACGCTATTGGCTGCGACGACCGCAGGTACAGCCACGGCAGAGCCGGGGACAGCAGTGGCGGGGATGCCGAAAGGCACCTGACCCGTGTTAGGCTCGACTGGCAGAAAGTGACGGAAGTCGCGCCGGAAGGCCTTCATCTCCCCAGCCTGGACAGTCAGACGGGCCTCCCAGGCGTCCATCCACTGGGTAACCATATCCAAGAGGCACCAATACCGGTGTCCAGAAGTCGCGCCAGACCGGAAGTCGCGCCGGAAGGCCTCCATCTCCCCAGCCTGGGCAGTCAAACGGACCTCCCAGGCGTCCATCCGCTGGGTAGCCATATCCAAGAGGCGCCAATACCGTCGTCTGGAAGTCGTGCCAGATGGCCTCCGTCTTCCCAGCCTGGGCAGTCAGACGGACTTCCCAGGCGTCCATCCGCTGGGTACCCATATCCAAGAGATGCCAATACCGGCGTCCGGAAGTCGCGCCGGAAGGCCTCCATCTCCCCAGCCTGGGCAGTCAGACGGGCCTCTCGGGCGTCCATCCGCTGGGTATCCATATCCAAGAGGCGCCAATACCGGCGTCTGGAAGTCACGCCGGAAGGCCTCCATCTCCCCAGCCTGGGCAGTCAGACGGACCTCCCAGGCGTCCATCCACTGGGTAACCATATCCAAGAGACGCCAATACCGGCGTCCGGAAGTCATGCCGGAAGGCCTCCATCTCCCCAGCCTGGGCAGTCAGAAGGGCTTCCCAGGCGTCCATCCGCTGGGTAACCATACCCAAGAGACGCCAATACCGGCATCCGGAAGTCGCGCCGGAAGGCCTCCATCTCCCCAGCCTGGGCAGTCAGACGGGCCTCTCAGGCGTCCATCCGCTGGGTATCCATATCCAAGAGGCGCCAATACCGGCGTCTGGAAGTCACGCCGGAAGGCCTCCATCTCCCCAGCCTGGGCAGTCAGACGGACCTCCCAGGCGTCCATCCGCTGGGTAAGCATATCCAAGAGGCGCCAATACCGGCGTCCGGAAGTTGCGCCGGAAGGCCCCCATCTCCCCAGCCTGGGCAGTCAGACGGACCTCCCAGGCGTCCATCCGCTGGGTAACCATACCCAAGAGGCGCCAATACCGGTGTCCGGAAGTCACGCCGGAAGGCCTCCATCTCCCCAGCCTGGGGAGTCAGAAGGGCTTCCCAGGCGTCCATCCGCTGGGTAACCATATCCAAGAGGCGCCAATACCGGCGTCCGGAAGTTGCCTACAGCAAACCTGGGTGATTTCTGCTGGGGCGACTAGTGAGCCCGTAAAAATATACAAAGTGTGTAAGCTGAACGAATGCAGCCATGCATGGCGCTTGCTAACTTCCTCTAGAGTTACCCGAGTCAGTTATGAAAAAGGTAACTTTTTTTGCAGAATATTTCCATGAAGTGAGGCCCTGTGTACATAGTTCATATCGAGCGGTACTTATGCCAGGTGTCTTCATTGCTCTGTGTGTTCAAAAAATGTTGGTCATTGCAGAAAGTTCTGAATATTCCCTGAAACATAAACCTGTAACGCATCTTCGCTCGTTGGCGCATGATGGCCTTAGAGGCTTATGCGGCACTTAACCCAATACAGGGCATGTTAATTCTTCTTCAGGTACCATTGGCATTGGTCATCACTTCTGAGCCAAGAAAAGAATGAAGTATTAACGAGCATGCGTGGCCCTGCTGTCCTGCAGCTGTAATAAAAGGGAGAGAAGCTTCACTCATGTACGCTCATTACAGCGCTGGTGATCAAATACACTTCCATATATGCTGATTTCAGAATAGCTCAGGAAATAAGCCACGGTAGACTTGAGACCACATGCTTACCTTGTAGCTTCCAATTCTGAGTCGGTATTGGTGTGCATATGTGACAGAAAGCATATGCTTTATGCCATCTTCGGGCGGTCTGGGATCGTTTAGTTGTAAGCCGATAAATAAGTGAAGCGCCACCGATACGCAGCCCATGTGTTGTCCAGAAGGGGTGAGAAGCTTTATTCCGCTCCTGCTTCCAGATGATGAAAAAAATTCTGGAACTGCGTAAGACAATGCCAGCCGGACAGACAAAGCCTTCACCTTTCCTCCTCTCCGCGCGACCCACGTCATAGGCGTGTTCAGAGCCTTCGTTGTGGCTCGAGCATGAGCCGAATTTGAGAACAATTAGTTCCGAGAATGGTTATCGCGTTGTAGAAGTAACTGAACCGGTTGTGTCATACTGATGTGCGGAATAAAGCAGGCCTTTGCTGTCATGGATCTTTCCCGCCGCTCGCAAAAAAAAAATGCAGCCATGCTCGCTTGCCCGCAAGATGCGGAACAAGGACGCAGGCGCTGGTTCGCTCAGGTATCCATGATTCTTCGTGATAAAAATTTCTTCGGCACCCATTTGTTTTGTGCCCTCTGAACAACACGAAGCGGCTGAGTGACAACAAAAGAATCTCAAGCCACTGCTTCCTACTGTGAAACGACGTGCAGTTCCTTTCCCACAGAGTCACCGAACTTGCCTGAGTAGTGAAATTGACACGACATTGTTCGATTACTGTATTTTCCTTTTTCTGTCAATCGAGCTGCAAGAGAGCATCAGTACTGCTCCCTGCCATGGGTGGTACCACCAGTTTGCACATCTACCCATCTGACTGAACATCGTTCTCTGAACCACATTCCTCAGTCAGGGATCTGGGAAATACGAAGTGTATTTAAGGGGAGGTTGCTTTGTTACCGAGACACTTCTATATCGACTGTAAATGTGTACAAATAAACCTACTGCACTGTTTCCTTCATAACGGAGCTCGAGTCCGTGCTTCGCAGCCGGGACTTGCGGTGCTGAACGAGTCAGACAATCCAAGGGCCCCTCCTATCTCCAACAGTTCTGAATAGATATGGTGCTCTAATGCAGATGGGTGGAGAAAATCTGCAGGAGCAATAAAATCTCGCAATAAAATACTTAGGTTCGTTTTTAATGCAGAAGCATTAAACGCAACGGCAACGAAGCCCGATGTCCTGAAAAAGTAGCGTCCCAAACCCATGTGGCCAGCAAAAGAAAAACAAAATTACATCCGAAGATGCGAGGAATGTAACGGAAAGCATGCAGCCTTTCTTTTTTACAAACTTGGTTGGATTTTTTACCTTGATCCACGGCAGTTGAGAGCTATCCAAACAATGGTTGTCTTGTTGCTCACAAACGCGCCCTTCCTCGAAGCAACTTTGCTGCTTTTTGGAGGCCTGAAAACTTAACAATTTTCGCAGTTAGCTGCAGTCAGACACGTGCTTGCAAAAGCGCGTTCCATCATTCACAGTACACAGTAAAAGGTAGAAAACATCCTCCCACTTTGCAAGATTTAGGGCCCTGTCATGTACAACTCCTACATGATTATGCTTAGGGACGACATGACCATTTGCGTCAGGTGTGTGCAGCTCTGTAGAAGTGACCAGGCTTCCTTCCGCCCCATCCAATGTCTCTTTATTACAACCTTTAAATTTGAAATCTCCAAAGTGTGCAGTTCTGTAAACCTTAGAGGCGTTTACCTCATGTAACATTTCTAGAGGTTTACACAGCTGGTTTCTGAGCTCAATTTCAGCACACCCTGCCGTACAATTAATCCCATGAGACGGGATAGATCCTTCGGCCAAGAACGAATTGGTATATACTTCGGAGATATAATAATGTTTCCCACTGACGGCTGGCTTATTTGTTCTTCCTCACTATGAACTTTGCCGACGCCTTTATCTACTGGCCCCAATGTAGTTGCCTATGTGCAAGCCCGCTTTCTAACTATAGTTGAGGAGCTTGCCAACTCAAGTACAGCTTGCTTTTTCAAATTGTTGACTGCAGATAGCTCTATGATGGAGTCTTTGTATCAACTGAATTTGGCGGACGCCTCCGCGTAATTCATTGGGCCTATACTTTATGTATGAAGAAGCTTTTCCTTACAAGAGATGAAATCCTCTGGGAAAAGCCAATTTCACCACCAGAATCTGTTTCCTAGTCAGCAGTGTCCTTTCTGCTGTGTGTCCTCACGCCAGTCTCGTTGCACAGGGCACCGATGCTACGGCTGAAGATTCGTTACAAACACAACTCTTATGCGCCAAGATGCCGTGCAGATGATTTTCATTTGAGGAAAGGCGAACACTGTCATATTGACCAATAAATGAGAACTGCATTTCTACCAGGGGAATCTTGGCTCGCAGTCGAGCATATTCTCCAGCACTTTCAACCGCGTATTCTTTTCGAAGCGCGCGTTCCAGGTTTTGCTGGGCCGCGCGCTCAGTGGCACGTTTCGCCACCATCTCTCGTTCCTGTGCCTGTTGGTCTCACGTGCTCCAGGATGTAGCGTTTAATAAAATTTTAGCAGTTTATGGCTCTCAAAATCTCTTATTCTCAAAATCTCTCTCTCAAAATCTCAAAATCTCTCTTATTACAAATCTACTCCACCTTGGTGGTTCCCCTAAACATTTGATCAAAATCTCTCGTTCCAGTAACTGCTTGGTGTCACGTGCTCCACGATTTAGCGTTTAATGAAATTTTAGCACTTCATGGCTCTCAGAATAAAGGGCTACTGCATGAGAACTGAGGTCATGATGCACCTTTCTGCTAAGCATCTGTGCACCGCTTGTCACAGAAGGCCTTGCAGCTCGTTTGACAATAGAAAGTGACAGTTCACTTGATAGAAGTCTGCCCCTGTGTGATCCACGAAGGAACAAGCTTTGCAAGCGTGTTTCCCCATTTACTATAGGTTGTATACAGTGCTACAGCGCTGTGATTAGCATGGGAATACCATGGTTGTTGCCTATAACAGTGGAAGCGAGATAAGCTAGCTATTCGCGTTACCGCTGGTCTGGAACACATGTGATGCTTTGAAATTGAAGGTGGAAGATTGGTTTATTTGTCTTTCTGTGGTACATGGTATCACAAGGAGAGAGGGGACGCAGAGAAAAGCTGCTTAAATGCTGCTTTAAGGGCACCTTTCGCACATCATTCACAAAACAGCAGCATGTGAGAGCCTGATAAAATAAATTCCCATAATTTGAATAATCTGTGGTCACCACAGTAACACTGGCAACAGATAGCAATACAAACACACAAAACAACAACATCATGACATTCTCTGCACGTGGAACATAAGCACAAGTAAAATGGACACAGCAATGCAAAAAGAACGCGTTGCTGGTACAGGTCTGTTTAGCAAGCAGCCTTGCTGCATTCCAACCCTTCGGATGCGCTGTGCAGTTATCCTTTCATGCAGCCTCTAGAGTTTCTTGTCCAAAATAATTTTTCCGACTTTTACCTCATGAGGACCATGCAGGTCAGTCAGCGGCACGGCCACTCAGCGACCGTAGCAGAGCAGCCACAGTCTGAATTAGTGCCTTAGAATGAATTCTTTGTGCCGCCCTTGTGCTTAAACCTTGTGCTCCGGTGTTTCGACGGAGGGGAAACGACAAAAATTTCATTACAAATCGCTCCTCTCCCAAGGTAATGACATTATATTGCAAGTACATCCCAAAAGTAATCAAAATTACTTTTAAACCATGTTTTATGTTCCACGGTTGCTGAGTGGTTATGGCGCTTTCATTGGTTCATATCAAGTTTGGTTGCTTTTATGCACATTGCTCGAGGTGATGATAGACAATTATATATATTATTTGAAGTGGACTTGACTGTATATACAAATGAAAAAAAAAACAGGGCACTTTAGCTGCCTGTCTAGGACTGCCTGTCTAGGAGAGGCTGTCTTTTTCATAGACAGTCCAATTCTCTGGCAGAATACAAGGTTTCAATACTGCATGCTGCAGGTCCTTTTGCAGTGGTTGTGCTTCTTCACAATTCTGTACATTTCACAGGTCAGAGTGATCGGAGGTTGGAGGTGGCAGGGGGATACCAGAAAATGCACTATTTTTGCACAAACTTAGCACAGGAGACGCTGTGTTTTACTCGAAGGTACAATTTCTTGCTTGCTTCGTGATCAAGAGCATGTTGCGTATGTACATCACCCCAGCAATGACCATGGCTCCAGCAAACGCATTTTATCTGTATGGACAAGAATGTTAGCCAGATGCTAATGTTGGTGCTAGGTATTGCTTTTGGAAGTCGTAACGTTGATCTCATTCCTGGTGGCTGGAGTCAAGAGGCCGGTTTCCAAGCGTGCATCTATGAGCCAGTAGGCATATGATGCTCAGTGCCATTTGCACTGACACTCAAGATAGCGCAGTTCACTTGTGACCCTTTTTCTAACTTTTTTTGGCACTTTTTGGAAGCAGCATCCACACAAGACAATAATGGTTGAACATACAAAACAATGAAGACTCTGGACATAAATACTGCTCGATATAAACCATGTACACAGAGCGTAGAGGGACATAGCGAACGCCGTGCATAGATGCACTGCTTCAGCTTGCGCACTTTGTATATTGTTAGGGGCTCACTGGCCCACCCAGCAGAAATCACCCAGGTATGCTGGAGGCGCGTCAAAACCCGACTGGCGGCTGCAATTCTCGTGGATATTGCGCTCGCATGTCACGCTAGCTCCGCCCTTTCTCTTTGAGCACAGCGCTCTCTTGGACGGCATACGCCGTAACCTGTAGCAATATCTTTCACATTTCATTGTACGAATCCAAGACATGGGGAATTTTTTTTATAAACATATCTCTTTCGAACCAGTGAATTTTCGAGAACTGTATCTGCTCGACTTCAACGAACGCCTCCGTTTTGGCAGTCCTGATGCCATATGTATATTAAGGAGGATCTCGCACAGCTTCCGTTGTTTTCGTTCAGTCACGTTCCTCGCGAGACTTCGATAACGTTGCACGTGACACTTCGATCGCATTTCACATGACACTGGCTGTAATACAGGGCGGTCTGTTCCCGCCGCTATGGTTAAGGGCGCCTCTCATGAATGCTCTCGTGGTTGTTTGACTGAACACAAATACACCACCATAGCTCATTTAGTGGAGCCTTGAGCCGCGGGTCGAGACGCTTCTCGTGATTTTGGCCTATATCAAATTGTTGCCATTCAGCGTCCCTGTTGTGGGTGATGCAGGCCTCCTTGGCATTCATCAGCATCTTCCTTGCGGCGGTTTTGAACATGTCTGTGTAATTGAAGGCTGCGCATCCAGAGAGCATGGCAACCGAGATCCTCGTCTGGCACAGAGTGCTACTTGCAGCAACCAAACACTTCTGGCCACCTTCACTGCTCAGCGAGCATCCTTTTGGAAGGGGTTTGTCCCGTGGCTGCGGCGACTTGAGCTTGACGGTGATGGTGTGATCCGCTTACAGCTAGTCGTGTATGTTTCGGAAATGTTGCGTTCCATCCATGGCAACGCGACGACACAGAAATCTGCAGTTAAGGAATAGAGGGACAAGCAGATTCATCGACGAGGATATTCTATGTGTCAAAAGATACTCTTTCTTGGGTACTGCCAGTCTACCCATTTACATATCATCTTCTGCAGTTGTTTTTTCCTATTCCCAAATTTCTGGGTTTGTAGAGTATATTAGAAAACAAGTTTTATTGGCAGGGTGCTTACGTAAATATTTATGATGAATTTTGGTGAATAGATACATATGGCGCTCTAATGCACATGCGCGGACAAAATTTGCCGGAGCACTGCGTCTATCTCGGAGCAAAATACGCAGGTCGTTTTTAATGCCAAAGCATTATATAGCTCGACGACAGTGAAGCCTGATGTCTAGAAAAAGTGGCGTCCCATAACCCACGCGACCTACCAAAGAAAAAAGAAAATTGCATCCGAATATGCGGGGGAATGTAACGGAAAGTAAGCAGCCTTTCCTTTTTACAAACTTTGCTGGATTTTTCACCATGAGCCATGGCAGTTGAATGCAAACCAAACCCTGCTTGTCTTGTTGCACACGAACGCGCCCTTTCTCGCAGCAACTTATGGAGTGACCATTTGCGTCAGTTGTATGGAGCGCTATAGAAGTTATCAGGGTTCCTTCCCCACCATCAAAGGTCTCTTTATTACAAACTTTAAATTCAAAATCTCCAAAGTGTGCAGTTCCATAAGCGGTAGAGGCTTTTACCATTTCCTAGAGGTTTACACAGCTGGTTTCTGACATCAATTTCAGGACACACTTGTGTACCATTGATCGCACGCTGTAAACAAAAATCAATCCAAATGGGAGTTTAAATAGTTGGCATCCACCTTTAAACTCTGTATGCGGAAATATTTACTCCATAAATGGGGATTAAAGATGTGCTAAATGACCTATTTTACTTCTTCACTCAGTAATGAGGTATAATGGAGGATTCTCCTCCTTATAACTCCCATTTTTAAATGCAGTTTCTTAGTCTGAATACACCCCATATACTCAATGGAGTAAAAAAACACCATTTTGGGCAATCCGCCCTGCCACCTAGCGTCTCGTCTGCTGCTGCTCAGTCGTCTGATAATGGCGGTGAGCGAAGACCGCTTGGTTACCATTGCCGCTTGATCTCTGCTCAATTCTGCTCCTTCACTGGCGCCTGCCGCGGTACAAGATATTGGCTTGTCACTGTTTTTCACTACTGTGCGCTACATAATTGAATTGCTCCTTCGAAGCCTCCAGTGCTCTAACCATACCTGACCTTCCTTTGTTAGTGTCGCCATCTTGTTACAGCCACTGGTTAAGCCTAATTCTCACAGGCTTTTTTTTTCAATGTGGCTCTCGGAGTGTGTTGCAGCAGATTATGTGTTGCATGAACATGGAACTGTGATAGAACATAGTTTCAACACTGAGCTTTTGATTGAGTTGATGAGGCTACATTTTTCCTGTCATATTGAAAAGCCAAGCCGTAATGAAGTGAATATGAAAGCAAGCAAGGCTGTTCCAAACTACCATCAGGGGTGTCTTCAACTTTTCTGCTGTGGTTTTTAGTCAAATATAGCATGGTGCATGACCGTGAAAACTGCCCAGTGACTCCTTTTCAGTTTTCAACAATTGATTATAATGTTAGATCCCTTTATCTATGAACATGGCCAACCAAACGAGCTCATACAGCAAAAGGAGACGACAAGCAGATGACTTCTGCCGCCAAAGCCGCCGCTGGGCTTGCAAACGGTGAATACAATGCATGACGCAGGGTCACATGAGGGCAGAGCAGTTTCCCAAGTTCGGTGGCCGGTGGCCCATGCAGCTACTGCCCGTTTCCGCCATTGTCACTGCTGTTAAAATGAGCCTGAATGAGGACAAATAAACATGATGTCAATTTTGTACTCCATTTCTCTGAGTCGCAAAAAATTTATTCCCTTGTACTCCTAAACAATTCGCTTATATAAGGAAAAAAATAAAATACTCCATTTATATGGAGTAAAAATTACCTTTTGGTTGTGCGTCAGAGGACAAGCTATTTACTCCCACCTTGGTGTTTTTTTTGTTAACAGTGCATTAGACGGGATAAATCCTTCTGCCAAGAATGAAAACGTATATACATTAGAGGCATAATGCTTCCAAGCGACGGCTGCCTTATCTGTTCTTCCTCGCGATGAACTATCAACGAGGAGCTGCCCAACTCAAGTACGGCTTGCTTTTTCAAATTGTTGACTGCGGATAGCTTTATCGTGGAGTCCTTGTATGAAATGGATTTGGCGGATGCCTTCACTAATCCACTGGGCCTATAATTTATGCATGAAGAAGGTTTTCCTTACAAGAGATGAAATCCTTCTGGGAAAAGCCTATTTCACCACCAAAATCTGTTCCCTAGTCAGCAGTGTCCTTTCTGCTGAGTGTCCTCACGCCAGTCTCGTCGCACAGGGCACCGATGCTACGGCTGAAGATTCCTTGCAAACACAACTATTATGTGCCAAGATGCCATGCAGAGGATTTTCATTTCAGGAATGGCGAACACTGTCATATTGGTCAATAAATGAGAACTGCCCTTGTACCAGGGGTACCCAAACCCATCCAAGATGGGTTTGGGGCATGACGGTGTGAGTTGCTTATGCGCCATAAAACCAGATCAATACAATACGCTTGGCTGCTTTGATGCACACTGCTGTAGATGATGGTTGACATGTATATATTATTTGAAGCGCACTTGACTATATAGTACAATATAGTACAGAATGGTTAACAATAACAAACGTTTTGTAATGCATGACCGCTGAGTGCAACCACAAACCCGGATAAATAGTGTCATATGGTACATCACATTATGGTATGTGAGGTGCCCAGATGCTGAGAAGACGTACCTGTTTTGATGAAAAACCCGAGTTCAGGCTAACATAATTTTGCATCATCATTCATGATATGTCTCTTGTTGCCTGTTCCTGCGAAAATATCTCCAAGGCAGCCCTCTTCAGTTTCTAGAGGCTCCATTCATTTATGGCACGGTTCAGGTGTGCACCAAGATATATGAGACAGATACTGCGCCATTTCCTTTCCTCATAAACCACTTTACCAAAAACCTATTTATTTCTGTGATGTGGACGCCTGCAGAAACCGCATGTAACTCATATTGATCAAACATGAGCGTGCACATTTCACCACGCTTCCACTGCTAGGCGACTGAATAACCACGTGAAATATCAGTCCTACGCAGAACTAGTGCACCAGTGTCCGCAGGAGGAAGCATTCTGCTCAAATACAGCTCCCGTTATCTCTTGGCCTTTAAGGAATATCTAAACTATTGTTCGACCCTGCAAGTATGGTCGGTGGTATAGAAGCACAATGAAACATATATTCAAATGGCATAAAACAGAGGGTACTGTTTTCTGCCTTTTTTGGACTGCAAAGTAACTTGGGGATAAATCCACATTCCAGTCAGAAAGGCCACCCACTGGTCTGGACGAAGGGGCCTGATCGAGCCCCTCTGAGGGCTGCGTGGTTCGGAGAACGATGTCCAATCAGATGGGAAGATGTGGACACTGGTGATACCACCCACGGCCTGGGGTGGTGCTGGGCTGTCCCGCTCTCTCGAAGCTCGGTCGATAGGAAGGGGTAGAGGCTGAATCATCAAATACTGCTGTGTCAATTTGACCACTGGGGCAAGTATTCTGTTGCCTCTGTAGGAAATGAATTTTCCGCAGTCTCCCAGCAGGTGAAAGAACGTCCTCGTACTCCCCCGCCGTATGTCCAAAACACGAGACCTCTGTCGAGGACACAGCCATCTTTCAGTTAACAGCAACAGCTTGACCTTGCACAGCACCCCTCCATCGTCTGGTGACCCGAGGACAGACTTGGCCGCTTGCTGCCGCTGCTGCAGCCGTCGCCAGCCCTCGCCGCATTTTTGCTTCACGATTACTCACGTCTCGAAGTAATTCTTCCCAGGCCCGTGTTCTCCAATCTTAACTGTACCTTTAGCCACAACCTAAAATTAAACCAGAGAGCTGTCGGGAGAATTACATTAGGCGCTCACGGCAAAGCTATAAATGAGGCATTAGAGGGGCACATGGGCTGGGTATCGCCCGAAGCACCAGAAGCAGTGTAAAATATTGTTTGAAGAGCACCTGACCAAATTGGACGAGAACAGATGGACAGCTAAGCTTTAACACGCGCGGCATGGAGTCACCGATGACCCATTTATATTGCGCGCAATTTCAATGTGACCAATAAACTTTCCGACTTGCTACACTATCAGTTATGTGGTCCAAGAAGTAAACTTTCAGTCTAGAAGTAACTTAAAACTGTGCTATGATGTGGTGGATTTTGGTGCGGGACCGGAAAGCGTGGTGTGCAACTTCACTGTTTTTTGTCGTTTTTATCGCCATCGCGATCATTTCTTTTAGTACTAGTAGTAGCATTGAGCATTAGGATGATGTCAGGTAGTCTGTTTTAGTTTTCACTATGAATTCGTTTAAAAAACCAGCCTGAAACATCAACCGCCTGGTGAATATTGTTTTCTACCTGCTACTGGTGTACAATTTTTCTGTGCGCAAGATTCAGTAGAGGTGTCTGCCTGCAGTAATTTCAGCTATATTTGCCGTCTGCCTACATTATGCGGATAAGATATGGTACCGCCATCTCTGTAAATTCGTTCTGCCTGCTAAAATTACGGGGCCCAACTTGTTGCACTACAATGAGGCCAATGGAACTATGCGATGAAGCAGACAAGTTACGAGATGCAACAATGTTTTTGGGCTCTCTTCCACAGCAGCGACAGTGCGAATTCAGACCACGGTAATAAGGATGTATAGATACTAACCTTAAGCAAACAATCTCGAAATAAATCTAATGGCCCATAAAAGCGGTCGCAAGTTCAGAGAAGCCTCGTCCAATGCCGTTGAACTCCTATGACAGCATTTATACTGATGTGATGCCATTGTGATTTACTGGTATTTTCATTCCAGGACTTACCAGTCCACGATGAATTTTACTGCTCTTCAGTGCGTGTTGGATGCCTGTACGCATGTTTCAACATTGAGGAGCAGTTTTGCGGTGACACATGAACATTGGTTAGCGAGAGCTTTCTTTTGTAGTTGAAAACATTATCTGTTTGCAACTCTACTTTTAGGCTCAACCTTTAGCAACTTTAATCGAAACATTTCTGTCCAGAAGATACCTATCAGCCATTTTTTTTCTTTCATGATGTTCGCATTTTCTTAAGTTTCAGAGCCACTGTCAATAGATTTTTTTTCTCATTTTCCAATTTTTTTGTGTGGATTATAATTGGGCATTTACTTCTTTAATGTTCATCATTCAGAAGAATATTGATGTTCATAGATGTGCTTGGACTTCTGAACATTCAAAGATCAGTGCACTTATAGAGAAGTCTTTTGTAACATCTCAAAAATTAACTGCTTTCTATGAGGCAGCCAACATTTTTTTGTTGCTTGAGTTATTTGTCAGCCAAACTACCGAAATTTTAAATTGCCTTAGGCAGTAAGACTAGCAAATTTTTGTGTATTTCACTCTTAGTGGAATATTTGTCTTTTTGTGTTACCAGCCTGAGGTCATAAATATATACAATTACATTACGAAGTTACAAGTCTGTTTTAGACGAATAACATTTTACATTACGGCCTAATATTTCAACTGAAGTCAAGTTTATTTCAGCTTTTGTCATACAAAAACCATGGGTGACGAAAAAAAGCAGTTTGCAATGACCGCTTGACAAGCTTCGTCACCAGTAGAAGTCGGCAGGATTAGCAGTGGCAGTTACAAAAGAGAGTCTTTATACATTGTTAGAGAAAGGGGGAAAAAAAGAGAAATTGCCTCCTGCCAGTCATGCTCATGATGTTGCACACACTGCGATACCTGGCTTTACCTAGCAGAGGGAAGCTATCACTTCAATGAAATACACCCCAGTCTAAAGGGTGAACAGGTGACGACGCCACACGTACAACAGCCTACTTACTACGTGCTCACACCGAATGCAGTGGCTTTCAGGCCCTGACAGGTAAAACATTTGAACACAATAACAAAATACAACCTAGTCAATGAACAGTTCCCTAAGTGCAGAAGAAGTCATTTTTGTTAGATTGCTATAGAGAGGGCTGTTTAACATTTCAGTAGAATATATTTTAACGTCGCAGAACCGTAGTTCTGCATCTGGGTATTGCGAACATTCCATGGTCTATAGTTGCATAGGGTGTGGCATATCATCCAAGAGGAACAATGCGGCTCAAAAAAGGGTCATTTCGTGTCGTGAATTTTTTTATAAAAGTAGGCAATCCTGTACTCAAATAGCTTATTAACCAGAATAATTTTATACTTTTCTTATGGAGTGAGTCAGGGCATCATAGGAAGCATTTGAAATGATCTGTAGCATTTTTTTCAGTAGAATAGGAAGTTTTTGTATATTTGACACAGTAGTATTTCCTCATACCAAGTAACAATAGCGCATATATGAGAAAAAAAAGCATAATAAAGATCGAGCTTTATTTTCATGGGCAAAATATGTTTATTATGAGTGATGATACCTATGAATTTTGACAGGGTGATGCATATCTTGCTAATGTGGGTATTACATGACATTGTGAGAGCAAAATCTATGCCAAGGGAGGTGAATGCCTCAACGTATTGTAGTTGTGTGCTGCTAAAAAGGATTGGTGGTGGATTCGATACTACCTTGCCCTTCAAATGAAATATTATTGCCTTTGTTTTCTCTCGGTTTACTGATAATGAATTCACGGAAGACCATTCCCTCAAGATAACCAGTTCTGTGTTCGCGGTGTCTGTCAGTTGTTTCATATCAGAGATCAGAGGAGCAGCAGGATAAACTGGTGTCATCAGCATAAGTAATATATTTTATCTCTTTGCTTATGTTGAATATGTCGTTTATATATTTGTTGTCATTTCTCGGTTATATTTGCGCATGTCAGTATTCTACGTGCACAGGGCATCGTTAAAACCATACAAAATATACAGTTCTTTCTTGAACGGAAAGCATTTAATGGTGACGGTTTTTAGGCGGCGGTTTGTGGAAAGGGTGCTGAAGAACTGCCTCCACTGCTCAAGGCTGCAAATTTCGAAGTGCAGAGACAATCTTTCTAATGTTTCGTTCTTAATTAGAGCTGGAATCCAGTCATCGCAATCAGTTTCCGGTGAGAGGTTGAAGAAACTCGCAAGGAGAAAAGGAACGGAGGGCACTGGTGTTTTGCAGAGAGAAGGCCCATAACTGCCCTCTTGGAAGACAATCCCCTGTCCTTGCTGGCTGTACCTTCCCATTATTCCCCACCATCCCCTGTCCTTGCTGGCTGTACCTTCCCCTTATTCCCCATCCCTGTCTACTCACTGCCCCTTTTATTCCGCTAGCTGCTCTTAAGGCACTCCTATAGTCGGATACAACTACTTAATTTCCAGTAATAATGTTGGGATGTGGCGTTTTCCACCCAAATTAAATATCATTTCACCAATCTCTCAGCAGCCATGGCATCTCCTGGTACTAGGGCCTGACCACCGTGGTCTTTGTTCGGCCCAGCACAATTTTTCTCAGTTATATTTGCGCATGTTGGTATTGTATGTGCACAGGGCATCGTTATAACCATAAAAATAGAGTTCTTTCTTGAAAGGAAGCATTTAATGGCGATGGTTTTTAGGCAGCACTTTGTCGAAAGGGTGCTGAAGAACTGCCTCCACGGCTCAAGGCTCAAAATGTCGAAGTGCAGATACAATCTTTCTAATGTTTCGTTCTTAATTAGAGCGGGAATCCAGTCATCGCAATCAGCTTGCAGTGAGAGGCTGATTAAACTCCTTCCAGGAGAAAAGGAACGGAGGGCACTGGCGTTTCACATAGAGAAGGCGCATAACTGCACTCTTGGAAGACCATCCCCTGTCCTTGCTGGCTGTACCTTCCCCTTATTTTTCCTATCCCTGTCCACTCACTGCCCGTTTCATTCCGCTAGCTGTGGTTAAGGCACTCCTGTAGTCGGATACAACTACTTAATTTGCAGTGATAATGTTGGGATACGGCGTTTGCCACCCAAGGTAAATATTTCACCAATCACTCAGCACATCTCCTGCCACAAGGACCTGACCGCCGTGGTCTCTCTTTGGTGCAGCATGATTTTCCTCGGCTATATTTGTGCATGTTGGTTATTGTACGCGCACCGTGCATCGTTATATCTGTGAAAAATGTATAGTTCTTTCTTGAACAGAACGGCTGAGTGGTACTCATGCCCCTTTTTGGGGGGCGTGACAATGCACATAGACAATGCACATAGAAACTCCAAGAATCCACAAACCGAAGGCTCTTTGGCCCACAGCAAGTAGTGGCATGGATGTTAGGAGAGGATCATGTCGCAAAGGTAGCTACACAAAAGAAGGTAGCATTTTTTGACCACATAATGCCATACAGCAGCTGCTGCAGGACTTATAATAGAGGAGTGTTTTTTTTACTCAGCCGTGTATTGTGGCAAAGCCTACCGCCTGCCTGCCACTTGAAATAGCACTCGTAAAAACACATGCAGTGTTCTCTAAAACAATGCACCGCATGTTACGCAACACGTAACAGAGGCTACCGTAGAAGTATCTTGGAACAGCAGTGTACTAATAATTTAGAGAGGCAAATACATACCGTATTTTCCGGTGTATAAGACGCACCCCCCTATATGCAGGCTGTCATTGAAAAAGTTGGCATATAAGATGCACCCGTGTATAAGACGCATCCCAATTTACCCAGTTAGGCTAGTGAGGCTTAATTAAACATGCTTGTGCGACCATTGCAAAATGCACCTTACCTGTGAAGTTCTTAAGCACCGCTAAGTGATCGAAAAAGGCAACACTCACGCCATACCCACCCACGTTTTAGCAAAAAAAGAAAAAAAGAACGAAGGAACTCTCCTTATGTCCATAAGAACATTTTATATTAACTTAAAACCTTCTAAGTCTTGATCTTAAGATGTGCTATCAAAAAGCATGCCCATTTCTGGAGGCGACCCAGCTGAAACATTTTCTTCGCACTACGCACGTACTACGTACATGGAGCAAACAAAGTTGCAAAGGGTGACTGAAAGAAACGCCGGCTTGTCTTGACAATGGCGAGAAACGTGATTGTCACCATCTATTGGCATTTCACGTTACTTTTGCTTGGGGCCTGCGAAACGGTCGCGGGTTTATGATTCCGGAAGTCCTCATCCCCACCGTTTAATAATAAAGTTGCTCTCGGTGGTCCCCGTATTGAAGTATTAACCGTGTTAAAACCGCGTTATTGGTAGTGATGTTTTTTCGGTGAAAAAAGCTTGAACATGGACCTGAGTAATTTCTGAACTCGCAAAAAAAAAACAGAAAAAGTCGCATATAAGACGCACCCTTGTATAGGACGCCCCAGCAAGATTTTTGAAAAAAAGCCGCGTCTTATATACCGGAAAATACGGTATACGCAAATTGTTCATCAGGCTCTCCGTGAATCCGACGATCGGACTATCACGATGTTGCCGTACCATAGACTATCACGTGCTCCCTCACTGCTCCGTTCCTGGGCGTGAGAGGCTTTGACCCGGGAGTCTTGAGTGAGCGCTTCTTCGAAGCTAGAGCTATGGTACAGGCTTGCTGATGGCCCCTAACGTCCTTCATATCTAGTGCCGCATCAGTTAGTAATTTCATGCCAAGGCAGGCGTGCACAAACTGCGTCCACCAGCTTAGTGCAGCTTGGCCTGTTGAAGTCTCCTCTTCTCTGAAAATGGAGAAGACTAAAAAAAAAACTGCCTCTCCCGTAACCGAAAGTAGAGTAAGCATGAAATGTTTACGGGCATAACACATCGGTTGTAGATGTTACTAGTAAAAATCTTGAAATGGGTCTAGTGTTCAACATACCACACCACAACACACCACACATACTGTGCACTGGCCCATGTGGATGCAATCGTTTCCTGTGTCTTTCGCCCTGCCTCCTCAGCTGTATCCGGTTTCTGTCAGGCTTCATTGCTCGGCTTAAGCAGCTGTGACGGTGGCGGCATTGAAATGCAGGACGATGCAGAAGCGTACACGGACACGACGAGACGCAGGCCTGACAAGAATATATATGCAGCACGTTCGAATACTCTGTGAGCGTGTATACATCTGCCTGCCAAAGGGAAAACGTCACGAGCTGAAGGTCCAGCGGCCGGTCTTTCACATGCGTGAGTGTGGGACCGCTGCGCCATCCTTGGGGACGGCGCGGAAGCAGTTTTTCTGCCCAAAACCCTTCTCGCCCTGGAGCTCCCCTCTTGCTCTAAGCGGCCTTCTCTCTTATAGAGAGTCGTTAAATCTCGTACGGTGCCCGGATGCTCTCGTTTCAGCTCCCGGATGAGTGGAATTCAGTGCCCAGATGTTGGCTCTCGGCCTCGGCATGACGTCACCACACTGCCGACAACGGGAGCTAAAAGCATTTCATGCTTAATAAATGCGAGAACATGTTGGTTGCAGTAGTTAGGGTCGCTGCTAAGCCAGAGGACGGGAAACTTTTCGTATAGAGATATCAGCTCCGCCTCCTTCGCCTTCATCCAGCTGCTGCCTTGCCTGTGGCGCTTTTCAGGTATTATGTCCACGATTTCTCGAGGGCGTCTCCTCCTGGTGCTGAGCCATGATCACCTTATTGAACACGGACGTCTTGGGGGGAGCTACTGTTCTGCCTGTTGCTAAGTTGATGTTGCTGCCATCGCCTCGATACAGCGTCTTTATTGCCACCGTACCAAAACAAACTGCCGTTACGGACATGCATCGCGGGCTCTGCAGACAAATCAAAACGTCATGCTGTCGCTAATGTGATGACGCCTGAAAATTGGTTTTTTCTCACATCTCAATGGACCCCTGAACCTCGTCATAAGGGAAAGGATAGAGGGAATGAGAGAAGAAAAATTAAGAGGTGCCGTATTGGAGAGCTCTGGAAAAAAAAGGTGCAGTTTAATTACTGATGAACCTGGTTAGAGAGCGAAAGCTATGCCATATTGGCAAATATACATGGCTTGGCATCTGTAATGTTGAGTGCATTCCGGAGACTGGATAGGCAGCACGCCCACCCTGCCATCCTGGCAGGTGGCACTTATTGGTTGATCTCGAGAGTTTGCTCACCGAATGAACGATGCGCCTATTTCTGCAGTGCCGCGTGTCTGCCACAGCGTTGTCAGTGCTAATTAAGGCTGGTACATTAGGGCTCCTTCCTCTGCACCGCCCTCGTCGCACAGCATTTGATACAGATTGACCTGATAGCACCGCTAGGATGAATCGGTGACGTACACGTCGACTCAGAGCCGAGTGCTTCAGGAGAGCTCAGTGCCTACTGGCATACCTCTCAGCTGCCTCGTCCATATCTTTGATAGGGGGTATTCCTTGCATTTTTCCGTAGCTTGCGCACGTGCTGCGATTTCAAATGTGATTCCCTGTACTTTCTAGCGGTACTTCTCCTCGCCCGGCACTGGAAAGTTATATTTTTCTCTGCAAAATTCTCGTTCATAGGCTGTGTTCGCATACACTGGTCTGCAAACAGTCTGTTGAGCGGAAGAGCAGGAGACTCATATGGGAAAATTAGTATGGGGCGCTGTGAGCAGTTCACTGGCGCATTGCTAGCAGGGAGATATGGAAGGGCAAGCACCTATGCACCACTCGCCTTCATCTCCGGCCACAGCCGGTATCATAACTCCAAAGCGCCTGAGTGTCTAAGCACTGCTAGGCTTGGTGTACTATCGTTGAGAGAAGAGCAGCTATTCATCTGTATTTAGTTTGTTAAAGATCACTAAACAAATTATGATATCAGAAAAAAGTGTCAACTAAAAATCCTTACCTTGTGCTTTGACGCATTTCTTGATGCACCTCATCCATTTTCTCACGGCTGAGCAGAAGGCTGAGGCCTTTATTTGATTTGTTGGGCTCCTCGGAGTCCTTGTCCAGCAACAACTGCTCCTGAGGACACCCAGTTTTCGAAAGAAATCATACTGTGTGTTTGGCACATGATGGTCTGAGTTGCTTATCCTCCATAAAACCCAATACAATAGAGTACAATACAATTAGTATGACTGTCTTGATGCACACTGCTCTAGGTGATGGTAGACTAGTATATATTATTTTGAAGCGCACTTCACTATATATACAAATTAGCACAATTCCTTGCTTGCTTCATGATCGGGAGCATGTTGCCTAGGTACACCGCCCCGGCATCGACCGCGGCTCCAGCGAATGCCTTTTATCTGCATGCAGCAGGCCGGTAGCAGATGGTAATGTTGGTGCTCACTATTGCTTTCGCAAGTCACAACGCTGATCTATTTCCTGCTGGCTTCAGTAAAGAAGCGGGTTTCCAAGGGAGCATCTATGATAGCTACTAGGCATATGATGCTCAGTGACAGTGCAGTCTTCTGCGTCCTGATTCTTCAAAATGTAGGTCACCTACAAATCCGTGTGGTATGAACCAATTCGACAAGGGGTGTGCATTCAGCTGCGCATCTGAACAGCTCATCAAAAATAATAATGTATTCTATATTGCCTCTGTAAGGGGAGAGCCACATATTCTGCATAATGTGGACATTAGTACGAGGTGGCGTATTAGTGCGAACAGCACGGCTCAAGTTGTGCGAGACAGTCTGTATAAACACCTGCAAGCAATTACGCTGCTTCACAGTTACACACAGGAGTGTGAAGTCTGTCCATCTCCAAACAACTGCGACTTGCAGAACTGTGTCATCACTAACCATCGAGTTCCACTCGTATTTGGCTTGCAGGTTATCCCACCATAAAGAAGATGCATGCAGATCTCAACTCATGAGCGGTTATTTGCATCTCTCTCACTAATTCTGCCGACACTGCCAATCGAACTCACGACTTCGTACCAAGGCGCCGTGAATACATACGAGAGACCACGGTGAGTCATAAGGCGGCATCTGTACCTTCCCGTTATTTCCTCCATCCCTGTTTATTCACTGTCCCTTTCATTCGGTTAGCTGCTGTTCAGGCACTCCTATAGTGGGATTTACAACTCAATTTGCAGTAATAATGTTGGGATGTGGCGTTTGCCACCCACATTTATAGTTTGGTGCAATCCTGTGGGAGCAGTTGTGTCTTTTGTAACCATGGCATTATTTAGAGCATTCACATTTGCACCACATTTAGGAGCAAAGTCACTTGGGGACAAATCCACATTCCCATCCAGATGGCCACCCACTGGTCAGGACGAAGGGGCCTGGTCGAGCCTATCTGAGGGCCGCGCGCTACGCGCGACCTCTTCGCCAGCCAGCGGGGTGCTCGGAGAAATTGGCAGTGCTAATAGGCGTAGAAGCATTATTAGGTGTGCTAAATGGGCCTGTGAGAAGGTGTCTCTTGCATTGTCCAAGAAAAATACCGGAAAATGTCGTCATTGTGCACAACTTTAGCACAGGAGAGGCTGTGGTTTACGCGAAAATACAATTCCTTTCTTGCTTCAGCGTTTTATCGAAGTAATTTTATGTCGTTTACGCATAGGTCACACACATCACCCAGAGCTTCTTATTAACAAAAAAAGACAAACCTGTATGTGAAATGTGTGGTGAGGAGCTCATAGTTAATCACATTTTAATTTCTTGTTCTAATCTCGAAGAACTTAGGAAAAAGTTTTTTACTGTATTTTACAATGAACACATTCCATTTGATCCCGCATTGCTTTTAGGCGAGCAAACACTCGTCGAGTTTTCGCTTGTTTGTAAGTTTCTAAAGAAAGCCAATGTTTTAAATCTAATATAATGTAACATCTATACACTTAATGTAACACATCACCTAACCTTGTGTTTGGCGCATGATATCCTCTGTTGCTTATGCTCCATAAAACTCCATATAACTAACTAACCCTCCTTGATTCATTATCGGGAGCATGTTGCCTATGCACACCGCCGCAGCATCGACCGTGGCTCCAGAGAACGAGTTTTATCTGTGTGTAGCAGAATGTCAACCAGGTGCTAATGCTATGCTAGGTGCTGCTTTTGGAAGTCGCGGCGCTTATCTCTTTCCTGCTGGCTGGAGTCAGGAAGCGGGCTTCCAAGCATTCATCTGTGAGAGCCAGTATGCTCTTGTGTGGAGATTCGTCAAAAACTAGTTCATCTACTCCGGTATTAAATGAAATGGATTGCGGCTGGATGTGGCCCTCCATTTGCAGTACATTTTTTAATCACAGAACTACAATATGTGTGTTGCATGGTTGAAAATCGTTTGGAAGAGTTTATATTTGAGAAGATCCATTTTTCCGTATTCCATATTCAAATTTCCATCTCCATATTTCCATCGAGAGTGCATTCGTCCTATGGGTGTTTTGGTCATATTCCAGTCAAAGACACAGGAAGTTCCCATTGTGAGGTCTCATGCCCATTTGCAGAGATGCACCAGAAATCCTCATTCAATTAATTTCATCAAGACACTGCACAGGAAACATCAGCAAACAACTGTTTGGTCAAGAGCGAAATATCATTTCACCAATACCTCAGCAACCGTGGCATCTCCTGGCACAAGGTCCTGACCACCGTGGTCTCACTTGGTCCAACACAATTTTTCTCGGTGATATATGTGCAAAACCCCGCAAAACCCCCATAGAGACAATGCATTAAAAACCTCGGTTATACGACGCAAATTTTAGAAGGACCCCGCTTCGTACGACGGCTGGCTCGTACCGTCCGTCAAAAAAGGTCGTCAGGAAACGAAGGCCCGGATGTACCGTATTTTCGCGATTCTAAGCACCCCCCCCCCCCATTTTCGGAAAAAAATTTCTGAAAAAAAAAAACTGCATGCGAATCTAAGCACCCCCTTTTTTGCGTGGAAAAGAGCGTTGCCGAGGCCGCCAAGTGCACTTGCTCTCTTTTTCGTCGAGCCTGTGCAGTCGGAGTCCCGAGGAGGCCCGGCCTGCGCGTTGTTGCGAGTGAGAGAAGGATGAAAAGGAAAGTGCACGGGCCCGTCTACTGGCTCGAGCCAAGCCACCACCGCTGCCAAGTGCAGATAGAGGAGAGTTAAAAGATCAGAGGAAAGATAAAGAGAAAAGATAAGACCCTGATGAAAAAACAGATAAGCGGGCGAGGCCACGCTTGCCGAAGCGAGGACAGCGGCGTCCACGGTGCTTTTTGTAATGGAAGTAATGGATGCCATGTGCCCCGACGATAAAACTTCCGACGAAGAGGAAGTGGACAACGATATAGAGGTTTGTGCTCCCATTCCTAGTTACGCGGACGTGTTGCAGAGCGTCGACAACATCCGGCGCTTTGCTTGCGCGCGCGACGATGTTGGCGACCTACTGCCGGAAGTGGCAGCCCTTGAAGAAAGTTGATGCGCCGAGGTTGGGCAAAGGTGCAAAAAAAAAATTACCGATTTTTTTTAAACGGTAATAAAGATTTTTTTTGCAAATCTGTTTCAAACAAATGCTGGGTTTGTCTTTTTTAATCTGATTGGCATACTTGCCGCGGGCTTGAAGCCGGTCAACAGTTTTCGGCGCAAGGCCGAGCGCCACTGGCCGCATTCTTTGATTTTCGATTATACGACACCCGGATTATACGACGGTTTCGCCCGGTCCCCTGAACGTCGTATAATCGAGGTTCCACTGTATTTGAGAAGATCCATTTTTCCGTATTCCATATTCAAATTTCCGTCTCCATATTTCCATCGAGAGTGCATTCGTCCTATGGGTGTTTTGGTCATATTCGAGTCAAAGACACAGGAAGTTCCCAATGTGAGGTCTCATGCCCATTTGCAGAGATGCACCAGAAATCCTCATTCAATTAATTTCACCAAGACACTGCACAGGAAACATCAGCAAACAACTGTTTGGTCAAGAGCGAAATATCATTTCACCAATCCCTCAGCAACCGTGGCATCTCCTGGCACAAGGTCCTGACCACTGTGGTCTCACTTGGCCCAACACAATTTTTCTCGGTGATATATGTGCATGTAGGTTGTACGTGCACGAGGCATCGTTATAACTATGAAAAATATACAGTTCTTTTGTGAATGGGACGTCTGAGTGGTACTCTCGCCCTGTTGGGCACAATAAATGCGCGATGAGTCGAGGAGAAACGCAGACGAGATGGATAGACAATGCATATACATTGAAACTCCAAGAAGCCGCAAATCGAAGGCTGGTCCTCCTGTTGACGCTGTGATATGTCGTGGAAGGGATTTTCAAACCAGCTTTGAAAGTACCTGGTCACTGTGACAAGCTGGGATGTAGTCCGCTGTAAACTGGCAGGCCTTTGAAGTTTTGGCGCACTCAAGTTGTGGTGACCGTATTCATAAAGAAGAGGAAGTGTGTGTACAGTGGTCCTAGCATAGGTGCAACTGTTCCGCCCACCACACACACATGCTGCTTCCAATGGCAGACGCTGAGTGGAAGTCATGTCCGAACAGCTCCTTGCGACTGGTAGCCAGGCAGCGCTACTGCAGTGTTCCCAAATTGTCAAAGTCCATTTGTGGCGTGGGCCACACAGTGATCATCCCCCGGCGATGCGTGGAGCACGTCTATTCGTAGCCCACTGCACACGCCGTTTGGGCGCGGCGCCATGCTGGCATTGGCCCAAGCCATCTTCTCGGCTCCACGTCATTCATAACATTGGTTTCTGAACCTGCAGGAAAGGTTATTGTTCCGTTGAGAGCCGGTAGATCTAACTCTCAGGTAGGTGTAGTGTGTCTAGGTTAGGGCCGTGTTGCACCGTCCCTGCTATGGTCACTCGCCAGGAAGGAGCTTTGCCTGCACCCGATAGCGCGGCTAAGATGAAGCACTGATGTGCATGTCGATGTAGAGCTCAATGCCTCGTGGCGTGCCACACAGGCGCCTCCTCCACATCTCTGATAGTGCGGTAATCCTTGTATTTTTCCATAGCTTCCTTGTGGACGTGTTGCGATTTCAAGCGTGATTCGCTTTACTTTTTAGCGGGCACTTTTCGTCACCCGGCACTGGACAGCTACCCGCAAAATTCTTGATCATAGGCTGTGTTTGCAAGCAGTGGTCTGCAAACAGTTATAAATGAGCGGAAGAGCAGGCGACACATGTGCTAAAATTAGTATGGGGCGCCACGAGAAGTCCGCCTTCGCACGGTAAGCAGGGAGATATGGAACGGCAAGCAAGTATTCGCTACTCGCCTTAAGCTCTGGCAACAGCCGGTATCACAACTCCAAAGCGCCGGAGTACTTCCGTTCAGAGAAGTCCCGAAGAAGATCAAGTGCTTGAAGAAAACGGGAGCAGCTTATAACGTTATCGATGTTTCCATCTTGCTAGAAACAGCGGTTGTCCGAGAATATCCTCGAAACGGCATTCCAAATCTCCAGCTTGATGCGCGATAAAGTGCTTGGGCTGTCTTCAGCTTGCTAGCTGCTTGCAAACCCCCAATGGAATACGGTTTGCTGGCAACCCATTCAAATGACAGCATACAACGGGATACGCATTGGAGCAACCAGAGGTGCATTAAAGAGTAAGAGGCCGTCTGCCTAAGATGAGTGAAGTTTTGAGTTACCGTCAGGGACGGGCTGCATCTGTACGAGGACTGCACCTGTAGGAAACAGGGTTGAAAATGTACACATCGATGGGAGCGCTTGCGGTGCGGTCCAGGTCGAAGATATAGATCTTTGGCTTAATACAAACAGCCTTCTGGTCGACGCGTTCTGGCACGCACTAACCGGACTGTCCACATCGTGTTGGCGGCAAATAGCTTTCCGAAAGGATGCCGTGTCGTTTTGCCTGGATTTCTGACTTCAAGACCCACTCGAGTAATGCACGCACAAAGAAAAGGGAAATAGGAACATGCGGCGTTCCTGGGACTAGTTTTGATCTCTGAGACGGCCATAACAAGGATATGCTCCCCGCTTCGCGAGACTCCACTGGGGTTTGCACTAACGCCGAGGCAACTCTGTGTTACCTCCTCCGTTCCGTCCACAGCCGGGTCCATCCACTCCTAAAAGGCGCGTTCCTTCTAGCTTCCGTGTCGGCCAAATCATGCTATCAGGGAGCACCGGCTACAGCTTGGAGAGAAAAGCATGTTGCGCCCGCCTAATCAATTACTTAGGGGCTTTGCTAAGGCTGAGGGCAGCAGAAGGCTGAGGCCTTTATTTGATTTGTTGGGCTCCTCGGAGTCCTTGTCCAGCAAGAACTGCTCTTGGGGACACCCAGTTTTCGAAACAAATCATACCGTGTGTTTGGCACATTATGGTCTCAGTCTTGTGCTCCATAAAACCCAATACAATAGAGTACAATACATTTAGTATGACTCTCTTGATGCACACTGCTCTAGGTGATGGTAGACTAGTATATATTATTTTGAAGCGCACTTCACTATATACAAATTAGCACAATTCCTTGCTTGCTTCATGATCGGGAGCATGTTGCCTAGGTACACCGCCCCGGCATCGAGCGCGGCTCCAGCGAATGCCTTTTATCTGCGTGGAGCAGGCCGGTAGCAGATGGTAATGTTGGTGCTCACTATTGCTTTCGCAAGTCACAACGCTGATCTATTTCCTGCTGGCTTCAGTGAAGAAGCGGGTTTCCAAGCGAGTATCTATGATAGCTACTAGGCATATGATGCTCAGTGACAGTGCAGTCTTCTGCGTCCTGATTCTTCAAAATGTAGGTCACCTACAAATCCGTGTGGTATGAACCCATTCGACAAGGGGTGTGCATTCAGCTGCGCATCTGAACAGCTCATCAAAAATAATAATGTATTCTATATTGCCTGCGTAAGGGGAGAGCCACATATTCTGCACAATGTGGACATTAGTACGAGGTGGCGTATTAGTGCGAACAGCACGGCTCAAGTTGTGCGAGACAGTCTGCAGTGGTGGAACTGCTGCGCCAATTGCGCCAAACTGCGCCAAATGGGAAATCCTGCTACATGCTGCTACAAAATCGTTTTTTTGCCTACTTTTGCGCCACGCCTGCGCCGAAATATCTCTGAATAACTCCAATAACTCTGCCGAGAACGAAACCGAAACTCATTTCCGTGAAACCAAAACTGATGTCTGCCGGCAACACTTCCGGCAATGCATCTGCCGGCAGCCACATCGCCATCGCTGCTTTGCAACCGAACACAACCGAAGGTGAGCAAAGGGACCACTGTCAGTGCACTGCCTGTGTGAATGGACACTTCACGTCTTCGATGTCTTTGTCAAAGCTGAAAGGCAACAAAACTTATGACTAACTTATATCGGGCAGAAAATCCAGCTGCCATTCCTGTGACACAAGGATTAATCAGAGCGGTGAAAGGGTCGGGGAAGCGTCAGCTTCAACGGTTGGAGGCGGATGCAGGAGAAGAGACCCGTGCAAAACAAGCGAAACAAGACTGTGATGTACAGGACAAAGACACCCAGAAGAGAGGTCAGAATGAAGAGAAGGTACAAGGAGAGATCAGACTGGCCAGGAATATGATCACCAATGCTGAGCTGCTTTTCACAAAAGGTGTCAAGTCTAAACATTTTGCAGTCATTGAGAGTGGACAAGCCCTTCTGAAGAATGGACAGGAAAAGCTCGCAGCGGCACTGTCTAAGCTGGAGTGATCAAGAAAAGAGAACAAATAGTACCTGAAAGTTTGTTTTATGAACGGTATCATTTTTTATAGTTCTGTTGAGCATCTCGTTATGTCGCTCTTCTGAACAAAAACGGCAGTTTTTAGGAGAACCTCCTGTTTTGTTTATTTTCGGCTATATTTAAGGAACCAAGCACTTTAAGCTGCATTTGGGATTGAAGCTTGCTCTTGCATGGCTGTGGTTGCTAAAAACGTCTGAGCAAATGCCTGTTCCAGAAATACAACAAAGCTTCTTTATTTAAAATAACGTTTTTTGGCATGAAATTTTGGTACGAAGCTTTTTTTTTGTGCTACAAAAGCTCGAATTCTGCTACAAAATGCCATTTTTCCTGCTACAAAACTTAAAATTGCTGCTACAAACTGCGATTTCTTCTGCTACAAAAGCTGCTACAAGAAGCCAGTTGCCAGTTCCACCACTGAGTCTGTATAAACAGCTGCCAGCAATTACACTGCTTCACAGTTACACACAGGAGTGTGAAGTCTGTCCATCTCCAAACAACTGCGACTTGCAGAACTGTGTCATCACTCTAACCATCGAGTTCCACTCGTATTTGGCTTGCAGGTTATCCCACCATAAAGAAGATGCATGCAGATCTCAACTCATGAGCGGTTATTTGCATCTCTCCCACTAATTCTGCCGACAGTGCCAATCGAACTCACGACTTCGTACCAAGGCGCCGTGAATACATACGAGAGACCACGGCGAGTCATAAGGCGGCATCTGTACCTTCCCGTTATTTCCTCCATCCCTGTCCATTCACTGTCCCTTTCATTCGGCTAGCTGCTGTTCAGGCGCTCCTATAGTGGGATTTACAACTCAATTTGCAGTAATAATGTTGGGATGTGCGTATGCCACCCACATTTATAGTTTGGTGCAATCCTGTGGGAGCAGTGGTGTCTTTTGTAACCATGGCATTATTTAGAGCATTCACATTTGCACCACATTTAGGAGCAAAGTCACTTGGGGACAAATCCACATTCCAATCCAGATGGCCACCCACTGGTCAGGACGAAGGGGCCTGGTCGAGCCTATCTGAGGGCCGCGTGCTACGCGCGACCTCTTCGCCAGCCAGCGGGGTGCTCGGTGAAATTCGCAGTGCTAATAGGCGTAGAAGCATTATTAGGTGTGGTAATTGGGCCTGTGAGAAGGTGTTTTGCATTGTCCAACACCTCCATGACAGATTACAAAGGCTGCAGGCCCGTTTTCGGTAATTGTGCTTCTTCAAGATTTTTTGCAGTTCACTGGCCACAGTGATCGGAGGTTGGAGTTCTAAGAAAAATACCGGAAAATGTCGTCATTGTGCACAACTTTAGCACAGGAGAGGCTGTGGTTTATGCGAAAGTACAATTCCTTCCTTGCTTCAGCGTTTTATCGAAGTAATTTTATGTCGTTTACGCATAGGTCACACACACATCACCCAGAGCTTCTTATTAACAAAAAAAGACAAACCTGTATGTGAAATGTGTGGTGAGGAGCTCATAGTTAATCACATTTTAATTTCTTGTTCTAATCTCGAAGAACTTAGGAAAAAGTTTTTTACTGTATTTTACAATGAACACATTCCATTTCATCCCGCATTGCTTTTAGGCGAGCAAACACTCGTCGAGTTTTCGCTTGTTTGTAAGTTTCTAAAGAAAGCCAATGTTTTAAATCTAATATAATGTAACATCTATACACTTAATGTAACACATCACCTAACCTTGTGTTTGGCGCATGATATCCACTGTTGCTTATGCTCCATAAAACTCCATATAACTAACTAACCTTCCTTGATTCATTATCGGGAGCATGTTGCCTATGCACACCGCCGCAGCATCGACCGTGGCTCCAGAGAACGAGATTTATCTGTGTGTAGCAGAATGTCAACCAGGTGCTAATGCTATGCTAGGTGCTGCTTTTGGAAGTCGCGACGCTTATCTCTTTCCTGCTGGCTGGAGTCAGGAAGCGGGCTTCCAAGCATTCATCTGTGAGAGCCAGTATGCTCTTGTGTGGAGATTCGTCAAAAACTAGTTCATCTACTCCGGTATTAAATGAAATAGATTGCAGCTGGATGTGGCCCTCCATTTGCAGTACATTTTTTACACACAGAACTACAATATGTGTGTTGCATGGTTGAAAATCGTTTGGAAGAGTTTATATTTCAGAAGATCCATTTTTCCGTATTCCATATTCAAATTTCCGGCTCCATATTTCCATCGAGAGTGCATTCGTCCTATGGGTGTTTTGGTCATATTCCAGTCAAAGACACAGGAAGTTCCCAATGTGAGGTCTCATGCCCATTTGCAGAGATGCACCAGAAATCCTCATTCAATTAATTTCATCAAGACACTGCACAGGAAACTTCAGCAAACAACTGTTTGGTCAAGAGCGAAATATCATTTCACCAATCCCTCAGCAACCGTGGCATCTCCTGACACAAGGTCCTGACCACTGTGGTCTCACTTGGTCCAACACAATTTTTCTCGGTGATATATAAGCATGTACGTTGTACGTGCATGAGGCATCGTTATAACTATGAAAAATATACAGTTCTTTTGAGAATGGGACGTCTGAGTGGTACTCTCGCCCTGTTGGGCACAATAAATGCGCGATGAGTCGAGGAGAAACGCAGACGAGATGGATAGACAATGCATATACATTGAAACTCCAAGAAGCCACAAATCGAAGGCTGGTCCTCCTGTTGACGCTGTGATATGTCGTGGAGGGGATTTTCAAACGAGCTTTGAAAGTACCTGGTCACTGGGACAAGCTGGGATGTAGTCCGCTGTAAACTGGCAGCCCTTTGAAGTTTTGGCGAACTCAAGTTGTGGTGACCGTATTCATAAAGAAGAAGAAGTGTGTGTAGAGTGGTCCTAGCATAGGTGCAACTGTTCCGCCCACCACACACAATGCTGCTTCCAATGGCAGACGCTGAGTGGAAGTCATATCTGAACAGCTCCTTGCGACTGGTAGCCAGGCAGCGCTACTGCAGTGTTCCCAAATTGTCAAAGTCCATTTGTGGCGTGGGCCACACAGTGATCATCCCCCGGCGATGCGTGGAGCACGTCTATTCGTAGCCCACTGCACACGCCGTTTGGGCGCGGTGCCATGCTGGCATTGGCCCAAGCCATCTTCTCGGCTCCACGTCATTCATAACATTGGTTTCTGAACCTGCAGGAAAGGTTATTGTTCCGTTGAGAGCCGGTAGATCTACCTCTCAGGTAGGTGTAGTGTGTCTAGGTTAGGGCCGTGTTCCACCATCCCTGCTATGGTCACTCGCCAGGAAGGAGCTTTGCCTGCACCCGATAGCGCGGCTAAGATGAAGCACTGACGTGCATGTCGATGCAGAGCTCAATGCCTCGTGGCGTGCCACACAGGCGCCTCCTCCACATCTCCGATAGTGCGGTAATCCTTGTATTTTTCCATAGCTTCCTTGTGGACGTGTTGCGATTTCAAGCGTGATTCGCTTTACTTTTTAGCGGGCACTTTTCGTCACCTGGCACTGGACAGCTATCCGCAAAATTCTCGATCATAGGCTGTGTTTGCAAGCAGTGGTCTGCAAACAGTTATAAATGAGCGGAAGAGCAGGCGACACATGTGCTAAAATTAGTATGGGGCGCCACGAGAAGTCCGCCTTCGCACGGTAAGCAGGGAGATATGGAACGGCAAGCAAGTATTCGCTACTCGCCTTAAGCTCTGGCAACAGCCGGTATCACAACTCCAAAGCGCCGGAGTACTTCCGTTCAGAGAAGTCCCGAAGAAGATCAAGTGCTTGAAGAAAACGGGAGCAGCTTATAACGTTATCGATGTTTCCATCTTGCTAGAAACAGCGGTTGTCCGAGAATGAATATCCTCGAAACGGCATTCCAAATCACCAGCTTGATGCGCGATAAAGTGCTTGGGCAGTCTTCAGCTTGCTAGCTGCTTGCAAACCCCCAATGGAATACGGTTTGCTGGCAACCCATTCAAATGACAGCATACAACGGGAAACGCATTGGGGCAACCAGAGGTGCATTAAAGAGTAAGAGGCCGTCTGCCTAAGATGAGTGAAGGTTTGAGTTACCGTCAGGGACGGGCTGCATCTGTACGAGGACTGCGCCTGTAGGAAACGGTTGAAGATGTACACATCGATGGGAGCGCTTGCGGTGCGGTCCAGGTCGAAGATATAGATCTTTGCTTTAATAGCTGTTTTTCTGGTCGACGCGTTCTGGCACGCACTAACCGGACTGTCCACATAGTCTTGGCTGCAAATAGCTTTCCGAAAGGATGCCGTGTCGTTTTTCCTGGATTTCTGACTTCAAAACCCACTCGAGTAATGCACACACAAAGAAAAGGGAAATAGGAACATGCGGCGTTCCTGGGACTAGTTTTGATCTCTGAGACGGCCATAACAAGGATATGCTCCCCGCTTCGCGAGACTCCACTGGGGTTTGCACTGACGCCGAGGCAACTCTGTGTTACCTCCTCCGTTCCGTCCACAGCCGGGTCCATCCACTCCTAAAAGGCGCGTTCCTTCTAGCTTCCGTGTCGGCCAAATCATGCTATCAGGGAGCACCGGCTACAGCTTGGAGAGAAAAGCATGTTGCGCCCGCCTAATCAATTACTTAGGGGCTCTGCTAAGGCTGAGGGCAGCAGAAGGCTGAGGCCTTTCTTTGATTTGTTGGGCTCCTCGGAGTCCTTGTCCAGCAAGAACTGCTCTTGGGGACACCCAGTTTTCGAAAGAAATCATACCGTGTGTTTGGCACATTATGGTCTCAGTCTTATGCTCCATAAAACCCAATACAATAGAGTACAATACATTTAGTATGACTCTCTTGATGCACACTGCTCTAGGTGATGGTAGACTAGTATATATTATTTTGAAGCACACTTCACTATATATACAAATTAGCACAATTCCTTGCTTGCTTCATGATCAGCAGCATGTTGCCTAGGTACACCGCCCCGGCATCGACCGCGGCTCCAGCGAATGCCTTTTATCTGCATGCAGCAGGCCGGTAGCAGATGGTAATGTTGGTGCTCACTATTGCTTTCGCAAGTCACAACGCTGATCTATTTCCTGCTGGCTTCAGTAAAGAAGCGGGTTTCCAAGTGAGCATCTTTGATAGCTACTAGGCATATGATGCTCAGTGACAGTGCAGTCTTCTGCGTCCTGATTCTTCAAAATGTAGGTCACCTACAAATCCGTGTGGAAGGAACCCATTCGACAAGGGGTGTGCATTCAGCTGCGCATCTGAACAGCTCATCAAAAATAATAATGTATTCTATATTGCCTCTGTAAGGGGAGAGCCACATATTCTGCATAATGTGGACATTAGTACGAGGTGGCGTATTAGTGCGAACAGCACGGCTCAAGTTGTGCGAGACAGTCTGTATAAACACCTGCCAGCAATTACACTGCTTCACAGTTGCACACAGGAGTGTGAAGTCTGTCCATCTCCAAACAACTGCGACTTGCAGAACTGTGTCATCACTCTAACCATCGAGTTCCACTCGTATTTGGCTTGCAGGTTATCCCACCATAAAGAAGATGCATGCAGATCTCAACTCATGAGCGGTTATTTGCATCTCTCCCACTAATTCTGCCGACACTGCCAATCGAACTCACGACTTCTTACCAAGGCGCCGTGAATACATACGAGAGACCACGGCGAGTCATAAGGCGGCATCTGTACCTTCCCGTTATTTCCTCCATCCCTGTCCATTCACTGTCCCTTTCATTCGGCTAGCTGCTGTTCAGGCGCTCCAGTAGTGGGATTTACAACTCAATTTGCAGTAGTAATGTTGGGATGTGCGTTTGCCACCCACATTTATAGCTTGGTGCAATCCTGTGGGAGCAGTTGTGTCCTTTGTAACCATGGCATTATTTAGAGCATTCACATTTGCACCACATTTAGGAGCAAAGTCACTTGGGGACAAATCCACATTCCAATCCAGATGGCCACCCACTGGTCAGGACGAAGGGGCCTGGTCGAGCCTATCTGAGGGCCGCGTGCTACGCGCGACCTCTTCGCCAGCCAGCGGGGTGCTCGGTGAAATTCGCAGTGCTAATAGGCGTAGAAGCATTATTAGGTGTGGTAATTGGGCCTGTGAGAAGGTGTCTTTTGCATTGTCCAACACCTCCATGACAGATTACAAATGCTGCAGGCCCGTTTGCAGTAATTGTGCTTCTTCAAGATTTTTTGCAGTTCACTGGCCAGAGTGATCGGAGGTTGGAGTTCGAAGGAAAATACCAGAAAATGTCGTTATTGTGCACAACTTTAGCACGGGAGAGGCTGTGGTTTATGCGAAAGTACAATTCCTTCCTTGCTTCAGCGTTTTATCGAAGTAATTTTATGTCGTTTACGCATAGGTCACACACACATCACCCAGAGCTTCTTATTAACAAAAAAAGACAAACCTGTATGTGAAATGTGTGGTGAGGAGCTCATAGTTAATCACATTTTAATTTCTTGTTCTAATCTCGAAGAACTTAGGAAAAAGTTTTTTACTGTATTTTACAATGAACACATTCCATTTCATCCCGCATTGCTTTTAAGCGAGCAAACACTCGTCGAGTTTTCGCTTGTTTGTAAGTTTCTAAAGAAAGCCAATGTTTTAAATCTAATATAATGTAACATCTATACACTTAATGTAACACATCACCTAACCTTGTGTTTGGCGCATGATATCCACTGTTGCTTATGCTCCATAAAACTCCATATAACTAACTAACCTTCCTCTCTTCAAGATCGGGAGCATGTTGCCTATGCACACCGCCGCAGCATCGACCGTGGCTCCGGAGAACGAGTTTTATCTGTGTGTAGCAGATGCTAATGCTATGCTAGGTGCTGCTTTTGGAAGTCGCGACGCTTATCTCTTTCCTGCTGTGTGGAGTCAGGAAGCGGGCTTCCAAGCATTCATCTGTGAGAGCCAGTATGCTCTTGTGTGGAGATTCGTCAAAAACTAGTTCATGTACTCCGGTATTAAATGAAATGGATTGCGGCTGGATGTGGCCCTCCATTTGCAGTACATTTTTTAATCTCAGAACTGCAATATGTGTGTTGCATGGTTGAAAATCGTTTGGAAGAGTTTATATTTGAGAAGATCCATTTTTCCGTATTCCATATTCAAATTTCCATCTCCATATTTCCATCGAGAGTGCATTCGTCCTATGGGTGTTTTGGTCATATTCCAGTCAAAGACACAGGAAGTTCCCATTGTGAGGTCTCATGCCCATTTGCAGAGATGCACCAGAAATCCTCATTCAATTAATTTCATCAAGACACTGCACAGGAAACATCAGCAAACAACTGTTTGGTCAAGAGCGAAATATCATTTCACCAATCCCTCAGCAACCGTGGCATCTCCTGGCACAAGGTCCTGACCACTGTGGTCTCACTTGGTCCAACACAATTTTTCTCGGTGATATATGTGCATGTAGGTTGTACGTGCACGAGGCATCGTTATAACTATGAAAAATATACAGTTCTTTTGTGAATGGGACGTCTGAGTGGTACTCTCGCCCTGTTGGGCACAATAAATGCGCGATGAGTCGAGGAGAAACGCAGACGAGATGGATAGACAATGCATATACATTGAAACTCCAAGAAGCCGCAAATCGAAGGCTGGTCCTCCTGTTGACGCTGTGATATGTCGTGGAAGGGATTTTCAAACCAGCTTTGAAAGTACCTGGTGACTGGGACAAGCTGGGATGTAGTCCGCTGTAAACTGGCAGGCCTTTGAAGTTTGGCGCACTCAAGTTGTGGTGACCGTATTCATAAAGAAGAGGAAGTGTGTGTAGCGTGGTCCTAGCATAGGTGCAACTGTTCCGCCCACCACACACACATGCTGCTTCCAATGGCATACGCTGAGTGGAAGTCATGTCCGAACAGCTCCTTGCGACTGGTAGCCAGGCAGCGCTACTGCAGTGTTCCCAAATTGTCAAAGTCCATTTGTGGCGTGGGCCACACAGTGATCATCCCCCGGCGATGCGTGGACCACGTCTATTCGTAGCCCACTGCACACGCCGTTTGGGCGCGGCGCCATGCTGGCATTGGCCCAAGCCATCTTCTCGGCTCCACGTCATTCATAACATTGGTTTCTGAACCTGCAGGAAAGGTTATTGTTCCGTTGAGAGCCGGTAGATCTACCTCTCAGGTAGGTGTAGTGTGTCTAGGTTAGGGCCGTGTTGCACCGTCCCTGCTATGGTCACTCGCCAGGAAGGAGCTTTGCCTGCACCCGATAGCGCGGCTAAGATGAAGCACTGACGTGCATGTCGATGCAGAGCTCAATGCCTCGTGGCGTGCCACACAGGCGCCTCCTCCACATCTCTGATAGTGCGGTAATCCTTGTATTTTTCCATAGCTTCCTTGTGGACGTGTTGCGATTTCAAGCGTGATTCGCTTTACTTTTTAGCGGGCACTTTTCGTCACTCGGCACTGGACAGCTATCCGCAAAATTCTCGATCATAGGCTGTGTTTGCAAGCAGTGGTCTGCAAACAGTTATAAATGAGCGGAAGAGCAGGCGACACATGTACTAAAATTAGTATGGGGCGCCAAGAGAAGTCCGCCTTCGCACGGTAAGCAGGGAGATATGGAACGGCAAGCAAGTATTCGCTACTCGCCTTAAGCTCTGGCAACAGCCGGTATCACAACTCCAAAGCGCCGGAGTACTTCCGTTCAGAGAAGTCCCGAAGAAGATCAAGTGCTTGAAGAAAACGGGAGCAGCTTATAACGTTATCGATGTTTCCATCTTGCTAGAAACAGCGGTTGTCCGAGAATATCCTCGAAACGGCATTCCAAATCTTCAGCTTGATGCGCGATAAAGTGCTTGGGCTGTCTTCAGCTTGCTAGCTGCTTGCAAACCCCCAATGGAATACAGTTTGCTGGCAACCCATTCAAATGACAGCATACAACGGGAAACGCATTGGAGCAACCAGAGGTGCATTAAAGAGTAAGAGGCCGTCTGCCTAAGATGAGTGAAGTTTTGAGTTACCGTCAGGGACGGGCTGCATCTGTACGAGGACTGCACCTGTAGGAAACAGGGTTGAAGATGTACACATCGATGGGAGCGCTTGCGGTGCAGTCCAGGTCGAAGATATAGATCTTTGCCTTAATACAAACAGCCTTCTGGTCGACGCGTTCTGGCACGCACTAACCGGACTGTCCATATCATATTGGCTGCAAATAGCTTTCCGAAAGGATGCCGTGTCGTTTTGCCTGGATTTCTGACTTCAAGACCCACTCGAGTAATGCACGCACAAAGAAAAGGGAAATAGGAACATGCGGCGTTCCTGGGACTAGTTTTGATCTCTGAGACGGCCATAACAAGGATATGCTCCCCGCTTCGCGAGACTCCACTGGGGTTTGCACTAACGCCGAGGCAACTCTGTGTTACCTCCTCCGTTCCGTCCACAGCCGGGTCCATCCACTCCTAAAAGGCGCGTTCCTTCTAGCTTCCGTGTCGGCCAAATCATGCTATCAGGGAGTACCGGCTACAGCTTGGAGAGAAAAGCATGTTGCGCCCGCCTAATCAATTACTTAGGGGCTCTGCTAAGGATGAGGGCAGCAGAAGGCTGAGGCCTTTCTTTGATTTCTTGGGCTCCTCGGAGTCCTTGTCCAGCAAGAACTGCTCTTGGGGACACCCAGTTTTCGAAAGAAATCATACCGTGTGTTTGGCACATTATGGTCTCAGTCTTATGCTCCATAAAACCCAATACAACAGAGTACAATACATTTAGTATGACTGTCTTGATGCACACTGCTCTAGGTGATGGTAGACTAGTATGTATTATTTTGAAGCGCACTTCACTATATATACAAATTAGCACAATTCCTTGCTTGCTTCATGATCGGGAGCATGTTGCCTAGGTACACCGCGCCGGCATCCACCGCTCCAGCGAATGCCTTTTATCTGCGTGCAGCAGGCCGGTAGCAGATGGTAATGTTGGTGCTCACTATTGCTTTCGCAAGTCACAACGCTGATCTATTTCCTGCTGGCTTCAGTGAAGAAGCGGGTTTCCAAGCGAGCATCTATGATAGCTACTGGGCATATGATGCTCAGTGACAGTGCAGTCTTCTGCGTCCTGATTCTTCAAAATGTAGGTCACCTACAAATCCGTGTGGTATGAACCCATTCGACAAGGGGTGTGCATTCAGCTGCGCATCTGAACAGCTCATCAAAAATAATAATGTATTCTATATTGCCTGCATAAGGGGAGAGCCACATATTCTGCATAATGTGGACATTAGTACGAGGTGGCGTATTAGTGCGAACAGCACGGCTCAAGTTGTGCGAGACAGTCTGTATAAACACCTGCCAGCAATTACACTGCTTCACAGTTACACACAGGAATGTGAAGTCTATCCATCACCAAACAACTGCGACTTGCAGAACTGTGTCTCATCACTCTAACCATCGAGTTCCACTCGTATTTGGCTTGCAGGTTATCCCACCATAAAGAAGATGCATACAGATCTCAACTCATGAGCGGTTATTTGCATCTCTCCCACTAATTCTGCCGACAGTGCCAATCGAACTCACGACTTCGTACCAAGGCGCCGTGAATACATACGAGGGACCACGGCGAGTCATAAGGCGGCATCTGTACCTTCCCGTTATTTCCTCCATCCCTGTCCATTTACTGTCCCTTTCATTCGGCTAGCTGCTGTTCAGGCGCTCCTATAGTGGGATTTACAACTCAATTTGCAGTAATAATGTTGGGATGTGGCGTTTGCCACCCACATTTATAGTTTGGTGCAATCCTGTGGGAGCAGTTGTGTCTTTTGTAACCATGGCATTATTTAGAGCATTCACATTTGCACCACATTTAGGAGCAAAGTCACTTGGGGACAAATCCACATTCCAATCCAGATGGCCACCCACTGGTCAGGTCGAAGGGGCCTGGTCGAGCCTATCTGAGGGCCGCGTGCTACGCGCGACCTCTTCGCCAGCCAGCGGGGTGCTCGGTGAAATTCGCAGTGCTAATAGGCGTAGAAGCTTTATTAGGTGTGGTAATTGGGCCTTTGAGAAGGTGTCTTTTGCATTGTCCAACACCTCCACGACAGATTACAAATGCTGCAGGCCCGTTTGGAGTAATTGTGCTTCTTCAAGATATTTTGCAGTTCACTGGCCAGAGTGATCGGAGGTTGGAGTTCGAAGGAAAATACCGGAAAATGTCGTCATTGTGCACAACTTTAGCACGGGAGAGGCTGTGGTTTATGCGAAAGTACAATTCCTTCCTTGCTTCAGCATTTTATCGAAGTAATTTTATGTCGTTTACGCATAGGTCACACACACATCACCCAGAGCTTCTTATTAACAAAAAAAGACAAACCTGTATGTGAAATGTGTGGTGAGGAGCTCATAGTTAATCACATTTTAATTTCTTGTTCCAATCTCGAAGAACTTAGGAAAAGTTTTTTACTGTATTTTACAATGAACACATTCCATTAAATCCCGCATTGCTTTTAGGCGAGCGAACACTCGTCGAGTTTTCGCTTGTTTGTAAGTTTCTAAAGAAAGCCAATGTTTTAAATCTAATATAATGTAACATCTATACACTTAATGTAACATCACCTAACCTTGTGTTTGGCGCATGATATCCACTATTGCTTATGCTCCATAAAACTCCATATAACTAACTAACCTTCCTCTCTTCAAGATCGGGAGCATGTTGCCTATGCACACCGCCGCAGCATCGACCGTGGCTCCGGAGAACGAGTTTTATCTGTGTGTAGCAGATGCTAATGCTATGCTAGGTGCTGCTTTTGGAAGTCGCGACGCTTATCTCTTTCCTGCTGTGTGGAGTCAGGAAGCGGGCTTCCAAGCATTCATCTGTGAGAGCCAGTATGCTCTTGTGTGGAGATTCGTCAAAAACTAGTTCATGTACTCCGGTATTAAATGAAATGGATTGCAGCTGGATGTGGCCCTCCATTTGCAGTACATTTTTTAATCTCAGAACTGCAATATGTGTGTTGCATGGTTGAAAATCGTTTGGAAGAGTTTATATTTGAGAAGATCCATTTTTCCGTATTCCATATTCAAATTTCCATCTCCATATTTCCATCGAGAGTGCATTCGTCCTATGGGTGTTTTGGTCATATTCCAGTCAAAGACACAGGAAGTTCCCAATGTGAGGTCTCATGCCCATTTGCAGAGATGCACCAGAAATCCTCATTCAATTAATTTCATCAAGACACTGCACAGGAAACACCAGCAAACAACTGTTTGGTCAAGAGCGAAATATCATTTCACCAATCCCTCAGCAACCGTGGCATCTCCTTGCACAAGGTCATGACCACTGTGGTTTCACTTGGTCCAACACAATTTTTCTCGGTGATATATGTGCATGTAGGTTGTACGTGCACGAGGCATCGTTATAACTATGATAAATATACAGTTCTTTTGTGAATGGGACGTCTGAGTGGTACTCTCGCCCTGTTGGGCACAATAAATGCGCGATGAGTCGAGGAGAAACGCAGACGAGATGGATAGAAAATGCATATACATTGAAACTCCATGAAGCCGCAAATCGAAGGCTGGTCCTCCTGTTGACGCTGTGATATGTCGTGGAAAAGATTTTCAAACGAGCTTTGAAAGTACCTGGTCACTGGGACAAGCTGGGATGTAGTCCGCTGTAAACTGGCAGGCCTTTGAAGTTTTGGCGCACTCAAGTTGTGGTGACCGTATTCATAAAGAAGAGGAAGTGTGTGTAGAGTGGTCCTGGCATAGGTGCAACTGTTCCGCCCACCACACACACATGCTGCTTCCAATGGGAGACGCTGAGTGAAATTCATGTCCTTACAGCTCCTTGCGACTGGTAGCCAGGCAGCGCTACTGCAGTGTTCCCAAATTGTGAAAGTCCATTTGTGGCGTGGGCCACACAGTGATCATCCCCCGGCGATGCGTGGACCACGTCTATTCGTAGCCCACTGCACACGCCATTTGGGCGCGGCGCCATCCTGGCATTGGCCCAAGCCATCTTCTCGGCTCCACGTCATTCATAACATTGGTTTCTGAACCTGCAGGAAAGGTTATTGTTCCGTTGAGAGCCGGTAGATCTACCTCTCAGGTAGGTGTAGTGTGTCTAGGTTAGGGCCGTGTTCCACCATCCCTGCTATGGTCACTCACTCGCCAGGAAGGAGCTTTGCCTGCACCCGATAGCACGGCTAAGATGAAGCACTGACGTGCATGTCGATGCAGAGCTCAATGCCTCATGGCGTGCCACACAGGCGCCTCCTCCACATCTCTGATAGTGCGGTAATCCTTGTATTTTTCCATAGCTTCCTTGTGGACGTGTTGCGATTTCAAGCGTGATTCGCTTTACTATTTAGCGGGCACTTCTCGTCACCCGGCACTGGACAGCTATCCGCAAAATTCTCGATCATAGGCTGTGTTTGCAAGCAGTGGTCTGCAAACAGTTATAAATGAGCGGAAGAGCAGGCGACACATGTGCTAAAATTAGTATGGGGCGCCACTAGAAGTACGCCTTCGCACGGTAAGCAGGGAGATATGGAACGGCAAGCAAGTATTCGCTACTCGCCTTAAGCTCTGGCAACAGCCGGTATCACAACTCCAAAGCGCCGGAGTACTTCCGTTCAGAGAAGTCCCGAAGAAGATCAAGTGCTTGAAGAAAACGGGAGCAGCTTATAACGTTATCAATGTTTCCATCTTGCTAGAAACAGCGGTTGTCCGCGAATATCCTCGAAACGGCATTCCAAATCTCCAGCTTGATGCGCAATAAAGTGCTTGGGCAGTCTTCAGCTTGCTAGCTGCTTGCAAACCCCCAATGGAATACGGTTTGCTGGCAACCCATTCAAATGACAGCATACAACGGGAAACGCATTGGGGCAACCAGAGGTGCATTAAAGAGTAAGAGGCCGTCTGCCTAAGATGAGTGAAGTTTTGAGTTACCGTCAGGGACGGGCTGCATCTGTACGAGGACTGCACCTGTAGGAAACAGGGTTGAAGATGTACACATCGATGGGAGCGCTTGCGGTGCGGTCCAGGTCGAAGATATAGGCTTTAATACAAACAGCCTTCTGGTCGACGCGTTCTGGCACGCACTAACCGGACTGTCCACATCGTCTTGGCTGCAAATAGCTTTCCGAAAGGATGTCGTGTCGTTTTTCCTGGATTTCTCACTTCAAGACCCACTCGAGTAAGGCACGGACAAAGAAAAGGGAAATAGGAACATGCGGCGTTCCTGGGACTAGTTTTGATCTCTGAGACGGCCATAACAAGGATATGCTCCCCGCTTCGCGAGACTCCACTGGGGTTTGCACTAACGTCGAGGCAGCTCTGTGTTACCTCCTCCGTTCCGTCCACAGCCGGGTCCATCCACTCCTAAAAGGCGCGTTCCTTCTAGCTTCCGTGTCGGCCAAATCATGCTATCAGGGAGCACCGGCTACAGCTTGGAGAGAAAAGCATGTTGCGCCCGCCTAATCAATTACTTAGGGGCTCTGCTAAGGCTGAGGGCAGCAGAAGGCTGAGGCCTTTCTTTGATTTGTTGGGCTCCTCGGAGTCCTTGTGCAGCAAGAACTGCTCTTGGGGACACCCAGTTTTCGAAAGAAATCATACCATGTGTTTGGCACATTATGGTCTCAGTCTTATGCTCCATAAACCCAATACAATAGAGTACAATACATTTACTATGACTCTCTTGATGCACACTGCTCCAGGTGATGGTAGACTAGTATATATTATTTTGAAGCGCACTTCACTATATATACAAATTAGCACAATTCCTTGCTTGCTTCATGATCGGGAGCATGTTTCCTAGGTACACCGCCCCGGCATCGACCGCGGCTCCAGCGAATGCCTTTTATCTGCATGCAGCAGGCCGGTAGCAGATGGTAATGTTGGTGCTCACTATTGCTTTCGCAAGTCACAACGCTGATCTATTTCCTGCTGGCTTCAGTAAAGAAGCGGGTTTCCAAGTAAGCATCTATGATAGCTACTAGGCATATGATGCTCAGTGACAGTGCAGTCTTCTGCGTCCTGATTCTTCAAAATGTAGGTCACCTACAAATCCGTGTGGTATGAACCCAATCGACAAGGGGTGTGCATTCAGCTGCGCATCTCAACAGCTCATCAAAAATAATAATGTATTCTATATTGCCTGCGTAAGGGGAGAGCCACATAATCTTGGCTCCAATATAGCGCGAGGTGCTTTCTGAAGCATACGATTTTGAAAAAAAAAAACTCATTCTAGATTCATGCATATATGGTAGCGCTGCTTTTGGCAGGTGCCCGTACTGTAAATTTCTGATACAAATCTGTGAGAGTGTTGCTGCCAGAGCCGCAGCACTTGTTGTGCTGGCTTGCATGAGCAGAAGAGTAGCAAACATATCAAGGCATCAGCAGAACTTTGTTCATTACCAGGTTGTACCCTTCCTAAAAATTCACATGAAAAACAATCACATTCCTATCGTTCTGTCATTGTACTGGTTTCTACAGACACATTATCGTCCAATAAAGATAATGTGGCTGCTAGCACACCATTGCACAAAAATGCTGAAATCATAGGTTTTTGTGAACTAGGGATCTTTACACATGACTAGACAATACAGTCAAGCTCTGATTTTATTACTCAGCCAAATGATTGAAAGAGCTGAAGAAAATTATTAATCGAGCCATACTCACATAAAAGCTAGCCTTCAAGACTTCTATAAAGCCACGAAGAACAGCCCAAAAGAACAATATACAGTAAGCAGACAGGCTGAGCGCACGTGTGTGCATGTCGTCCTTTAGCACAACTCTTCGTGGTTTTGGAGAATAGAAAGAGACTAGCATCTTTCACGGGGCTTGCTTTGCAACTACAGCACATTCAATTGCAACTCATCTCTGGAGGAGGGCTCAAGGATGTTTAGCATATGAAAATAAATATTCTTTACTAGCTGCCTTGTTAGAATGGAAGCTTAATTAAATCCTGCCTACTATCCTGCCTGGCCTTCCCTGAAACAGCAGGGTTCACCAAGGATTTCTTGCATTTCATGGGTTCATATTTCTTTGATACAACAGCAGTTGCCACCGGAGAATGGCATAAAAAACTGTAACAAACGAATGAAAGCCATGGTTGCATGCACTGGAAAGCACAGCGGACTCCCGATTTCTGACCCAAGCCATCCAACTCCTAGCAGCTTCACACATGCTTGAGCTACATAGTTGAGATAAGTAGTTGCGTCCTTTCTTTGTCCATGTGCCACAGCGCTGTTTCACCGTAATGTTCGACCTACTCGTCCATCAGTTCGTATCATTAAGGTTGTCAAACCACGCACAAAATGCACATGCACATTTAATCGCAACAATGTCAGATGTTGTGGGAGAAATGCCAGGCTTATGGAGTTTGCATGCAGCTTTTTCTCATGTCTCACTGAGAATAGACATGTGTCGTGTCCGGTCGCTGTGTTGAATGCAGCGAAAGACGCACACGGTACTTTAAGACTTCGTTTATTTAAAGCCGATGAGGGTGCGACCAGCGTCGACCGAGGCAGGAGCCGAACTGGCCGCCCGAAGAAAGGAGGGAGTGGAGAAGCGTCCACGGGAGGGAGTGGCTTCCCAGAACAGGAGGAGGGTGCGGGGGCGCACCGTGGGGGGGCATCCGGCGACAGCGTGCGACGAGGGGCAAGCGGTCGTTAGGAGGAGGATGCGAGTGGTCGTTAGGAGGAGGATTGAGTGGTCGTTAGGAGGAGGATGCGAACTGTCGTTAGGAGGAGGACGCGGGGGCGCACACACACAAAAGCAATAAGGGGACACAACAACATGGTAAAAACTGGCCGGTACACAAGAGAAAAATTTATGTGCTTACCTCTGAATGAATTCCTGACTGTATTTGATGTTGAGACAAAAGTATGCAGCAAAAAGGATCTCCATGGCAGCCAGAAAGCTCAGGCCTTCAAAGCACCTCGTTCCATCGAGCGTCACAATGCATGTAAAATCAAAGATGCTTGTGCCTGCAAAGAAATCTTCTTTAGTGACAAAAACCGAGTTCAGATTAGATGTTAACAATTGTGGAGCAATTTTTTTTAAATGCTGCAGCTCGGAAGAATAATTTTTGGCATTATATTATGAACATGAGGCATATAAATTTTTTCCACATAGCTAGGCATGTGAGCACAGCTCACAAAAAACATTGTCAGCACCTCTATATGTAGCATGCTAATGGTAGATGCTCAAGATATTTATGAAGCAATGAACAAGAGCAGATAAATGAATGTCAATGCATGTGATATTTTCTAAATATAACTTTTAAGTTAATTTTACAGCCCCCAAACCACAATTCTACATCTGCACTAGCAGGGTTCAAGCAGCGGATTATGCTGCCAGCTACCATCTCTAAGAGAAGACTGCGGCATGTGCATGGTAAATTAGCTTGCTGGGCATGCCTCATCGAGCTGCATTGAGTGTGACTTAGAGGGTAGTTCAAGCCTCCTTCTCCTTTTGTTATTCTAGTTCTTTGTTATTGATGAGGTTTCATATTTTATAAATATGCTTTTTAGAAATTTATACTACTGCTCAAAGCATCCAGAAAATCATAAAAATCTTACCAAGTACAACCACCGTTGGGGTGGGGGGCAGGTTGCTATTCAGTTCAGCAACACAGGCTGATGTCTGTGGAGGTAAGAAGCTGTTATCATAAGCACACAGGTAACAGGTGTGCTGAAGAATCGCAGGAATAATGAACATCTACCGAACTGCAGCAGCAGGACTACAAAAATGAAAGTTCACAGTCTTCTACATTTCGGTAAACCTTGAGGTAGTGCCCAGGAAATTTTATTGAAACACTGACGGATGTTAATTGTAGATTAATTCACTTTTTCTTTGCCACTGGCTACAATCTCTGTGAGCAACTGCCCTGGAGTGTGCAAGTGTCATCTACGGTCATAAAGCAGAAGTTTTGGCAGTGCTGAGAGGCTACTAACTAAGTATCCATTTCCGCAATAATCTCACCTCAAAAACATGGAATAGGAACTCTGTCTTTTCCTTGAAGAAAATGCGCTGCAATGGGAATACCCTACTGAGCAGTGCTTTTAGGCGGCCAATGTCCTGTGCTGCCTTGTCTGCCATAAGGAGCCATTGAAGTGCCTCGTCTCCCTTCAGGCTGTGCCGCAGGAATGCGTACAAGACCTCCAGGTCTGCAATTTCTTGATTTGCAAATAATCCTTCCAGCTGCATGTCAGTTAGCCTGAAAAATTAGACATTTGGCTGTAAAGAATGCTTGACATCACTGCAGACACACATAACAATCTGCATCTGTTGCAGGGACGGGCTGCATCTGTACGAGGACTGCACCTCTAGGAAACAGGGTTGAAGATGTACACATCGATGGGAGCGCTTGCGGTGCGGTCCAGGTCGAAGATATAGATCTTTGCTTTAATACAAACAGTCTTCTGGTCGACGCGTTCTGGGACGCACTAACCGGACTGTCCACATCGTCTTGGCTGCAAATAGCTTTCCGAAAGGATGCCGTGTCGTTTTTCCTGGATTTCTGACTTCAAGACCACTCGAGTAATGCACGCACAAAGAAAAGGGAAATAGGAACATGCGGCGTTCCTGGGACTAGTTTTGATCTCTGAGACGGCCATAACAAGGATATGCTCCCCGCTTCGCGAGACTCCACTGGGGTTTGCACTAACGCCGAGGCAACTCTGTGTACCTCCTCCGTTCCGTCCACAGCCGGGTCCATCCACTCCTAAAAGGCGCGTTCCTTCTAGCTTCCGTGTCGGCCAAATCATGCTATCAGGGAGCACCGGCTACAGCTTGGAGAGAAAAGCATGTTGCGCCCGCCTAATCAATTACTTAGGGGCTCTGCTAAGGCTGAGGGCAGCAGAAGGCTGAGGCCTTTCTTTGATTTGTTGGGCTCCTTGGAGTCCTTGTCCAGCAAGAACTGCTCTTGGGGACACCCAGTTTTCGAAAGAAATCATACCATGTGTTTGGCACATTATGGTCTCAGTCTTATGCTCCATAAAACCCAATACAATAGAGTACAATACATTTAGTATGACTCTCTTGATGCACACTGCTCCAGGTGATGTTAGACTAGTATATATTATTTTGAAGCGCACTTCACTATATATACAAATTAGCACAATTCCTTGCTTGCTTCATGATCGGGAGCATGTTGCCTAGGTACACCGCCCCGGCATCGACCGCGGCTCCAGCGAATGCCTTTTATCTGCGTGCAGCAGGCCAGTAGCAGATGGTAATGTTGGTGCTCACTATTGCTTTCGCAAGTCACAACGCTGATCTATTTCCTGCTGGCTTCAGTGAAGAAGCGGGTTTCCAAGCGAGCATCTATGATAGCTACTAGGCATATGATGCTCAGTGACAGTGCAGTCTTCTGCGTCCTGATTCTTCAAAATGTAGGTCACCTACAAATCCGTGTGGTATGAACCCATTCGGCAAGGGGTGTGCATTCAGCTGCGCATCTGAACAGCTCATCAAAAATAATAATGTATTCTATATTGCCTGCGTAAGGGGAGAGCCACATATTCTGCATAATGTGGACATTAGTACGAGGTGGCGTATTAGTGCGAACAGCACGGCTCAAGTTGTGCGAGACAGTCTGTATAAACCCCTGCCAGCAATTACGCTGCTTCACAGTTACACACAGGAGTGTGAAGTCTGTCCATCTCCAAACAATTGCGACTTGCAGAACTGTCATCACACTAACCATTGAGTTCCACTCATATTTGGCTTGCAGGTTATCCCACCATAAAGAAGATGCATGCAGATCTCAACTCATGAGCGGTTATTTGCATCTCTCCCACTAATTCTGCCGACACTGCCAATCGAACTCACGACTTCGTACCAAGGCGCCGTGAATACATACGAGAGACCACGGCGAGTCATAAGGCAGCATCTGTACCTTCCCGTTATTTCCTCCATCCCTGTCCATTCACTGTCCCTTTTATTCAGCTAGCTGCGTTTCAGGCGCTCCTATAGTGGGATTACAACTCAATTTGTAGTAATAATGTTGGGATGTGGTGTTTGCCACCCAAGTTACATATCTTTTATAGTTTGGTGCAATCCTGTGGGAGCAGTTGTGTCTGTTGTAACCATGGCATTATTTAGAGCATTCACATTTGCACCACATTTAGGAGCAAAATCACTTGGGGACAAATCCACATTGCAATCCAGATGGCCACCCACTGGTCAGGACGAAGGGGCTTGGTCGAGCCTATCTGAGGGCCGCATGCTACGCGCGACCTCTTCGCCAGCCAGCGGGGTGCTTGGTGAAATTCGCAGTGCTAATAGGCGTAGAAGCATTATTAGGTGTGGTAATTGGGCCTGTGAGAAGGTGTCTTTTGCATTGTCCATCACCTCCATGACAGATTACAAATGCTGCAGGCCCGTTTGCAGTAATTGTGCTTCTTCAAGATTTTTTGCAGTTCACTGGCCAGAGTGATCGGAGGTTGGAGTTCGAAGGAAAATACCGGAAAATGTCATTGTGCACAACTTTAGCACTGGAGAGGCTGTGGTTTACGCGAAAGTACAATCCCTTCCTTGCTTCATGATCAGGAGCATGTTGCCTAGGCACACCGCCGCAGCATCGACCGTGGCTCCAAAGAACGCGTTTTATCTGTGTGTAGCAGAATGTCAACCAGGTGCTAATGCTATGCTAGGTGCTGCTTTTGGATGCCCTGACGCTTATCTCTTTCGTGCTGGCTGGAGTCAGGAAGCGGGCTTCCAAGCATTCATCTGTGAGAGCCAGTAGGCTCTTGTGTGGAGATTCGTCAAAAACTAGTTCATCTACTTCCGGTAATTAATCAAATCGATTGCAGCTGGATGTGGCCCGCCATTTGCGGTACATTTTTTAATCACATAACTTTGGTGTGGGGTGAACTAATATTTGGAATTTCAAGTGCGTATACAATACTATGTGTGTTGCATGGTTGAAAATCGTTTGGAAGAGTTTATATTTGAGAAGTTCCATTTTTCCGTATTCCATGCTCAAATTTCCATCTCCATATTTCCATCGAGAGTGCATTCGTCCTGTGGGTGTTTTGGTCATCTTCCGGTCAAAGACACAGGAAGTTTTTAATGCGAGGTCGCCTGTTCATTTATGAGATGCACCAGAAATCCCCATTCAATTAATTTCATCATGAAACTGCACAGGAAACACCAGCAAACAACTCTTGGGTCAAGAGAGAAATATCTTTTCACCAATCCCTCAGCAACCGTGGCATCTCCTGGCACAAGGTCCTGACCACTGTGGTCTCACTTGGTCCAACACAATTTTTCTCGGTGATATTTGTGCATGTAGGTTGTACATGCACGAGGCATCGTTATAAGATAAGATAAGATAAGAAGTTTATTCAGACAGGTACAAGTGTCTGGGAGAATGGCGAAAAGGCAGTGGGATGCCTGACAAAGCGCCATCCCCCCCATCCCCCCCTCCCAGAAGTTGACACTTGTTCAGACAATGCAGTGCGAGCACCGGCACAGCACACAGAGGAAGATTCAAAGAGAACTATAACATCTTATTTAAAGGGCACATTATACATGTGAAAAGGCATTCTGAAAAAAAAAGGAAAACTTCTTTAACATGTTTCTTAAAACGGCATAAAGCACAAGTCTAAAAACTTAAAAGGCAAGCAAATATGCACAAACAGAGTTTTCATCACAAAAAAAAACAAGAAAAAAACGCTATCAGTCTAAGTTTGCAGTGACAGTAAATAATCAAGGAGAGTGTTCTTAAAAGCAATGGTTGCAGTATTCTCGTCTTACATTTGTCTGATAAAAGGATGTTTGTTTAAGAACTCTGGTATACAATAAGATAGTATTTGGGTACCATAATTTGTTCGCAGCTTTGTTTTTCTGCACGCATTATTTCGTAAGTTGTGGGAGTGATTTTTCTCGAGGTATTGCTTGGAGAAGGTGGCAGGGTTGGTCTTCATGCTACTATATATTGTGAGGGCTAGTTTTTGATGCAGTATATTTCGAACGGTTAGGAGCTTATGTTTCCTGAATAGCGGTGCTGAATGACAGAGCCCGGATGTTCGCTCTATGAGCCTTAAAGCCCTTTTCTGTAGCACATGGATGCTGTCCAAGTTGGTTTTGGTTGTAGTTCCCCATACGAGCAGGCAGTAATGAATATGTGATTGAATTAATGAGTAGTAAAGTTGTATTAAAAGCCAGATTGGAATTAGTGGCCTTAACTTGCAAAGTAAGCCAATAGAACGCGATATTTTAGTGCGCACATGGTTTGTATGAACAGACCAATCAAAATTTTCGTGGAAATAAACTCCGAGAAATTTATGCGATAGAATTCGATCAATGACTTGTCCGCCGAAGTGAATAGGTGTTTCACCTATAATTAGCTTGTTGCGAGGCCTAAATATAATGTACTTTGTTTTATTTGTATTTAATTCTAATTTGTTTGCTGTCAGCCAGTGAGATAAGTTACCTAACCATTCTTTCACGCGATGCTGAAGATGGTGTAGTTCAGTTCCCGAAAAGAATAGATTCGTGTCGTCAGCGTACAGGATTATATCTGGTGTATGTGGAATGCTTGTGATGTCATTGATGTAGATCAAAAAAAGAAGCGGGCCAAGTATGGAGCCTTGTGGAACACCGTGTATGACATGAGATGTGTTCGATCTGCTATTGTTAACGCTGGTGTACTGAAGGCGGTTTTGCAGGTAGCTCTTTATTAGGTCCCACGGCGCTCCTCTAATTCCATAGTAGTAAAGTTTTTGCAGTAGAATGTGATGCTTAACAGAATCAAAAGCTTTCCTGAAATCGATAAAAACACCTATTGTAATTAATTTGCGTTCGAAGTTCTCAAGTATTTTGTCTTTCACGTTGAGCAGTGCTATTTCCGTGGACTTCTGCTTCTGAAAGCCGTACTGTTCCTTGATAATAACATTGTGCTTTTTGAAAAAATTCCACAGTCGTACGTTTAGAGCTTCTTCGACAACTTTAGAAAAAATAGGGAGAACAGAAATTGGCCTGTAATTATTAAGGTCTGCTCGATTACCACCTTTAAAAACAGCAGATACCTTTGCGATTTTAAGTTTCTGAGGAAATGTGCCAGAACTTATAATGACGTTGCATATGAAATGAGATACTGCTTTAATAGGTTCGGGTTTAAGTTCATCTATGCCACAAGCACTGCTGTTGTTTAAATTCTGGATTAAGCTATTTATTTCTGTTTCTGTAGTGGGAGACATAAAAATAGAGGCTTCTACTTTGGAGGTTATATATGATGTTGCGTCAAGATCATGTACTACAGACGACTCTGTGGTCCCGGAATTTAAGAAATGCTCATTGAATTTGTTTGCCAGCGATTCACCGGAAAAAGGTACTCCTTCGATGATAAAGTTTCCAATACTCGACTGCTCCTTTCCCGAAGCTAGATCATGCACCATTTTCCAAAGCTTACTTGAGTTGCCACGTGTATCAGCGAATTTTTTCTGATAGTAAAGAGAGCGTGCTCTCTTGATATCAGAGCCCAGTTTATTTCATACTTTTTTAAATTCGGAAATATAAGCTAAGTTTTTCGTTTTTATGAAAAGGGCGAACAACTTATCCCACTGTTTTATTCACTTCAGGAGAGATACATCTATCCACGGTTTTCTGGACTTTTTATGTCTCTTAAGTTCCACCAATGGAAACGCTTCATCATACATTTCTTTCATCGTTTCTGCAAACATGTTATATGATGCGTTGGCATCAGACGTGGTCAGAACTGGATGCCAGTTCAGTGAACATTCGGGGAATCTTCAGAGAACCAGGTTTCAGTGAAACATAGAATGTCGAATTTATGTCCTAGAGATTCAAGAAAGGTAGTCACAGATTCTTCTTTGTTTCTGAGACTGCATGCGTTTAAATGAAATAAGGACAATTGCCCTTTATCAAGAGAAGTTCTTACATGTCTAAAGGAAACAGAATCATGGTAGCTGTTCATATCAACGCACGACGACATGAGCCTATAATGCATGTTAGCGAAGTACAAACGGTTTAGTGAGTTCATCGTATTTCCTGTAGGTCGTCCATCGTGCTGATTCTGATGGTTCGGCTACGCGGGGTACGCCGAACGTAAAATTTTCCGTTTTTGCACCAAGCAAACTTGTATTCCATCTCACTGGCTTTCGTCCTCACGTGCCAAAACAGTTCTTTGTTCTGCGCAGTCAAGTTTTCGTTCAAATACACCTTTGAGTTACTATCCCTCAAACTGCTTTTTTTTTCAAGCCATCTGTCACGAGTTAGGCGGGAGATGAAACGTACTAAAACAGGAGCGGGCTTATCAGTTGTGTCCGTGCTTTTCCCAGAGGGTAGCCGGTGGGCGGCTTCAATATCTGATTCAGAAAGCTGAGGAAGCTCAAGATCATCAGCCAGTCGGTTCAGTTTAGCTAGCAGGTTTTCGTTGGTATGCTGACGAAATCCATGTATTTCTAGATTAAGTCGTCTGCTGTACTGATCAATATCATTGACATGCTGCTTGAGTTTATCGATTTCCTTTTCCTTGGCTTCCAGCTCAAGCTTTTCCACCTTCTTCTTTAGGCTAGATATATCATCTTTTTGCTGCTTCATTTCTGTTAGCACTTCGTCATACTTATTGGACATTTCCTGTATAAATTTTTCGATGCCATCCACAGTGGCAACGATACTCTGAAGAGCATCAACTTGAGTCTTTATTGTTAGCAGCTCTCGTAGCTTTTGATGGATTTCTGAAATTTCTTCTGAAATATTTATTTCAACTTCGGCATTTTCTTTTGTGTTGATTGGTTTGCTTCGTGCTTTCGCAGTTTTGCATGTTGCACATTTCCAAGAGCTTCTAGCGGCCTCATTTTTCTTTTTGTGCGCATTTTCAGTTACACCTGAGCACGATCCTACATGATACTGGTATGTGCACCATTGTAGTGTAGTGTGTAGTGTGAACCATTGTAGGCTTTCAGCAGCAGTGGCAACCGTAACTTTAACAAAAGATACCAAAGAATATATTCCACCAACCTGCAAAAGTTAAAATGCAGTTTTCAGACGCCAAGTCGGGAGAGCGTCCGGTGCCACTGCTGCTGAGCGTGTGTCCAGCTGGCCCTTGCGATGGCTTCTTTTTGTAGCGTACAGGCGATGACGGCGCTGACGCTTGTGATGACGTATGAATCCTTGTCAGCTGAGATCCTTGTCAGAGTAGATCCAGTGGTTGTCGTATCTTCGGTAAATGCCGCAGGCTGCAAAAGGTAAAATGCAGTTTTCAGGCGCCAAGTCTGGAGAGCGTCCGGTGCCCAACCATGAAAAATATACAGTTCTTTTGTGAATGGGACGTCTGAGTGGTACTCTCGCCCCGTTGGGCACAATAAATGCGCGATGAGTCGAGGAGAAACGCAGACGAGATGGATAGACAATGCATATACATTGAAACTCTTAAGAAGCCGCAAATCGAAGGCTGGTCCTCCTGTTGACGCTGTTATTTGTCGTGGAAGGGATTTTCAAACGAGCTTTGAAAGTACCTGGTCACTGGGACAAGCTGGAATGTAGTCCGCTGTAAACTGGCAGGCCTTTGAAGTTTTGGCGCACTCAAGTTGTGGTGACCGTATTCATAAAGAAGAGGAAGTGTGTGTAGAGTGGTCCTGGCATAGGTGCAACTGTTCCGCCAACCACACATACATGCTGCTTCCAATGGCAGATGGTTAGTGGAAGTCATGTCCGAACAGCTCCTTGCCACTGGTAGCCGGGGAGCACTACTGCATTGTCCCCAAACTGTGAAAGTCCATTTGTGGAGATGGCCGCACAGTGATAATCCGCCGGTGATGCGTGGACCACGTGTATTCGCAGCCCACTGCACACGCAGTTTGGGCGCCATCCTGGCATTGGCCAAAGCCATCTTCTCGGCTCCACGTCATTCATAACATTGGTTTCTAAACCTGCAGGAAAGGTTATTGTTGCGTTGAGAGCCGGTAGATCTACCTCTGAGGTAGGTGTGGTGTGTCTGGGTTAGGGCCGTGTTGCACCGTCCCTGCTATGGTGACTCGCCAGGAAGGAGCTTTGCCTGCACCCGATAGTACGGCTAAGATGAAGCACTGACGTGCATGTCCATGCAGAGCTCAGTGCCTCGTGGCGTGCCACACAGCCGCCTACTCCACATCTCTGATAGCGCGGTAATCTTTGTATTTTTCCATAGCTTCTTTGTGCACGTGCTGCGATTTCAAGCGTGATTCGCTTTACTTTTTAGCGGGTACTTCTCGTCACCTGGCACTGGACTGCTATATCTTTCTCCGCAGAATTCTCGATCATAGGCTGTGTTTGCACGCAGTGGTCTGCAAACAGTATAATGAGCGGAAGAGCAGGCGACACATGTGCTAAAATTAGTATGGGGCGCCACGACAAGTCCACCTTTGCACGGTAAGCAGGGAGATATGGAACGGCAAGCACGTATTCGCTACTTGCCTTAAGCTCTGGCAACAGCCGGTATCAACTCCAAAGCGCAGGAGTACTATCGTTGAGAGAAGTGCCGAAGAAGATCAAGTGCTTGAAGAAAACGGGAGCAGCTTATAACGTTATCGATGTTTCCATCTTGCTAGAAACAGTGGTTGTCCGAGAATATCCTCAAAACGGCATTCCAAATCTCCAGCTTGATGCGCGATAAAGTGCTTGGGCAGTCTTCAGCTTGCTAGCTGCTTGCAAACCCCCAATAGAATACGGTTTGCTGGCAACCCATTCAAATGACAGCATACAACGGGAAACGCATTGGGGCAACCAGAGGTGCATTAAAGAGTAAGAGGCCGTCTGCCTAAGATGAGTGAAGGTTTGAGTTACCGTCAGTGACGGACTGCATCTGTACGAGGACTGCACCTGTAGGAAACAGGGTTGAAGATGTACACATCGATGGGAGCGCTTGCGGTGCGGTCCAGGTCGAAGATATAGATCTTTGCTTTAATACAAACAGCCTTGTGGTCGACGCGTTCTCCTGACCCGGACTGTCCACATCGTCTTGGCTGCAAATAACTTTCCGAAAGGATGCCGTGTCGTTTTTCCTGGATTTCTGACTTCAAGACAAACTCGAGTAATGCACACACAAAGAAAAGGGAAATAGGAACATGCGGCGTTCCTGGGACTAGTTTTGATGTGAGACGGCCATAACAAGGATATGCTCCCCGCTTCGCAAGACTCCACTGGGGTTTGCACTAACGCCGAGGCAACTCTGTGTTACCTCCTCCGTTCCGTCCACAGCCGGGTCCATCCACTCCTAAAAGGCGCGTTCCTTCTAGCTTCCGTGTCGGCCAAATCATGCTATCAGGGAGCACCGGCTACAGCTTGGAGAGAAAAGCATGTTGCGCCCGCCTAATCAATTACTTAGGGGCTCTGCTAAGGCTGAGGGCAGCAGAAGGCTGAGGCCTTTATTCGATTTGTTGGGCTCCTCGGAGTCCTTGTCCAGCAGGAACTGCTCTTGGAGACACCCAGTTTTCGAAAGAAATCATACCGTGTGTTTGGCACATTATGGTCTCAGTCTTATGCTCCATAAAACCCAATACAATAGAGTACAATACATTTAGTATGACTCTCTTGATGCACACTGCTCTAGGTGATGATAGAGTCGTATATGTTATTTTGAAGCGCACTTCACTATATATACAAATTAGCACAATTCCTTGCTTGCTTCATGATCGGGAGCATGTTGCCTAGGTACACCGCCCCGGCATTGACCGCGGCTCCAGCGAATGCCTTTTATCTGCGTGCAGCAGGCCGGTAGCAGATGGTAATGTTGGTGCTCACTATTGATTGATTGATTGAAAACATCTTTATTTATTCAGTATTTTCAGAACATGTGGGTGGGCCGCCTAGTCCGGTAGTCCATTGGCTGCTGCTGCTGCGGTGGCCCTCCCCACCAGCCAGTGCTGACGGTCAGGATCATCGCTGAGCAGAATAGCCCACTATTGCTTTTGCAAGTCACAACGCTGATCTATTTTCTGCTGCCTTCAGTCAGGAAGCGGGTTTCCAAGCGAGCATCTATGATTGCCAGTAGGCATACGATGCTCAGTGACAGTGCAGTCTTCTGCATCCTGGTTCGTCAAAAAGTGGTTCACCTACAAATCCGTGTGGTATGAACTCTTTCGACAAAGGGTGTGCATTCAGCTGGGCATCTGAACAGCTCATCAGAAATAATAATGTAATCTATATTACCTGCGTAAAGGGAGAGCCACATATGCTGGATAATGTGGACAATAGTACGAGGTGGTGTCTTAGTGCGAACACCACGGCTCAAGTTGTGCGTGACAGCCTGTATAAACACCTGCCAGCAATTACACTGCTTCACAGTTACAGGAGTGTGAAGTCTGTCCATCTCCAAACAACTGCGACTTGCACAACTGTTATCACTCTAACCATCGAGTTCCACTCATATTTGGCTTGCAGGTTATCGCACCATAAAGAAGATGCATGCAGATCTCCACTCATGAGCGGTTATTTGCATCTCTCCCACTAATTCTGCTGACGCTGGCAATCGAACTCACGACCTCGTACCAAAGCGCCGTGAATACATACGAAACACCACGGCGAGTGATAAGGCGACATCTGTACCTTCGGCTTATTTTCTCCATCCCTGTCCACTCACTCTCCCTTTCATGCGGCTAGCTGCTGTTCAGGCGCTCCTATAGCCGGATCACAATTTAATTTGCAGTAATAATGTGGGGATGCGGCGTTTGCCACCCAAGTTACATATCTTTTATAGTGCGGTGTAATCACCTGGCAGCAGTTGTGTTCAGGCGCTCGTATATTCGGATACAACTCAATTTGCAGAAATAATGTTGAGATGCGGCGTTTGCCACCGAAGTTACATATCTTTTATAGTGTGGTGTAATCACCTGGCAGCAGTTGTGTTCAGGCGCTCGTATATTCGGATACAACTCAATTTGCAGTAATAATGTGGGGATGCGGCGTTTGCCACCCAAGTTACATATCTTTTATAGTGCGGTGTAATCACCTGGCAGCAGTTGTGTTCAGGCGCTCGTATATTCGGATACAACTCAATTTGCAGTAATAATGTTGGGATGCGGCGTTTGCCACCGAAGGTTAATATCTTTTATAGTGCTGTGTAATCACCTGGCAGCAGTTGTGTTCAGGCGCTCCTATATTCGGATACAACTCAATTTGCAGTAATAATGTTGGGATGCGGCGTTTGCCACCGAAGTTAAATATCTTTTATTGTGCTGTGTAATCATCTGGCAGCAGTTGTGTTCAGGCGCTCCTATATTCGGATACAACTCAATTTGCAGTAATAATGTTGGGATGCGGCGTTTGCCACCGAAGTTAAATATATTTTATTGTGCTGTGTAACCATCTGGCAGCAGTTGTGTTCAGGCGCTCCTATATTCGGATACAACTCAATTTGCAGTATTAATGTTGGGATGCGGCGTTTGCCAGCGAAGTTAAATATCTTTTATTGTGCTGTGTAATCATCTGGCAGCACTTGTGTTCAGGCGCTCCTATATTCGGATACAACTCAATTTGCAGTAATAATGTTGGGATGCGGCGTTTGCCACCGAAGTTAAATATCTTTTATTGTGCTGTGTAATCATCTGGCAGCAGTTGTGTTCAGGCGCTCCTATATTCGGATACAACTCAATTTGCAGTAATAATGTTGGGATGAGGCGTTTGCGTCCGAAGTTAAATATCTTATATAGTGCGGTGTAATCATCTGGCAGCAGTTGTGTTCAGGCGCTCCTATATTCAGATACAACTCAATTTGCAGTAATAATGTTGGGATGCGGCGTTTGCCACCGAAGTTAAATATCTTTTATTGTGCTGTGTAATCATCTGTCAGCAGTTGTGTTCAGACGCTCCTATATTCGGATACAACTCAATTTGCAGTAATAATGTTGGGATGCGGCGTTTTCTACCCAAGTTAAGTATCTTATAATTTGGTGGAATCCTGTGGCAGCAGTTGTGGTCAGGTGCTCCTATAGTCTTATACAACTTAGTTTGCAGTAATAATGTTGGGATGCGGCGTTTTCCACCGAAGTTAAATATCTTTTATAGTGCGGTGTAATCATCTGGCAGCAGTTGTGGTCAGGTGCTCCTATATTCGGATACAACTCAATTTGCAGTAATAATGTTGGGATGCGGCGTTTTCCACCCAAGTTAAGTATTTTATAAATTGGTAGAATCCTTTGGCGGCAGTTGTGGTCAGGTGCTCCTATAGTCTGATACAACTTAGTTTGCAGTAATAGTGTTGGGATGCGGCATTTTCCACCCAAGTTAAGTATCTTATAATTTGGTGGAATCCTGTGGCAGCAGTTGTGGTCAGGCGCTCCTATATTCGGATACAACTCAATTTGCAGTAATAATGTTGGGATGCGGCGTTTGCGTCCGAAGTTATATATCTTTTATTGTGCTGTGTAATCATCTGGCAGCAGTTGTGTTCAGGCGCTCCTATATTCGGATACAACTCAATTTGCAGTAATAATGTTGGGATGCGGCGTTTTCCACCGAAGTTAAGTATCTTATAATTTGGTGGAATCCTGTGGCAGCAGTTGTGGTCAGGTGCTCCTATAGTCTTATACAACTTAGTTTGCAGTAATAATGTTGGGATGCGGCGTTTTCCACCGAAGTTAAATATCTTTTATAGTGCGGTGTAACCATCTGGGAGCAGTTGTGGTCAGGCGCTCCTATATTCGGATACAACTCAATTTGCAGTAATAATATTGGGATGCGGCGTTTGCGTCCGAAGTTAAATATCTTTTATTGTGCTGTGTAATCATCTGGCAGCAGTTGTGTTCAGGCGCTCCTATATTCGGATACAAGTCAATTTGCAGTAATAATGTTGGGATGCGGCGTTTGCCACCGAAGTTAAATATCTTTTATGGTGCTGTGTAATCATCTGTCAGCAGTTGTGTTCAGACGCTCCTATATTCGGATACAACTCAATTTGCAGTAATAATGTTGGGATGCGGCGTTTTCCACCGAAGTTAAGTATCTTATAATTTGGTGGAATCCTGTGGCAGCAGTTGTGGTCAGGTGCTCCTATAGTCTTATACAACTTAGTTTGCAGTAATAATGTTGGGATGCGGCGTTTTCCACCGAAGTTAAATATCTTTTATAGTGCGGTGTAAACATCTGGCAGCAGTTGTGTTCAGGCGCTCCTATATTCAGATACAACTCAATTTGCAGTAATAATGTTGGGATGCGGCGTTTGCCACCGAAGTTAAATATCTTTTATAGTGCGGTGTAAACATCTGGCAGCAGTTGTGTTCAGGCGCTCCTATATTCAGATACAACTCAATTTGCAGTAATAATGTTGGGATGCGGCGTTTGCCACCGAAGTTAAATATCTTTTATTGTGCTGTGTAATCATCTGGCAGCAGTTGTGTTCAGGCGCTCCTATATTCAGATACAACTCAATTTGCAGTAATAATGTTGGGATGCGGCGTTTGCCACCGAAGTTAAATATCTTTTATTGTGCTGTGTAATCATCTGGCAGCAGTTGTGTTCAGGCGCTCCTATATTCGGATACAACTCAATTTGCAGTAATAATGTTGGGATGCGGCGTTTTCCACCCAAGTTAAGTATCTTATAATTTGGTGGAATCCTGTGGCAGCAGTTGTGGTCAGGTGCTCCTATAGTCTTATACAACTTAGTTTGCAGTAATAATGTTGGGATGCGGCGTTTTCCACCGAAGTTAAATATCTTTTATAGTGCGGTGTAATCATCTGGCAGCAGTTGTGGTCAGGCGCTCCTATATTCGGATACAACTCAATTTGCATTAATAAGGTTGGGATGCGGCGTTTTCCACCCAAGTTAAGTATCTTATAATTTGGTGGAATCCTGTGGCAGCAGTTGTGGTCAGGTGCTCCTATAGTCTTATACAACTCAATTTGCTGTAATAATGTTGGGATGCGGCGTTTTCCACCGAAGTTAAATATCTTTTATAGTGAGGTGTAATCATCTGGCAGCAGTTTTGGTCAGGCGCTCCTATATTCGGATACAACTCAATTTGCAGTAATAATGTTGGGATGCGGCGTTTGCGTCCGAAGTTAAATATCTTTTATAGTGCGGTGTAATCATCTGGCAGCAGTTGTGTTCAGGCGCTCCTATATTTAGATACAACTCAATTTGCAGGAATAATGTTGGGATGCGAGGTTTGCCACCGAAGTTAAATATCTTTTATTGTGCTGTGTAATCATCTGGCAGCAGTTGTGTTCAGGCGCTCCTATATTCGGTACAACTCAATTTGCAGTAATAATGTTGGGATGCGGCGTTTTCCACCCAAGTTAAGTATCTTATAATTTGGTGGAATCCTGTGGCAGCAGTTGTGGTCAGGTGCTCCTATAGTCTTGTACAACTTAGTTTGCAGTAATAATGTTGGGATGTGGCATTCGCCATCCAAGGTAAATATCTTTTATAGTTCGGTGCCTGTGTCTGTTGTAAGCATGGTATTATTTGGAGAATTCACATTTGCACCAAGTTTAGGAGCAAGGTCACTTGCGGACAAATCCACATTCCCAACCATATACTCTTCCCACAGTGGTCACATTTGTATCGACGCTCACCCGTGTGGGTACGAAGGTGTTTGACCAATTGAGACTTCTGTACACATCTTAATCCACAGTGGTCACACTGGTAGCGACAGTCACTGGTGTGGAGGCGATGGTGCTGTTCTAGGTAGTTTTTCTTTCTGAAGCCCTTACTGGAGTGACTACAATGATGCAACTGCTTGTTCGCATGTCCATTCTGGTGGTTTCCAACAGGGTTACAATCACTTCGCATAGAATGCTGCATATGGGTGTTGACGTCCTGAAAGTTTTCCCCAGGAGGCACACCCTACTCAGGATCAGCTTTGAGGCCACGCACTGGTCTGGACGAAGAAGCCTGGTCGAGCCTATCTGAGGGCCGCGTGCTACGCGCGACTTAGCCAGCCAGCGGGGTGCTCGGAGAATTTCGCAGTGCTAATAGCCACATATGCATTATTAGGTGGGGTAATTGGGCCTGTGAGAAGGTGTCTTTTGCATTGTCCAACATCTCTATGGCAGATTACAAATGCTGCGAGCCCGTTTGCGGTAATTGTCCTTCTTCGAGATTGTTTACAGTTCGCTGGCCAGAGTGATCGGAGGTTGGAGTTCGATGGAAAATACAGAAAAATGTCATTGTGCACAAATTTAGCACAGGAGAGGCTGTGGTTTATGCGAAAGTACAATTCCTTCCTTGCTTCATGATCGGGAGCATGTTGCCTAAGCACGCCGCAGCATCGACTGTGGCTCCAGGGAACGCGTTTTATCTGTGTGTAGCAGAATGTCAACCAGGTGGTAATGCTATGCTAGGTGGTGCTTTCGGAAGTCGCGATGCCTATCTCTTTCCTGCTGGCTTGAGTCGGGAAACGGGCTTCCAAGCGTTCATCTGTGACAGCCAGTTGGCGGGGAGTCTTTTGCGTGGAGATTCCTCAAAAACTAGTTCATCTACTTCCAATTTTAACGTTAGGATGTGGAGTTTGCCACCCAGATTAGATATCACTTCACCAATCACTCTACACATCCCCTGGCAGAAGGGCCTGACCGCCGTGGCCTTACTTCGGTCCAGCATGATGTAGTGTTCTCTAAAACAATCCAACGCATGTAACACAACACGTAACAGAGAGCAGTGCACTAATAAATGAGAGAGGCAAATATATACATGCAGTTCACCGTGCTCTGCGTCAGTCTCACGACTATCTCGCGCGCTCCCTCACTGCTCCGGTCCTGGACGTCAGAGGATTTTTTGACCCAGTAGTCGTGAGGGTGCGCTTATTCGAAGCTAGAGCTATGGCACGGACTTGCAAATGGCCCCTAACGTTCTTCTTGTCTTCAGTGAAAGTGAATGAATAAGATTAACGCTAGCAGCGACACTTTCTATCGCGTACCTAGAAAGCAGCGAAAAAAAAAAGCCAGTCGACACATCTTGCCCATAAATGTGAACAGAAAGGCCGGACAGGAGATTGGAGTTGAGTTAGGAGGGGGAGTAAGGACAGTTGAGAGCCTTCCTATCCTACCATCTAAGAAACATCGGGATCTTCCTTTGCTGTTAGTAACCCCTGCCCTCTCTACGGCGTTGCGTGCGTACAAGGGAGGACGCCGCCGTCAGAATGAGTCCCTGTGGGCTGCCCCGTGAGTGAAAGGCATTTTTTTCTGATCTTTTCATTTCGAATTTTTAAAGTAGAATAACTTTCCTTTGCGTGCTCCGATTTCAATCCTTCTTTCTGAACTAGTCTCTTGAATGTGTGATGAATCTGTCTAGTGATATTAATCAACCGCTCAATAATAGCGTTTTGGGGGTAATAGTATAGCTTTTGTGGCCTATAGTATCGCTAGTGTTGACGGACACCGGAAAGCTGGTGAATTGTCTTGAGTAACCCATGCCGCAGTGGCGCGACAAGTAGTAGTAGTAGTGAAAACATTTATTTTTTTTTTGCAAAAGGAAGAGTTAGGGAGCAGGGGGATGGGTATAGATAGATGTGGAGCTTCAGTGGTCGGTCTTCCCTAGTCCAGGATCCCGTTGGCCTCCGCCGCTGCCTTGGCCCTCGTCACCAGCATAAGCTGTGTGCTCGGGTCGGAGTCAGCCAGGAGGGCCTCCCACTGCTCTAGACTAGGGCTATTTCCTTCCACCTGCTTGGCACAGGCAGCAGATTGGCGAGCCTTGGGCCACAACTCTGATGTAGCGTTGGCAGTAACTGTATCGATTCTTGCTGTGCAGTTTGAATACGAGTTGGTCTCCTGTTCCTGTGCAGTGCTGTGGCCAGCGTGGGGAACTACAGGAGTGCGCTCGGTTTCCTTCAGAGAGGAGTCCACAGCAGAGGATGAAGTGGTAGTTGCTGAAACTTCTGCTCTTTCGAGCTGGCTAGCAGTGTCGGAGGCGGCATTGACTGGAACATGCTGAGCTTGGAGCTCATGTTCTGCTATCCCATGGCCCCTGTTGTTGTTTGTGGCTATTTGTGCAACGTTTGGCGAAGGATCATTGCGCGCGTTGCCACTTTCCACCTGCATGTCACCAGTGCGAAGTTGCTGAGGCCTCGCAGCACTGTTCTCCACATTTTCCACGGGCCTGGACCCCAGCTCTTGCACACTGCCTGTGTTGCTTGAATGCACATTTTGCACAGCTTCAGCAGTGCTGCAGCCAATGTGGTGAACTGCGGGACGATCTTGGGTTCATCAGCAGCATCTGAGGCAGCATTTGCTGGGCTACGGAGGGCTCGGTGCTCGGACCCCTCTTTGCCGTTTTGTGCTTCCACTCCCTCGGACTCTTTCCCAGAAGGCTCATCACCTGATGACAGATGAGCGTCAGGCAACTCGAATGACATGTAGGAAGGCAGATCGGGCTCAGCTGCCCTGCATCTTGGAACTGTGCCGTGTATTCTTCAAGTGCCAAGAAGATACTTCGTTCAAGGTTCCACACTCTGTCAGAGCCCAAGCACCCCGACTGATCCTCTATTTCCCAGATAATGTGCACTATTTTTTTGAGTGCGATGAAGCCATTGGGCAGAAGGGCGGCAACCAATGCCATGCGGACCTCCGGCTTGCAGTTACTCAGAGTTTTGAAGAAGTTTTCAAGTGTCTGGACATATTCTCCCAGCAATCTGTGCAGGCCTTCAGAGACAACAAACCATTTGTCAACATCGCCAGTTGCGGCGCCTGAACTCTCAAAGAGGTCGTCAACAAGAGAAAAAGCATCAAAGCATGTTTCCGCACCATCTGCAGAGGCCAATGAATGGTGAGAAGATGAAGCAAGCCTTTCTGAACAAGGTGCCTTGCCGTTCCCCTCACTGTTCAGCATAGGAGTCAAGTGTGGCATGTCAAGTTCGTTTATGTTGTGCAGATCCATCCTGACGTCGCTTTCACGCAGAGAATACCTTTGGTAGTAAAGGGCTTTTTTCGCAGCCCCTGGTGGCATGGTACGCTGTGTGGCGTAGCCCCCACACCACACGCTCTCTTTCGCGTATCTGTTCGGCCACATTTTGTGACACATGGCTCTGCTTGGGTAGGTGTCTGTTTGTAGTCGTCTGAGCGTTGTGGCCTGCTCTCTGTCGAGGATATCCGCCGGAGCCGAGTACTTCTTGCGCGCTTCCAACAACGCCTTCATTGCCTCCCCGTAAGATTCTGGCGCGCTGAAGGGTTCGACCGGCAAACCCGCCCTCCGGTTCGTGAACCCTCGGACAACGGTGTCTGCCATGAGATTTCCCTCAACCCCAGTGTCAGGGACCCAAATGATGGTGTGTTGAATGTTTGTGTTGTTTGATCCATGTCTGTGTTGTTTGTGTTCGAAGAGGATACTCGCGGCTTTTCGGCCGATCCTTCCATCTCTGTATGCCCTTGCTGCAGCCTGAGAATCCGTCGCTATCCAGTAACTCAGTCCCTGCCGATTGGCTTCAGTCAGGGCTAGAGCTATGGCAATCTCTTCCGCTGCTTGTGTTGTCCTTGTGCGCACTGATGCACCAGTAACTATATTCCCATTGGCGTTCACTACTGCTACCGCCCTAGCATTTTCCTTCGTTCTGTACTTGGACGCGTCAACATACAGAACCATCTGTTTCTTCTTTAGGAACCTGTCCAACTCCAATGATCTCGCCGCCCGTCTTCCTTCGTGGTTTTTCGGGTCCATGTTTCTGGGCACTGGTTTAACCAAGAAAGTGCTCCTAATTTGGCTGTCAATGTCTGTCTTGTCTTCGCCCTCGTCTTCTGCCGGGTATCCTAGCTTGACCAGTAGTGCGCGGCCAGCGGCTGTTCTTTTAAGTCTTTCCATTTGAAATCTGAGCATGGTTTCGCTGTGCTCCTCATAGGTGCCGTACACCCCCATGTTCATCAGCTTCTCTGTCGAGGCGCAGGTCATGACGCCTAAAGCTTGCTTATACGCCCTTCTGATGCATGTTTCCATTTTGTTCTTTTCCCCTTTGTTAGGTTGTAGGTACGGAAGCGCGTACGTCATCCTAGGTATGATGAGCGCAGACGTGATCCGTAACGCATCTCGCTCCTTCACCCCTTTTCTTTTGTTCGTAATCCGGCTTAACATCCTGCATATCTGTTTCGTGGTGTTCCAAGAGCTGGATGGTATGGTCCCATTTGCCTTTCTCCTGCACCGACATTCCCAAGATGCGAAGCTTATTTGTCCTCCTTACGGGTTGTCCATCTATCTCTAATTCTATCGTTCCCCTGTCCTCTTTATTTTTGTGAAGTCTAATAAATTCTGATTTTTCTGGGGAGCACTGCATCCCGCTAAATAAAGCAAATTTACCGATCTCATCCGCCGATCTTTGCAGTATTTCTTGCTTGTTTCCCGTCGATCCTTTTGTCGTCCACACTGATGTCGTCCGCATAAATTGAATGTTCTACACCTTTGATGTTTTTCAGTCTCCTAGTTAATCTAATCATTGCTATGTTAAAGAGCAAAGGTGAGATGATGGATCCTTGTGGCGTCCTTCTGTTTGGCGTCGTCTTCTTTTTATGACCTAATGTTGTTGATACTGATCGTTGCTGTTCTGTTAGACAGGAAGGCCTTTACGTATGCGAAGATCCTCTCCCCACAGTTTGTTGCCGAGAGTTCTGTGAGAATGGCATTGTGGCCGATGTTGTCGAAGGCCCCCTTGAGGTCTACGGCCAAGATTACGCCTTCTCGAGTGCCCGATATTTGTTTTAGTACCGTGTCTCTTAACTGGAGCATCACATCTTGCGTGGAGAGCCCCGTTCTGGACCCGAACATGGTATCCGGAAACAGACCGTTGTCCTCCATGTAAATTCTCAGTCTAGTCTTGACCACTTTCTCGTATAGTTTACCGAGGCATGAAGTTAGTGAAAAGGGCCTAGGTTCTCTAAACTGGGTGTTTTCCCTGGTTTAGGTATCACGATAATCTCAGCGTGTTTCCACTCCGCCGGGACCGTGCCCCTTTCCCAGTGCTCGTTCAGGCTTTCAGTCAGGCTTTCGATTTGGTCATCACTGAGGTTTCTGATCATTGCATTTGTTACTTTATCTTTTCCCGGTGTTGTGTTCCTTGTGAATGACCTGGCAGCCGCGTATACCTCGTAGTCTTTTATCGGTTCATCCAGCTTCGAGTTCCTTGTCCCTGAATATACCATGGTGCAGGGTGGCACTTGCGTGCTTCCGACGAACAAAGCAACAAAAAGCAATAAAAGCACAGAGAGTAAGGCATGCTGTGATGCCAAGAGAGCAAATGACTCCAGTATAAGGCAGGCAACAGTAACTTGTTCCAGACACTGCAGTTACTCAGTGCATTCTGATTTAGAATTCATTATACAACCAATTTCTGTCCCGAGAGATGCCTTGTGCATAAGCCACAGCGCAGTTACTGCCATATGCCTCAGCTTCTAATTTTGGCAAACAATTTTGAATTCTGTGACTTGCAAATGAAGAATCTGCAATATTCTGGAGGAAGGCTCCCACACATTCACGTACACAGCCTCACACACAGCAATGGCTCGCATGCCATCGCTTCTCGTCTTAATGCTTTGTGGCCCGTACAGCACAGTTCTGTGCTTATTTCTTCGCTTCCCTACTACCCAAGGCTCTTTCAGTCCCTTCTCTTCTTTCTCAGTAGTCTGCACGGTTTTCTTTCTGCGTTTCTGGTCATCAAAAAGTTCGCTTTCCCTCACAGCCCATGAGCCTGTCGTGTGAGCTTGCTGTGGGTGTATCAAAGTGAGAAAAAAAAATTGCGCTCTATTCATACCTTGGCTCCAATATAGCGCGAGGTGGTTTCTGACGCATACGATTTTGAAAAAAAAACTCATTCTAGATTCATGCATATATGGTAGCGCTGCTTTTGGCAGGTGCCCGTACTGTAAATTTCTGATACAAATCTGTGAGAGTGTTGCTGCCAGAGCCGCAGCACTTGTTGTGCTGGCGTGCATGAGCAGAAGAGTAGCAAACATATCAAGGCATCAGCAGAACTTTGAAAGCCACGAAGAACAGCCCAAAAGAACAATATACAGTAAGCAGACAGGCTGAGCGCACGTGTGTGCATGTCGTCCTTTAGCACAACTCTTCGTGGTTTTGGAGAATAGAAAGAGACTAGCATCTTTCACGGGGCTTGCTTTGCAACTACAGCACATTCAATTGCAACTCATCTCTGGAGGAGGGCTCAAGGATGTTTAGCATATGAAAATAAATATTCTTTACTAGCTGCCTTGTTAGAATGGAAGCTTAATTAAATCCTGCCTACTATCCTGCCTGGCCTTCCCTGAAACAGCAGGGTTCACCAAGGATTTCTTGCATTTCATGGGTTCATATTTCTTTGATACAACAGCAGTTGCCACCGGAGAATGGCATAAAAAACTGTAACAAACGAATGAAAGCCATGGTTGCATGCACTGGAAAGCACAGCGGACTCCCGATTTCTGACCCAAGCCATCCAACTCCTAGCAGCTTCACACATGCTTGAGCCACATAGTTGAGATAAGTAGTTGCGTCCTTTCTTTATCCATGTGCCACAGCGCTGTTTCACCCTAATGTTCGACCTACTCGTCCATCAGTTCGTATTATTAAGGCTGTCAAACCACGCACAAAATGCACATGCACATTTAATCGCAACAATGTCAGATGTTGTGGGAGAGATGCCAGGCTTATGGAGTTTGCATGCAGCTTTTTCTCATGTCTCACTGAGAATAGACATGGTAAAAACTGGCCGGTACACAAAAGAAAAATTTATGTGCTTACCTCTGAATGAATTCCTGACTGTATTTGATGTTGAGACAAAAGTATGCAGCAAAAAGGATCTCCATGGCAGCCAGAAAGCTCAGGCCTTCAAAGCACCTCGTTCCATCGAGCGTCACAATGCATGTAAAATCAAAGATGCTTGTGCCTGAAAAAGAAATCTTCTTTAGTGACAAAAACCGAGTTCAGATTAGATGTTAACAATTGTGGAGCAATATTTTTTAAATGCTGCAGCTCGGAAGAATAATTTTTGGCATTATATTATGAACATGAGGCATGCAAATTTTTTCCACATAGCTAGGCATGTCAGCACAGCTCACAAAAAACATTGTCAGCACCTCTATATGTAGCATGCTAATGGTAGATGCTCAAGCTATTTATGAAGCAATGAACAAGAGCAGATGAATGAATGTCAATGCATGTGATATTTTCTAAATATAACTTTTAAGTTAATTTTACAGCTCCCAAACCACAATTCAATTCTACATCTGCACTAGCAGGGTTCAAGCAGCGGATTATGCTGCCAGCTACCATCTCTAAGAGAAGACTGCGGCATGTGCATGGTAAATTAGCTTGCTGGGCATGCCTCATCGAGCTGCATTGAGTGTGACTCAGAGGGTAGTTCAAGCCCCCTTCTCCTTTTGTTATTCTAGTTCTTTGTTATTGATGAGGTTTCATATTTTATAAATATGCTTTTTAGAAATTTATACTACTGCTCAAAGCATCCAGAAAATCATAAAAATCTTACCAAGTACAACCACCGTTGGGGTGGGGGGGGCAGGTTGCTATTCAGTTCAGCAACACAGGCTGATGTGTGTGGAGGTAAGAAGCCGTTATCATAAGCAGATGTATAAGGGCACACAGGTAACAGGTGTGCTGAAGAATCGCAGGAATAATGAACATCTACTGAACTGCAGCAGCAGGAATACAAAAATGAAAGTTCACAGTCTTCTACATTTCGGTAAACCTTGAGGTAGTGCCCAGGAAATTTTATTGAAACACTGACGGATGTTAATTGTAGATTAATTCACTTTTTCTTTGCCACTGGCTACAATCTCTGTGAGCAACTGCCCTGGAGTGTGCAAGTGTCATCTACGGTCATAAAGCAGAAGTTTTGGCAGAGCTGAGAGGCTACTAACTAAGTATCCGTTTCCGCAATAATCTCACCTCAAAAACACGAAATAGGAACTCTGTCTTTTCCTTGAAGAAAATGCGCTGCAATGGGAATACCCTACTGAGCAGTGCTTTTAGGCGGCCAATGTCCTGTGCTGCCTTGTCTGCCATAAGGAGCCATTGAAGTGCCTCGTCTCCCTTCAGGCTGTGCCGCAGGAATGCGTACAAGACCTCCAGGTCTGCAATTTCTTGATTTGCAAATAATCCTTCCAGCTGCATGTCAGTTAGCCTGAAAAATTAGACATTTGGCTGTAAAGAATGCTTGACATCACTGCAGACACACATAACAATCAATGAAAGGTAATTTATGTGCTTGCACAAGACTTTTAAGCTTTTCATAATAACGATCCAGTGCTAACCAATTCATCAACACTTACAGAGCATCATACGTTACCGTGAAACTTCACTTTTTTCTCTGGCGTCTTAATGCGAAATTGGTGGTCAAATACAATGTGTTTCAGGGAAGTCTGCCACTAATTTTAAAAAATGAGCTTTCTGGGTTATGAAGACTGGTTCTTCAGCAGAATAATACCAGTGTATGCAGACAACGCAATTAGGGACAACGCAAATAGCGCTGTATCGTCTTGCCCTTCTTTGTCCGTGTCTTAGGAGTGCGCTGCGTTTTTTCCTCAAGATGAACTACCAACTAGCCCGCTCTTCCACTCTTGCAGGTTAAATAAAGTCGGCTCAAAAGCCGGTTAAATAATTTCTCATAATTAACTTTATAAGTATGGCGTTTAGGCAACTGGATTCGATTAAACATTTGTAGTCGGTCATTAATAATAGCCATATCAATTTCTAGAGTTTTGAAAACACGATTACCCTGATGCTATGGTCCAGCAAATTTTAGCTACATTGTGCCAAAATACACGCATTTTTGAAACGCATGCAGGCAAAGCAATCCCTCCAGTGCACATAACTACTCAAAATAGCCACACTTTTCGAGTTAAGGCGTCAAGGGTAATCTTGTGTTGAAAATTCTGAAAACTACAAATCTCTAATTGTAACCAGGTGCTTACTGTAACAGTTTAAGTCATCAGAATTTAGTTAAACGAACCTAACCTCGTTGAACTGCGGAAGTACGTGAGACAACAGCAGTGACGCTTGCTGACAGGTGCAGCGACAGCGTTCCAGCCATGTCACAATCGCGTTAACGATGTGCAATCTCTAAAGGGGTTATTTACGATGTATAACGTCTAAAGAGGTTATTTTTGCAGCAATACATGCAGTTTTTGGCTGGTTGTGGCAGGAAACGTCAAACGCGTCAACTCTGACCGCCGTACCAGCTGCACATTGCAAGTGCGTTCACCGCACAGGATGCTGGGAAGGTAAACGATCCGATCATGCAATACACCTTCGCCCTCACGCCTGCTCTCGGCGAGCACGGAAGGTGTCAATGGGAAAGCACTCAGTTGCACTCTCGCGGTGCTACTGCTCTGCTCCTCACTGCTCGTTGGTTCTGCTCCAGTTCTGACAACAGAATGTGCCATGAGTTTGAAATAAAATAAAATTTCAAACCAATATTTGAATGTTGCTTACTTTTTTTGAGAAGATAACAAATGTTCACTGGCCTGTATTTCATGGGCTTCATACTAATCAAGTGTTGTTGGAAGTAAAACTTTGACATGGAACATGGCACTAAAAGTGCCTTAATCAGATACATTGCTTACCCTTGCACATACTGCAGCCAGCATTGCTTTAACACACACTGAGTAACAGTTATTTTTCGTGAAACCTCAAACAGCATTTCAATTTACTGACAATGCAGTTTTCAAGTAAGGTTGCATACATACCTTCTGAAATGGGCCAGGAAGTGCTGCTGCGTGAACAGCAAGGGCCACTCTTTCTGCACATCACAAGCTCGCTTGCCTTGGGTGTTGATAGTCACTTGAATCGCTGCATAGGCACGCATCAAGAGTTCTTGATATTTACTTCGGTCAAGTGGGTTTGATGCTCTCAGATGTGCTAGAGTTTCATGAGACAGGGAGTTCCATGGAATCGGTAATGACTGAAAATCTTCCAGTGATGGCTTTGACGACGACGTTGAAGGCTCTTCTGTAAACAACACTCAAATGCAATCAAGCTTGGCAAAGGAGTTGAAAAGTGGTAACAACAATAGAACTTACAGCAGCTGAGAAAATTATGAGGTCGTTTTCATTGCATAGCATTTACAGTCATTTAAACCTGTGCCCATATATGGGGTTTATGGGGTTTGAACATCCCAAATGGACTCAGGCTATGAGGGTTGCCATAGTGAAGGGCTCCAGAAATTTCGACCACCAGAAGTTCTCGTGAGGCACAAACATGGAGGCTAAAAATAAAGGTTGAACTTAAATTGAGGACAACGTGCAATGACATTGCACAGTACATAGGCCTCTATAATTTCACCTCCATAAAAATTCAACCACTGCAGCCGAGATCAAACCTGTCTTTCAGGTAAAAGCACTCAAGAGCCATATCCACTGAGCCACCACGGATTTTTGATCAAGTAACGTAGTCTTTAGCATGATGCATCATCATCAGCCTACCTACGCCCACTGCAGGGCAAAGGCCTCTCCCATGTCTCTCCAATTAACCCTCTCTTGTGCCATCTGCAGACACTTCATCCTCGCAAACTTCCTAATGTCATCCGCCCTCCTGACTAAGACGTCCCCTGCTATGCTTGCTCTTGTAGGGTTACACTTAATAAACGCAAGTTATCTTGCCTTCCCATCAGATGTCCTGTTCATGCTTATTATTTTTTTGTTTAGATTAAAGTATCATTAAATGGCATTTATTCTGAGATCCACTCTGCTTTCTTTCTGTCTCCTAACGTTTTCCTTTCCATAGCTTGCTGCATTGCTCTCAATATAAGTTCAACCTTTATTGTTAGCCTCCATGTTTCTTCCCCATAGGTGAGTACAGATATAGCTGTTATATACTTGTACACTGCCATACCTGTACTTGTAGACTGCCATTCATCACCTAAGAGCACCTGCCAAGTGCACTCCACCGCATTCTTAATCTCAGTTATTTTACTCTTGCAATCCAGGTCTGCAGTCATTACCTGTCCCATGTGGGTGTATTCCTTACGGCTCCAATCCTTGCCACAATTCTGCATATTAATTTTTATACCCACCATTCTGCTTTGCCTGTCTAGGTCATTGATCATGCTCTGTAATTCAACCCCCGAGTTTACTTGGTAAAGCGATGTCATCAGTAAATCGCAAATTACTAACGTATTGTCCATTACTCCTATACTAAGCTATTAATCTGGATCTCTGAATGTCATCTGTAAACATATGGTGAATGGTACCAGAGAGATTGTGTCACTCCCTGCCTCACACGCGTACTAATGATGTTCTGTCAATTTCTCTGTGAAAGAATGTGGTCGCTGTGCAACCGCTGTAGATTTTTTCAGTATGCCTCTCCTACACGCTGGTTCTCTGATGCCTGCATGACTGCTGAGGTTTTGACTGGGTCAAATGGTTTCTTGTTGATTAAATATAGGAGTTGGTTATATTTTACACTATTCTCTGTTGTCTGATTCATAGTGTTAATATGGTCCATTATAGAGTACCATTTACAAAAGCCAGCTTTGTCTTTTGGTTGACTTAGGTCTAAGATTGATCTAATTCCATTAGTGATGACCTTAGTCAAAACCTTGCAAACAGATAGTAGGCTGATTGGCCTGCAATTATTCAATTCCTTGATAGCCCCTTCCTTATGAAGTAAGGTGATATTAGTGTTCTTCTAAGATCTGATACCCTAAAGGTTGCGAGGCACTGCATATACAAGATGGGCAGTTTAGCAGGGTGGCAGCAGGATGTACAATTGGGCAAGTCTAAGTGTTTCACTTTGAACAAGATGGGTTACTCTGACCTATGCTTGCAAATTTAAACAAAAATGCTTTTAGCCAAGAGGGAGCAATACTATATGCATTTGTGCATTTTAACAGAACATAACCCTGAGAAATGTGTGTGTAGCTGAGTTAACCTTAATGTGGTGCAAATATTATTTTGAGCCATAATTGTGGTGGAGAGCTTCACATCATTTCTGACCACCTAAGGAACTTCAATGTCTATTGGCATCGCCCAGTATACAGGTGGTTTTCTATTTTGCCCTTTTCAAATTTGACTGTGCTATGGCCAGGAACCAAACCTCTGACCTCATTCTCAGTAACAAAATGCTATAGCCACTGCACTGCCACGGCAAGTAATATATATTTTTACATTGGTAAACAAAAGAAAAATGACTTTTGCATAGGTATGTGACGTGTGAAGAAAAAAACTGCAAGACGGGGTTAGCAAAAACAATTTAATTTGTTAAAAGCCATAAATCAATGTGAATATAAAAATAAACGACAATATACTGTGTTTCATGCATCAGGTGCAACGCTGTCAAAGCTAGTGCTCTTGTTTGCACTGCATGCAACTGCGATAAAAAAGTACTGTGTTCCTCGTGGAAAATGCGCATTTGTCATGAGCTCGGTCAAATGCGCTATTATTCCTGATGACATACGCTATCACTTTCTTCGTGCCTTTGAACACTCGGCCAGAAAACTAGCACGAATAACATGCCTCCCTGTATTTTCTCATGCAGACTTGCACCTCATGTATGAAATGGAGGATAGCAGCCACCCGAGAAGTGCATAGTGGTGGCAACATCAGTGCAGGTTTGAAGAAAAAAATATACTGTTCACACTGGAAATTTTGTAAGCCAACAGCTGCTGCTTATGAAAACTTCTTGTTGTGGGAGTTGGTAGCTGTTCAGTGCAAATATTTAAAGGTGCCATAAAACACAGACACACACACCCAAGAGAAGACAATGGGACGGAGTGCCACTCACAACTCACAACCACTCACACAGTTGTGAGTGGCGCTCCGTCCCATTGTCTTCTCTTGGGTGTGTTTTTTGATGCCTTTAAATATTTGTAATGAACAGCTGCTGCAGCAAGGACATGTGATTTGCTGCGTCCAACATAGTGGCAACAGAAATTAATAACATGTGAAGGATGTGGCTTCTCTACCTTTTGTAGCTGCTTTTGCTTTCCTGTGTCTTATGTCAAGCAGGTGCAGTCATTTGAAAAACACTAATAACAACAGCCACACCAAAATAATGTTGTGCTAGTACCAGTTTGGTTGACAGAAGTTGCTCCAGCTCTTTTTCAGATCATGACTACACTAGCATTTCTAGTTACATTCGGCCTGCCTTCCAGTCATTTCTGCAGCACTTCCATTTCTTCGAAATGGAAAAGGATACAGTCAAGTTTTCGATGACAATATATCAAACTATAGTGTCTTTCCTTTTTTTTCACCTTTAAATCTTTTCTAACGAGAGACGTCTAGGTCCAGAGAAAAGTATCCTGACTTTAGTGCTATGCTATAATTTTAGTGGTTTTGCTTGCACTGTTTGTTCACACGTACAGTAATAGACAAAAGAGTGTGGGTTGCAGATTCGTGGAAAAAAATGTATTCCTGCATGGTCAGGCAAAGCATGCCAATGAAAAGTACAGATGCATGATGACACATGCGTGCCCCATTCGCTGGAATGAATATCCGACTTTCTAGCGAGCTAATGCAGAAAACTGTTTTTAGGCCAATCTGCAACCTGCAAACTTTTGTCCATGACTGTACAACCATCACATGGGAGCCGTGGTGCCACAATACAGTAGCAGGACGGTTAATCAAAACTCATGGATCTTATCACCCAATATAACTACGTGCAGTGGCTACAATAATGCATAGAGCAATGCAATGCATCTTTAGCATGCAGCTTGTGTGCTTCAAGATTTATCAGTCACGAGAAGAGAATTATTAAAGCAGAACACTTTGTAGGCATATAGTCAAGCCACTATAGTCACACTTAACAGATGCAGCTCCCCGCAGGGGGGCGTCTGCAGCATGCAGACGTTGGTGAGTGGCGACACCACGGGGTTAATCCGAGCATCCGCAGGGACATCCCCGCAGGGGGATGATGGTGAACAATGCGTCACCACGGACCCGAGCATCCGCGCTTAGCCGTGCGTGGCATCGCCGTGTCCGGGGAAAACGGGATCCTGGTGGTTGAGCCAATGCCGAGCGTTGAGCCAATGTTGAGCCAACGCCTTGTTGAGCCAACGCCTTGTTGAGCCAACGCCTTAAGGCCCCTCGGCGGAGGCAACACACCACTTTGGCCCCGGCTTCCTGTAGACGGCACCTCCGGCCTGACCCGACCGGGGGAAATCGGCAGTCGCCTTTTCCTATCCTCCCCTCTATCTTTCACTTTCCTATTTCCTTTCTTACAACTTTCCTGTATACCTCTCTTCTTCGGTTTTTCCTCTTTTTCCTGGCGGCGAGGGTTAACCGTGTGTGACTAACTACCCTGAGTTGAGTCATATTAGTTAAGGTGTACAGCTGGCGTGGGCAGGACTTTCTTTCAAGTTCCTGTCGCGTCCCCTTGTTGGGCTCCATGGTGGGTGGCTGGCACCATGACCGAAAAACCTTAAATTTTTATGGCTCCCCCCCTTTCGAAACCTGATCGCTCTCTCAAGAGAGGGCGGAACGAAGCAGAGAATTTTTTTCCAAAAAGAAACCAACATTTGCCAAATTCCATGTCATCCACCGTGAAGTGCAAGATAAACAGGCCAGAATTCTATCCCCCTTCATCGTATCGAAATGCTTAACAGAGGCTTTAGGCCCCGGCTACAAAGTATCAAAAATGGCCAGCGGCGATCTATTGCTGGAACTCCGAGATAATGTTCAACCTTCCAAACTCGCAAACATAGTGCGTATGGGGGAGACACCTGTCTCCATCACAGCACACCGATCCCTCAACACTGTCCGTGGCGTCATCTCAGAAAATGATTTTCTACATCTCACAGAGAAAGAAATGCTGGAAGGCCTTTCCGATCAAAACGTCATTGATGTGTACCGAATCAAAATCCGCAAAAACAACAAAGAAATAGATACCAAACACCTGGTCCTGACTTTCAACACATGCACATTGCCAGAAACTATCGACGTTGGATACTTCAAAGTAAATGTTAGACACTATATCCCTAACCCCTGAAGATGCTTTAACTGTCAGAGGTTTGGCCACGGCTCACAGAGTTGCCGCGGCTCCAGGGAGAGTTGCCATGCTGCGTACTCCAGGGCATGTCCGTCCTGGAAGGAGAAAGAAATAATCACCATAAAAACAAAGGAAAATATATCATTTCGAGAAGCAAGAAAGCGATTCGCAGTCACGAACACTTTCTCTTCCACAGCGAAACCAAACTTTGCTGATGTGGTGCACAGGGGCGTAGCACCACGCAGCACTCCGGCACCTGCCGCAGCCACTTCCACGGCGCCTGTGGCAGGGCCATCCACGCCCCAGGCAGACAGCGAAGGCTGCTCTGCCAACCCCAAAGCAGGGAATGCCGGCCCATGGGCCAGCATCCCGCAGGACTTCCCCCCGTCGGGGGAGGCCTGAAACCTACACGCCCGCGGTTTCACCGCGGTCTTCCAGCACCTCTGATGAGGTGATGGATCTAACCCCCAGCCCGCCTGCTTTACAGTGGCTGAACAGCTTTCTTGAGCGAAAGAAGGATAGGGCCCTCATAACGGGCCCAGAAAATAAGTAAACACTTTATTGTTCCTACCCCAAACATAAACATGGCTTTTCTAGTTCAGTGGAACTGTAGAGGATTGTTGAGGAATTACAATGATATAACAGATATTTTATTTATTTATTTATTTATACAGAATACCCCTAAAGGCCCTCGAGAGGGTATTACATAGGGGGGGGGGACAGGCAATTGAACAGAATAAAAAAAACCCACAAATATAAAACAAACAACAAAAGCACAAATAAGACACACTGGATGAAATAAGTAAGCAAAAGAATCAAAAGAATGGCAGCGCGGCAAAGAACGAAGATTACTGCATTATTAAAATTATATAAACAGAACACTAATACAATGAATCTTTTTAGTAACAAACCCTGCAAAAAAGGAAGCCATGAACAAATAAAATAACAATGTATGCGAAGAGTTAAGCAGTAGTTATTGAAGATATAAGTTTAAAATATTTATCAGGATCAGTGGTGGTTGTGAAGGCAGAGTGTTCCAGTCAGATATTGTGCGTGGTAAGAATGAATGCGCATAGATAAATGTCCTGCACGTGAAATGTCTAACTTTAAAGGGATGATCGCGGCGGTCAAAAATCGAAGTAGGCAAAGAAAAAAAGTCGTTATGAAGTGATGGATGATGATAAAGTTTATGAAAAAGTGACAGTCGTGCAATTTTACGGCGGAGACATAAATCCTGGAGACCTGCGCGTTTCTTTAAGGCTGTGACGCTGGTGTTACGTGAATAATCGGAGTAAATAAATCGAACGGCGCGGTTCTGCAATGATTCAATGTTATTTATTAGGTAAGATTGGTAAGGGTCCCAAATAGCCGAGGCATATTCAATTTTAGGAGCATGCTTTAGGTTATGTTTTAAGAGACCTAATGACCGATTAGCAGATGCAAGCATAAGGTTAATATGGTGGTTCTATGCTAAGTCTGAATGAAGGTGAAGTCCTAAGTACTTATACGTGGTGACTAGCTCGAGTGAGCTATTATTTAAGGAGTATGCTGTTTGAATTCGAGACATTCGGTTAGTAAAAGACATCAATTTAGTTTTTGAATGATTAAGCGTCAATGTTGCCTGTAGCTTTATGTCTACAGGAAACAAATCTTGGTCTACAACACATGAATATCCTGAAACATTATAAAACATTTAGACGAGATCGCGAGCAGGCAAATAGACTCTCAGGGGGCGTCGCGATTGTCGTTCAACGCGGCGTCCCTGCTCAAGAGATCAGACTCAAAACAAAGCTGTATATCTGTATATCTTCTGTATATCTTCCTCCACATATAACATTAACAGTCCGTGACCTACAGGAACTCATCAATGAACTGCCAGAACCATATCTTGTAGTCAGGGATTTTAACACTCACTCCCCGTTTTGGGGCAGCGAACGCTGTGACGCTAGGGGTCAGATGATCGAAGATTTTATTCTTACAAATAATATGTCTTTTAAATACAGAAAAGGCCACGTACTGTTCGCCAACGTCTGGAAGAATGAGCTGTTTAGACTTGTCTTTTAGTTCACCATCTGTTTTTAATGATTTTAAATGGGATGTTTTAGACAACCCGTATGGGAGTGATCACCTACCAGTTTTTATTAGCCTATCATCCTCACCTGCCATCCTCCCAACTAAACCACGACGATGGAAGCTCCATTTAGCTGACTGGGCATTATTCAGCGAAAAAGCCAGTTTACAAAGCATTTGCACAGAGACACTTAGCATAGACGAACTAAATGAAATTCTCACGAAACGTATCATCGATGCTGCACGCCTAGCTATTCCCCAGTCCACAGGAATGGTGCGCCAGAACCACAAGGCTTGGTGGACACAAGAATTTATGATAGCGAAAAAACATCAAAATAAAGCCTGGGGCGTTTTTCGAAGGTATCCAAGTCACGAGAATCTCATAAGTTTCAAAAAGGCAAAAGCTAAAGCCCGATATATACGTCGTAATGCTGCAAAAAACTTCTTGGCATAGTTACGTGTCCTCCATAAACAGCACAGTAACATAAAAAAAATGTGGGAACAGGTTAGAAAAATAAATGGCACCTACTCCCCATTCACAGTTCCTCTTCTAACAGACCCCTCTGTACAGACGAGCATTAAAGAACAAGCAGACATTATGGATCAACATTTCTTAACAGTTTCTAGTTTGTCACACTACACACAGTTATTCTTAGCATACAAAAACACAAATCGAAAAACAAAGGCTCCCTACGGCAGGCAGCACAAAGGAACCCTACAATAATTTGATTACACTTCAGGAAATTCAGAGAGTACTGTCTATAGGTAAACAAACTGCACCAGGTCCCGATGAAATTCATTATGCAATGCTGTCTCATCTATCTGGACCCTCTGTAGAAGTTCTGCTACAACTTTTTAACAAAATATGGGTGGAAGGAAAAATACCAGCAGCTTGGAAGAAAGCAATTATTGTTCCATTCCTAAAATCAGGAAAACCACCAACCTCCCCTGGCAGTTACAGGCCTATAACTCTTACAAGCTGTCTAGCCAAATCTTTTGAAAGTGTTCTCAATATTAGGCTAATGTTTATTTTAGAATCTCGTGAGCTTCTTGATGTCCACCAGTGTGGTTTTAGAAAAGCATGCTCCACAGTTGACCATCTCGTCCGCCTTGAAAACACGGTCCGAGAGGCGTTTATACACAGACAACACTGCCTTGCTGTCTTCTTCGATATGGAGAAGGCATATGACACAACATGGAGGTTTGGGATTCTTCGAGACTTGGCAGAGCTTGGCATCCGCGGGAGAATGCTAAAATGTTTAAGCGACTTTGTGTCGAACCGTTCGTTCTAAGTTCGTCTCGGTTCTACCCTCTCGAAGAATTTCATCCAGGAGAATGGTGTGCCTCAGGGATGCATTTTAAGTACTACATTGTTCATAGTAAAATGAATTCTTTATCCAAAATAATTCCACAGTCCATTATGTACTCAGTCTACGTCAATGACCTCCAGATTTCGTGCACATCATCTGGCTTATCAACTTGTGAGAGACAAATATAGCTTACCATAAACAAATTAGCAATCTGGGCTGACAGAAATGGCTTTAGGTTTCCCCCGCAAAAAACAGTTGCCGTTCTTTTCTCACTCCAAAGAGGACTGCAGATTGATCCCACCCTCTGCTTAAATGGAGCCGTACTTCCAGTAAAACAAGAACACAAATTTTTAGGCCTAACTTTCGACAAAAAGCTCACGTTCCTTCCGCACATAACACCCTAAAAAAGAAAGCAACCCAATCCCTGAATATACTTAAAGTGCTGTCACGAAAACGCTGGGGTTCTGATAGGATGATAGGATGGGGTTCTGATAGGATAGGAGAACAATGCTTACCTGTGCTTATGTACTTAAAGTAAGGTCGTTGCCCAAGCATCTGTGTTGCCCCATAGTTACTAAATGCCCATCCAGAATACTCTTTACCAATAGACCACTCCTGCTCCGCTTCGAGAAAAATGTGAAAAAATAAACATACTAGACGCACTTCCCGATGTTGCACGGAGACCTGATCCGTTGCCACCTTGGTACACGTTTCCTGATGTATGCAATTTTGCACTAACACACATTCACAAAAGACAAACCCCACAGGAATACATCCAGCAAGAGTTTTGTGCAGTACGAGAAAAATACAAGAATTATGCCGACTTCTACACGGACGGCTCTAAAACAGCACTATATGTAGGGAGTTCGATAGTACAAGGTAAATGGGAGAAAGTAGTCAGGCTGCCCCAGTGCGCTTCAATTTTCACAGCAGAATGCTTCGCCATTGCTGTAGCTGTAGATCACATAATGAAGCAAAACATAAAGAACAGTGTTATCTACACTGACTCCCTCAGCGTAATTACAGCAATAAACCCCAAGAATGCAGTCGAACACATAATAGGAAACATAATACACAATGCTCCCCGCAGAGAGGCGTCTGCAGCAGACGTTGCTGAGTGGTGACACCACGGGGTTAACCCGAACATCCGCAGGGACATCCCCGCAGGGGGATGATGGTGAACAATGCGTCACCACGGACCCGAGCATCCGCGCTTAGCCGTGCGTGGCATCGCTTGTCCGGGGAAAAGGGGATCCTGGTGGTTAAGCCGATGCCGAGTGTTTGGACCTTTAAGGCCCCTTGGCGGAGGCAACGCACCACTTTGGCCCCAGCTTCCTGTAGATGGCACCTCCGGCCTGACCCGACCGGGGGAAATCGGCAGTCGCCTTTTCCTGTTCTTCTCTCCATCTTTCACTGTCCTATCTCCTTTCTTACAACTTTCCTGTATCCTCCTCCCTTCTTGGTTTTTTCCTCTTTTTCCTGGCGGCGAGGGTTAACCGTGTGTGACCAACTACCCTGAGTTGAGTCATTAGTTAAGATGTACAGCTGGCGTGGGCAGGACTTGCTTTCAAGTTCCTGTCGCGTCCCCCTGTTGGGCTCCATGGTGGGTGGCTGGCACCATGACCGAAAAACCTCAATTTTTTATGGCTCCCTCCCTTTCAAAACCTGATCGCTCTCTCAAGAGAGGGCGGACCGAAGCAGACGACTTTTTTCAAAAAAGAAAAGCATCATTTCCAAAATTTCATGTCATCCATAGCAAAGTAGAAGAAACGCAAGCAAGGATAATATCCCCATTCCAGGTTTCAAAACGCTTGACGGATGCCTTAGGCCTTAGCTACAAGGTGTCAAAAATGGCCAGTCATCCCAGTCTCTGTGACCCCACATCGGTCTCTGAATACTGTACGAGGCGTCATCTCTGAAATAGATTTTGTCCACCTTTCTGAAAAGGAAATGCTCGAAGGACTTACTGACCAAGAAGTGATAGATGTCCACCGGATCAAGATCCGGAAGGATGGCAAAGAAGTGGACACCAAACACCTGATCTTGACATTTAACTTGAGCACATTACCCGAATCCATTGAAGTGGGCTACCTGAAAATAAATGTAAGACCGTATATTCCCAACCCACGCAGATGTTTCAACTGCCAGAGGTTTGGCCCCGGCTCACAGAGTTGTCGCGGCCGCAAAACTTGCGCAAAATGCTCTTCGAAGGACCACCAATCCGAAGAATGTGTTGCTAACCCACGGTGTGCAAACTGCGAGGGAGACCATGCTGCCTACTCCAGGGCTTGTCCGTCCTGGAAAAAAGAAAAGGAAATAATTACTCTCAAGACTACGCAAAACATTTCTTTCAAAGAAGCACGAAGGCAATACTCTCAAACAAACAAATTCTCCTTCACTGCAAAAACAAACTTCGCCGATGTGGTGCGTGGGCGCGGCGCACCACACCAGGCTTCGGCACCTGTCCAGGCCACACGTAGTGAGCCTGGGGCGGGCCATCCGCGCCGTCTGGTGGAGTAGCTCACGCTACTCCGCCTACCCCAAAGGAGGGGACGCAGACCCCCGGGTCGGCGGGCCCAAAGACCTCTTCCCACAGGTCGAGGTCTAACTCAAAAATCAATGTGCCTCCTGCACGGTCGTCCAGTGCCTCTACAGAGGCGATGGACACGACCCCGGGCAGCCCCTCGCCGTCCACGTCGGACGGACGGCGGAGCTCCCTGAATCGGTCAAAAAAAGACAGGCTCCGAGTCATGGGGCCATAAACAACTTGATCTAGTTTTTCAATCAGTACAAACACAAAACTAAGATGGCTTTCATAATACAATGGAACTGTAGAGGAATGTTGAGGAACTACAGTGATATAACTCATATTCTAGGGTCAGTGATGCCTCTGGCCCTATGTCTCCAGGAGACCAATCTTGGTCCACAACATTCAAATATCTTAAAACATTATACAACTTTTAGGCGTGATCGCGAACATGCAAATAGACTCTCGGGAGGCGTCGCAATCATCATCCAAAGCGGCGTCCCGGCTCAAGAAATCAAACTGAAAACAAAACTTGAGGCGGTTGCGGTTAGTGTCATCAGCTACAAAACCATAACAATATGTTCTGTATATCTTCCCCCACACATCACATTAACATGCCAAGATCTAGAAGGCCTGATCTGCCTGAACTGCCGGAGCCATTTCTGGTAGTTGGCGATTTTAACGCTCACTCTCCGTTTTGGGGAAGTGAACGCTGTGACTCTAGAGGCCAAACAATCGAAGATTTTATACTTTCGAATAATGTCTGTCTTATAAATACGGGAAAAGCCACATATTGCTGTCCAAGCTCAGCAAAAATGAGCTCGATTTAGCTTTCGCATCACCATTACTTTTTAACGATTTTGAATGGGATGTTTTAAATGACGCCATGGGCAGCGATCACTTGCCTACCATCATCAGGCTCTCATCGTCCACTCCAATCATCCCCACAAGGCCACGGCGCTGGAAAATTCAGCTCGCCTACTGGTCACTTTTTACAAAAAGTGCCACTCTGGAAAAAGAATTTTGTGACGACCTTAGCACAGATGAAATTAATGAGAAGTTTACTGAATGCATAATATCGGCCGCAAGACTCGCTATACCACAAACAACAGGACTTGCACAAAAGAAACACAAAGTGTGGTGGAGAAAAGAATGCACATTAGCAAAAAAAACAACAAAACAAAGCCTGGAGCGCTCTGCGTCGATATCCCACTGCAGAGAACCTACTTACCTTTAAGAAGGCAAAAGCCAGAGCGCGGCATGTGCGAAGAAATGCAGAGAAAACCTCTTGGCAGAAATATGTCTCCTCAATAAATAGTTCAATAACATCAAAGAAAATGTGGGAAAAAGTTCGTAAATTTACTGGTGATCATACCCCTTTCACACTTCCTCTCTTGACAGCACCCGGGACACAAACATCTTTAGAAGAACAGGCCAACATACTGGGCGAGCATTTTGCTGAGATCTCAAGCTCATCCAACTACACAAACTCATTTCAGAAACACAAAGCAATAGCTGAAAAATAATTTCCATCTGGACCAGGTGTTCATGAGGATTATAACCAGCCTCTCACACTACAAGAATTAAATAAGGTACTATCTTCTGGCAAAAACACGGCACCAGGACCAGACAACGTGCATTACGCTATGCTTGCACATCTCTCCGAGGCTGCTGTAGAGGCACTGTTAAAATTCTTTAATAAAATCTGGATGACTGGAAATATACCTGACAAGTGTAAAAAAGCAGTCATAATACCTTTTCTCAAACCCGGAGAACCACCAACAAGTCCTAGCAGTTACAGACTCGCCCTCACCAGCTACATTGCTAAATCTTTCGAAAGTGTAATAAACATTAGATTGACCTTCGTACTTGAATCTCGGCAACTATTAGATACACACCAATGTGGGTTTAAAAAAGCATGCTCGACCACAGATCACCTTGTCCGTCTAGAAAACACCATCCGGGAGGCGTTCATCCACAAGCAGCACTGTATTGGGGTCTTCTTCGACTTGGAGAAGGCCTATGATACTACGTGGAAGTTCGGCATCCTCCGTGACCTAGCAGAGCTAGGTATCCGCGGCAGGATGTTGAACTGCTTTGAACGACTTCCTGGCTAACTGCACATTCCGAGTCCGCCTAGGAGCAACTCTCTCCATGACTTTCACTCAAGAGAACGGCGTACCCCAGGGGTGCATTCTAAGCACGACACTCTTCATAGTAAAAATGAACTCTTTAGCTAAAATAATACCCAAGTCCATAATGTATTCAGTTTATGTAGATGACCTACAAATAGCATGCACGTCCTCCAGTATATCAACCTGTGAGAGACAAATACAAATCACACTAAATAAACTAGGTTCTTGGGCAGACAGAAATGGATTTAAATTTTCTCCTCAAAAAACAGTAGCTGTTCTTTTTTCATTGCGACCAGGCCTACAGGTCGATCCCAATCTATGCCTGAATCACACTGCGCTACCAATTAAACACGAACATAAATTTTTAGGCCTAACTTTCGACAAGAAACTCACATTTCTACCACACATTAACAAACAACCTTAAAAAGAAAGCTTCTCAAGCCCTCAATATCTTAAAAGTTCTCTCGCGGAAGCGGTGGGGGTCCGATAGAGCAAGCCTTTTACAAATATATCGCTCTCTGGTGTGCTCCAAGCTGAACTACGGGTGCATAGTATATGGTTCGGCAAGAGCATCCTACTTAAAAAGATTAGAGCCCATTCACATAATCTTGGTCTGCACCTATCATCTGGAGCATACAGAACATCACCAGTAGCCAGCCTATGCGTTGAAACTAATGAGCCCGCTCTTGAGGACCGAAGAATCGCACTAACATACACATACGTCTTAAAAATCCGTTCTCTTCCGAAACATCTCTGCCATCCAGTTGTCACCAAGTGCCCATGTAAAAGATTCTTCATCAACAAACCACATTCTATCAGACCATTACTATTGCGCTATGAAGACAAATGTGAAGAGCTAACAGTACTAGACTGCTTACCGAATATTGCACAAAGGAATGAATATTTGCCACCATGGTACAGCCTGCCTTCAGTATGTGACTTCACAATGACACATTTAGATAAAAAGCAAACGCCAAATGAGTACATATTACAGGAATTCTTTGCACTACAAGAAAAATATGACACCTACACTGAATTTTATACGGATGGCTGAAAAACAGAAAGTCACGTTGGAAGTGCAGTAATCCAAGGAAAAAATAAACAGATAATGCGACTACCAGACTGCGCATCGATTTTTACTGCTGAGTGTTATGCCATCTTTGTAGCTGTACATAAAATAGTAAGAGAGAATATCAAAAATAGCATCATTTACACCGATTCCCTGAGTATGCTTAAAGCACTGCACTCCAGAAATGCTGCTGAACCCATAATAGGAAACATCATACATAACATAGTTAAAATCACAAAACAAAATCATAACATTAAATTCTGCTGGGTTCCTAGCCATGTTGGAATTGTAGGTAATGAGAAAGCAGATGTATGCGCTGCACAAGCCCGGAATGGCCAAATAAAGCAAGTGAACATACCGCACAGGGATTGTTTAAAGTTTATATAGAGTAAACTCAAAAATAAGTGGCAGGCTGCATGGCAAGAGCACGTAAACAACTAACTACATTCTGTGAAGCCAATTCTAGGGGAATGGCAATCATGTAGGCATCAAGAACGTTTTACCGAAGTTATTTTATGTCGGCTCCGCATTGGACACACCCACCTCACGCACAGCTTTCTACTAACCAAACAAAACAAACCTCTCTGTGAAATGTGTGGTTCCGAATTCACAGTGAACCACATTTTAATTTCATGTCTCAAACTAGAAGAACTAAGAAAGAAATATTTCACAACATTTTACAGGGAAAGCATCCCATTACACCCCATGCTACTCTTAGGTGATCGAGCACTGGTTGACATTTCATGTATTTTTAGGTTTCTCAAGGAAGCCAACGTTTTAAACAAACTCTAAGTATTTTTAAAAAGCTTCATGTTTAACAAAAACTCCAACCTTGTGTTTGGCGCATCATAGCCTCAGTTGCTTTTGCGCCATTAAAATCAATATAACTAACTAACTAACTAACTAACTAACTAATACACAATGCGATAAAAGCTCACACACGAGAACGTACAATAAAGTTCTGCTGGGTTCCTAGTCACGTGGGAATCAGCGGAAATGAGAGAGCTGATGCATGTGCCGCACTTGCCCGCAATCGTAAGATAAAACAAGTAGATATACCGCATAGGGACTGCATGAGGCTGGTTCAAAATAAACTTAGAGGGAAATGGCAAGCTTCATGGGACAACGAGGTTAACAACAAGCTGCACTTGGTAAAGCCCGTCTTGGGTGAATGGAAGACCTGCAGGGAGCAGGAACGCTTTATGGAAATAATTTTATGTCGTCTCAGCATTGGTCACACACACATTACAAATAATTTCTTACTAACGAAACAAGACAAACCACTCTGTGATAGATGTGGAGGCGAGCTCACAATAAATCATATTTTACTCTCATGTTCATACCTCGGAAAACTAAGGAAGAAACACTTTATTAAGTTTTATAAAGAATGCATTCTTTTACACCCTGCGTTGCTCTTAGGTGAAAATACCATTGTTAACCCGTCTTGTGTTTTTAGCTTTTAAAAAGAAGCAGGTCTTCTTGAGAAACTGTAAATGTTAATCCACTGTTTCGCTTTTTATATAATACACTTCAGCCTTGTTCTCATCCTCGAGAAGAAGTCTGAGGTCTTTATTTGATTGGCGGGGAACCTCAATTTCCTTGCCCAGCCAAGGACCGCTGATGAGGTTACCCGGCCTCCTTAGAAGCTTTTACTTGTAGATAGTTCTAAAATTTCTTCTCTCTCTTATTACTCGGTACAAGAAACTTTATACTGTACACCATTCTTTCACTTAACAGCACAAATCTGCATAAAAGAAATATCCTCTACCTTGAGCTTGGCACATGATAGCCTTAGCTGCTTATGCGCCATTAAACCCAACACAACACAAACATTAACAGATGCAGCTGATCACTTGACCCCATCGTTAGCCTAGACCGAACTTTATGCTCAGGCAAATAAATGCTTGATTCAAGTTTTAAATAACTGAAGCAAATCTAAATTCCTTCAGAATTGACATGCCTGTCATTTGTCTACATTAGGTTATAATTAGAATGCACATATGCACATTAGTCAGGTCAGACCTATAACTTTGCATCACTCTACTGATGCAGAAGGCCTGTCTGCTGTGTGATGCCAGTGCTTGCATGTTAAAAAATCCCAAATGGTTAAAATTAACTAGGAGCCCTGCACTATGGCATCTTCTTTAACCCATGTGCAGCTTCGGGATGACAAGCCATATCAGCCTGATGAATGTAAAGCACTGTGTCATAACACATTTCAATGCACACGAAATGTTGTTGCCAGCCTCATCTACGGCATGCTCTGAGTATCAGGGTTTGAAATTTATATTGGCCACAAGATAGGTGGTGCGTCTCCTTATGAATAGCGACGGAGTGTTCCATGCATTTTGGTGAGCATGTATCACGCATACCAATAGCCTAAACAATCAACAACGCATTTAATGTACTGAAAGCATCGTACCTGCACTGGAAGCATCTGCAGTGGAAAAACTGGAGCCAAGTACGAATGTGCAGCCCAAACTGCCACCAAAGTTCTCTTGCATGAACTTAAAGCATTCCTCATCAACCTCTGTGCCGTCTTCAAGAAATACCTAGGGCAGAGAAGACATTCTAGAATGTGAATTTTTAAAGCAAGGACCATTTTAGTCTAGCAAGCTATAAACAATCGCCTCGAGGGTCCAGGAAAGATGTAGGTCTTAAAATTGAAAATGTTTAATACAATAACGTAATGAAATTAGATGTGGATATGTATTACTTCCTTCTCTTTTCAAAAATACAATTAAGTTCAGTATATCTCAATCAGTACTCATATCATGGAAAAACAACTGAAGCCTAACTAGGTAATTTTTTTACGGTTCAATTTCGCTCAACAGTTCTTGGTTCCGACTGGAATGCAGCTGTAGCCAAATACCTGCCATGCGGAGCTATACAAAGGTTCTGAGTATCCAGCAGTAGACAAACAGCTAATATTTGCTGGGCAAAACTGCGTGCCATGGCATGTACACAGGATTTCATCAAAGTTTAGCAATCTCTCTTCACTAGCCTCGAGTGAGCCGAAGAAAACGGTTGTTTTCTCCGCACCTCAGAAGCTTCAGCACCAGTGTAGTAAGCATGTCAGCCGAGATCAGCAAGGCAACGAAGGTTCTACAATCAACCATCAGAATCGCTTCGGGGATTGCACAGAAGGTATAGTGTACTCAATCCCCTTGAAAGGTGGATATGTTTACATTGGTCAAACTGGCAGGTATGCAGGTGAGAGGTTAAAATAGCATGTGAACAAAGTTGTGAGGGGCAATTTGGTTTGGTTTGGTTTATGGGGTTTAACGTCCCAAAGCGACTAAGGCTATGAGAGACGCCGTAGTGGAGGGCTCCGGAAATTTCGACCACCTGGGGTTCTTTAACGTGCACTGACATCGCACAGTACACGGGCCTCTAGAATTTCTCCTCCAAAGAAATTCCAGCCGCCGCGGCCGGGATCGAACCCGCGTCTTTCGGGTCAGCAGCCGAGCACCATAACCGCTGAGCCACCGCGGCGGCCTGAGGGGCAATTTAATAATTCGCTGTCGCGATTGCTATCATCTGCCAAATCCTGAACGCTGCTTGCCAGGATTCATGCGCTGCATTGTGCTAGACAGACAGGGAAAAGTTGGTGCGCGAGATAATAGAGGCCACAGAAACTACAATCATTGTGGTAGCACACCTTCTCTATTGCTCACTAAGAAAGAGTTCGTGCTGTTAAATGCTTCATAATCAATTTTCGTTTTGATTTCAACACATCCAGTTGTGAATGTGACTAGGTATCCTTTGTGCATTGTTTTTTTAGGGCACAATGTATATATTTTGATTTGCTTTCCAATAAACGTTGCTGAAAGGCAGCGCTGGTCTTGTCTTGTCTGTGCTGTTTTGTCATGATGAATTACCTACAAGCCCGTCCACCCATCTTAGCAAAGGTCAAATTAGACCTTGAGACCTGGTAGGTAGGTACTTAAAGTATATTGAACCAGAATATTCCATTTTTGAAAAATTGAAATTTTCGCATCTTTTTCATCATGTTAATGACAGCGTCTAAAGTTAAAGTATAGCAAGAGTAGATGAAAAAATTACGATACTATTTGACAACTCCTGAAACTACCATTAAAACAAGTCATGTGCCAAACAGACAAGCCTCTAAAGTGACCAACAAGATATGAAACAAGACTGAAACTAAGCTACATAGGGGAAAATTACAGAACAGCCTTACAATAAAATATGTCACACTGATGCATTGTTAATGTAGAGCCTACACTTATATAATAATAAAGCCTGCAAATCTTTCATGTCGTTGTTACTTTTTTTTTGTAATACCCTGCATTTTAACCCCTGCCTGAAACACACCATCAGTTGTTGCTATGGGCTCCAGTATTTTCTAAAACCACTTTCCCAGTGTGAAACCAATGTTCCTAAAGCCCATCAATTGCATAACTTCATAAGTGTGGGTGCCGTATTTTATATAGCACAAAATATAGAGAGGGAATTACTATACGTCACCAATCCCATGTCCCAGAAAGAGGTTGCATGCCAAGCAGATCAGGAGTTCTGTAGGCAACAGGCTAAAGGAATGCCCCATGAACTTGCTCCAGGGGCATATTGGAACTCACTAACACATTATTAGAAGGCACATCCCAAGACTGAAGAGAGAGAGAGGAAACGTTATTGTTCTGAGACTCAACAGGGAAGCAAGCTAGACTATTAATTCAAACATGCTCAATGCAGATTAGCCCACATTCTAGTTTAAAAACTTGCTTCAAGCTGATCTACAGAAGTAGAAAAAATGATGTGCATCAAAATTTAATATGGCTACCTTCACATGTCAGCAAGTCTAGATCTTTTAGTTCTGGTACATAACACCTAATGCAACCAAATTTCAAGGAAGGTCATTAAAACCACCCACATGTGAACTGAGACAATGCTTACTCTCAGTAATTTTAACTTGAACGGGACTGAAATTATGTTCAAACTCAGAACCTTCTATACACACTTATTTATTTATTTAGGACATACTGCAGGCCCAGTGAAGGGCCCTGGCAGGAGGGGCACAATAAACACAATACAAAAAGCACAAAACAAAAAGTACAAGGCAAAAATAAAAAAAATCAATGAACGGCCTGTTCAATGGCATCAATGTCAACTGTTGATGATGGTGGCAACTGATTCCACTCGTTAATGGTGCGGGGAAAAAAAGAGAATTTGAATATGTTAGTTCTGGCAAAGTAAGGTTTTAACGATTCAGTGTGCCTGTTTCTGGTTGACCTGGACGTTATCGGTTGGAGATACAAATCGGGGGCCATTGACAGTTTGTTAGTTTTCAATAGAAAGAGAAATCTTAACCTTAGTATTCTACGCCGAGTTTCAAGGGACTGTATATTATCTTTAAGCAACAGAGCAGATGGTGAGTCAGTGGTGCGATATTTAGAAAATATAAACCGAACTGCTTTGCGCTGAATTCTTTCAAGGGAATTAATGTTAGTCTTTGTGTGAGGATCCCAAACAGTGCATGCATACTCAAGTTTTGGTCTAATCATGGTGTAATATGCCAATTGCTTAACGTTAGGGGGAGCTTGTTTTAACTTGTGCCTAAGAAAACAGAGATTGCGAAACGAAGAAGAGCATACGGTTTCAATATGTTTATTCCAACTAAGATTATTCGTTAGTGTTACTCCTAGGTACTTGCATTCTTTGACTTGTGAAAGGTGCCGAGTGGGAAGATTATATGAAAAGGAATGACTGTTTCTTTTATTAGTGATCCGCATAAATACTGTCTTGTCAGCGTTTAGTTCCATCCCCATTTAACGCACCATTCACTAACATTCTGTAGGTTATGATTAAGTAAAATTTGGTCTTTAACTTCATTAAACAAAACACAATCGTCGGCAAACAACCTAATTTGAACAGGATGAGAGATGATGTCTGTAATGTCATTAATATAGATTAGAAACAGTAATGGCCCAAGGACACTGCCCTGCGGGACACCAGAAGTGACTGGAAGTTTGTTAGAACAATGACCATCGATACTAACATATTGAAATCGGTTAGATAAATAAGCCGCAACCCAATTAACAATAAAAGAAGGAAGACCTATAGTTTCAAGTTTATGGATAAGTTTATTGTGCGGAACTAAATCAAAAGCTTTCTTAAAATCTAGAAATTACATCTATTTGGCCGGAATTGTCCAGAACTTGAGCGAAATTGTGAATTACGGATGTAAGTTGGGTGACCGTAGAAAAGCCTTTGCGAAAACCATGCTGGAAAGCCGATGATAATTTGTTGTTGTCATCGAGAAATGTTTTAATGTAATTGGCTACGATATGTTCAAGAAGTTTGCAGCATGAAGAGGTCAACGATATGGGACGGTAATTATTAAACAATGCGGCATCAAAGAGAAGCACGAAAGATGATAGCAAGAAAGTGCGAAACCATCTCAGCATAACGATGTAAAAATGAATTAGGTATTTCGTCAGGCCCAGGAGTTGCTTTTGTTTTAAGATTCAAAAGCATTGCAAAAATACCAGGTTGAGATACGAGATCGTGCACAGGCTGGGAAAAAGAATCACGAGTTGTGAAATTATTTGCAGGTTGGGAAAACACACTGTGAAAATATGAATTGAACCTGTCAGCAATATCTTTTTTGGTGAGCAACGTGCCCTCATGCATCATCACAGGCAGGGATTTTTTTTCTTTGCTTAAAAAATTCCAAAATTTCTGAGGAGCGTTACAAATAAAATTCGGCAAAATGTTTTGAAAGTAATGTCGCTTAGCAGCCGCAACAGCTTTGGTCAAAGAAGCCTGCTTCATTTGAATGATGTTGTGAGGGACACGGGCTCTTCTTAAGCGTTTTAGTTTTCTTTTGAGATGCAAGATTTCTCGCGTAATCCAGGGATTAGATTTGCCACTTTTTTAGCTCTTGATGGAATAAATTGGTTGATACAATATGTGCATATGTCTTTAAACTTGGTCCAGAGATCAGATGTGTCAGTTCTGACAAAGGTGCTGAGACACAGATCTAAACAATCTAATACACTCTCATCCCTGGCACGTGAGAAATCTTTTACAAGCACGGTTTTGGACGGTACGGCACATTTATCAGCGACGAAATCGCAAGTGAAATACACCAACTCATGATCAGATAGTCCTTGATGGATCGAAACAGAAAACATTTCAAAAGAGCGGTTCACAAAAATCAAGTCAAGAATGGAAGCAGATGAGCCTTGAATACGTGTAGGTTGTCCGACTACCTGTTTCAAATTGTGACACAGCATAATATCAAATAAGTGTTCAGCATTTGCGCAATGTCGTGAATTAGATGAGGCCAACTCCCAATTAGTGTTAGGTAAGTTAAAATCACCGACAAGAACTACGTTTTTATGTTTGAATGACGACATGTGTTCCGACAAATCGCGTAGAAACTGAGGAGGGGAATCTGGAGCTCGGTAAACAGCAAATAGAAAAATGGAACGGCCCCTAAAAGATAGCTTTAGGGAAATGCTTTCATGGTCATCAATTTGCCGAGTTAAAGTCGCATGAATATTGTTTTTAACCAAAACCGCCACTCCACCACCTCTTGATAATCTGTCACGCCGATAGATTTGATAAGTTGGAGGGAAAACGTCTTTGTTATCTATTTCATCGCGAAGCCATGTCTCCGTAATGATGACGATATGTGGATTGTACCCAAGAAGAAGTGCCTCAAGCTGTTCGCTTTTGTTGATTATACTCCGCACATTAATGTTTATAAGTCTTAATTCCTTCTTGATCCGCGTACTACGTCATTCACTTTTTCGTGTGTTCCGCGATGGCAGTTTCACCCTTGTGCTAGTGGTATCATCCCACGAAAACATCTGGCCAGCAACGAGCACCTTATCATTGATTAAGGTCACCTTCATTTTCTTGTCTCTCTCAGTTTTAGTACTATCCCATAATAGTTTTCGTTTCCTGAGGGTTTCCTTTGAGTAGTCATTCTGAATAGATACTTTTTTTCCTTTGAGCTTGTGAGCGTTTTTAAGGACTTTTTGCTTTTCATTGTAATCCTGAAAAAATATGATCACAGGCCTGTTGACAGTGTTCTTTCCTAAACGATGAATTCTACCGACAGAAGTACAATGGACATCAAGAAGTGAGAAAATTTCAGTCAGAACCTTCTGTTTTAGATCAGATTCTGTCTCATCTGGTTCCTCGCTTACACCAAAAACGACTAAATTGGAACGTCTACTGTAATCTTCCATATAGACCAGTTTCGACTGCAAGGCGTGAATTGTGCGTTCCATATTATCAATACGTTCTGTAATTGTTTTTCAAAGTCCGCAAAGCGAGAGTTTAAGTCAGATATTGTTTTTTCCAAATCTCCTTGTGTTCTGAGGGCTACAATCTCTGCTGTTAACTTGGAATAAGCTGTAAGCAACTGCTTTAATAGTTCTGTACTGTCCTCATTTGAATTATCAGGCCCAGGGTTACATTCAATGTCACCACATAAAAGCAGCGCGCAAACACAAAACACGTCTTGGGCAATGATAACACAGCGTTGTGGGCACGGCAGGACCAAAAGACCGCGGCAATCACTTCTAATTGTAGTAGAATAACAACCAACCTGTGCAAAGCAGAACAACGAAGCGTAAGGCAACATGCCTATGTGCGGTCCGCTGTGCCGACTGAAGTTGAAGCCTGGCTGTCGGTCTTTTAAACGAAGGTCCGGGCAGGTTACATGGAACGGGGGCGGTGCTTGAAGAAGGTAATCATTCCGCCAGGAAATCAAATCTCCCGCATCTGTTGTCAAATATTCTTGAAGGCACGTGTCGACTGTAGCGGTATCCTGATGAAGAAGCAGTTTGGACGGACCGAGCAGAAAAACCTGTGCAAAGCAGAACAACGAAGCGTAAGGCAACATGCCTATGTGCGGTCCGCTGTGCCCACTGAAGTTGAAGCCTGGCTGTCGGTCTTTTAAACGAAGGTCCGGGCAGGTCACATGGAACGGGGGCGGTGCTTGAAGAAGGTAATCATTCCGCCAGGAAATCAAATCTCCCGCATCTGTTGTCAAATATTCTTGAAGGCACGTGTCGACTGTAGCGGTGAGCAGAAAAACCTGTGCAAAGCAGAACAACGAAGCGTAAGGCAACATGCCTATGTGCGGTCCGCTGTGCCCACTCTTGCTGAGGGAAGAAAATATATCAGTTCAGATAACCAAAAAGACACATGAAAGTGGCAGGCCCAGTGATAAGTGCCAGTGCACTCTCAGTAGTCCCATGCAAAACGGAACTTCCCTAATGTAATCAAACAAGATATCCACAAAATGCATCTACATTTCTCACTGTGTTGCTTGCAATGCAAATTTCTGTTCTTGTTTGGCCACATTTTGGATGTGCGAATAAGAAACACCACACTTCATACGCTTTTTTCTCGTCTTTTATCTGCTATGATTTAAGCTGTATGCTTGAGCAAAAGTAGGCAAACTTTAACTTGTCTTGAGATGGCTGCTTGGGACGCCAGAGCATATGCCTTCCTTTGTGGCCTTCTCCTTCATATCTTCAAAGCTCTCAACGGCCACAAGTTTCTTAATTTTGTGATCTTGGCTCCAGACTTTAACTAACATCTGCCAAAGAAAAGAACAATATGATGTTACACCTGCAGAACCATAATTGTCGAAAACATGGCGGTGTGCGCTTTGTGCATCAGAAGAATTACACTACCAAAAATGTTCAGACAGTGCTGTCATATATAAAGGGGCATATAAAGGAGATACATTTGGCGGCTCTGCTACATGCTAAAATAAACTTATTACCACTTGTTTTGAACATGTTTAACACAATTCAAATGTGTACTCATTAAATTTTTCTGCTTCTGGCGAGAACAGTGGTAGAGGCTGTCATCGAAACTTGAGTGTATAGTGCGCCAAACACAAAACAATTGAGCACTTGGAAATTCTCAAGTGGCAATAAATCAGTAACACAAAAGTGGCAACCCTCATTCATTAATTTTAATTAATGAGATGGAACCAGATTAAACTATTTGGTTCATATTTATTTATTTATCTCAAGTTTCCTCGGGGCTCATGCAGAGGCAGTGAGAGGGGAGTGAGCGGTTGCAAAGTGATACACAAGAACAATGCTGAACAGGTTTTCCCAGTAATCATAAACGCGTGTATAGTCGGATACAACTTAAGAAGGCAGCGGCTTTTCCCTGTCAAAGAACCCCCTGCCAGCCAATGTCCTACTATCCTGACAATGCAGGGAGTGGCAGATGAAAGGGGATAGTCCCGGGCATCCATAGTCCAGGCTGGACCCCATTGTGGCACCGCTCCCTGCATTGTCACCCTAGCAGGGTCATGTGAATCGGCCGACGCCATTGGCTGGAGGGGGGTTCTTTGAAGGGGAAAAGCTTGTGGGTTTCTAAATGGACACAGGCCACCACCCACCGCGGGTTCGAGCTTCGCGCGAGCCAAGGGCCCCGATCAGCCGTCACCACACACCACTGGGACACCGATGCGGCGCACTCAACCTCCGCTGGGAGGAGAGCGATTCGCCGCAAAGAAATAGGCCTCCAAGTTCACAAAGGAGACGTTTATTCACGTCGTCCTTCAGCAGTACACACACACTCAATCGTCACCCCGTCCCAGGGGCGCGCGAGGAGCAAGGCTCCGCTGCGCGCACGAAGCGACTCGAGTAATGCGCACCGCTAGCACGCCGCTGCAGGAGAATGTCCCCGCGGCAGTGCTGTGATCTCTCTCTCGTGTCGACCGTTGGGTCGGTTGCGAGAGAGAGTGGGCAATCAACACAAGGTACGCCTGTCGGAGGTCGCTGGACCCCGCTGGACAGGCTCGAGCCGCTGCAGGTCAGAGGACACGTGCGGGCGAGCTCGAGTAAGCACTGGTCCGAGCGGCCAAGGGCCGGCACGGACAAACAGTAACGTACGCACCTTACGCTGTCTCGGAGGGATCTCTCTCTCTCGGCCCCGCTCGGACGGTCGCGCGGCGCGCGGCCGCCCAAAGCGGGGTCCCGAATTCCCGCCAAAAGGCGCCAATGGCAAAGGCCCTTGGGGAGCCGGGGCGGAGCTGTGGCTAAATGACAGTGATTAGTCACCCAGCCGCCTCTCCACCGCCTGAGGCGGGAGCAAGGGAAAGAGGAGAAACAACGCGGGCGGCCGGCACAGCCGCGCAAAGGCGACGGCGGAAAGCCAGATTCCCACATCCCCCTCTCCTTAAATGCCCTCCTACCCATCGGCAAAGCACGCGGCCAAAAATAAAGAAATCAATACACAAAAAAAAACTACACTTCAGTTCCAAAATAAAGAAATGAATCCACAAAAAAAACTAGCTACATTCAGTTCCAGCCAGAACAATGTAAAAAAAAAACAAAGGAAAAACAAGGCAAACAACACTTGCATACGCTTCAGTAAATCAAAACAGCTTGCAGATTATAATATACACGGTACACAAGATGTGAATACAACTGTACAGCTATGTTACAGGTGGATGCCAGCCTCAAAGTTCGGTGGCGCGGCCCAGTGGGCCTGTCGGCGACTCACCGCTCGCAGACTTCAAGTTGAACGGGTTGGGAGGGGCGACGACTGATGGCGGTCTTCTTTCCGTTGATGTAGGGTGCGTTGATGACGACGGGGCCGCGGCAGAGCACTGACCTCGCGCCCTTGGACACGACATCACGTTCGGCACAAGAGAGTTAGTGCACCCCCTTCACGCCGGCTGAAACGGGCGAGGACGTTCGGCGGCGTCCAGATGTGTAACCTTGTCCACAGCGAGGGGTCCTTCTCATCCTCGCGCTCACGCAGAAGGACACAACGGCACAATTCACAGGCGTCACCTTGGTTCATGGTTACGCGCGCACACAGTCACAGCCACAACCACGCATACACCGGCACGTACGCGGACGCTGGTCGGCGACAACGACCCCCCCCCCCATCAGAAGCGTCCAGAGGCGCCGCGGCGAGGGTCAAAGGGTGCACTTTCCGCCCCCCCATCGCTCCAAACGCCCCGCCAACTTCCCGTCCATACGGGCCGCACAAAACTCCACCGCGACACACGGCTCCTTAACGAGCCAACCACCCACAGTCGGGCCGGAAATGAGAAAAGGCGCGCTGTACAAACGACACCCATCGTTTTCTTCTTGAAGATAAGAGCAAGCTATGTATATACAAGTCTGGTAGAAAAAAAACTGAACGCCAACGCAGACGCATGTTACCTATGTACATCTCGGTACGTTAGAACAAAAACAGCCGAGCAAGCGGGGAAACGAAAGTGGCTAGAAACTGACTAAAACAAAACAAATAAATAAATAGATAAACACACAAGGCTGGAACTGAGCATGCTGCCAAAACAACAAAAAATAACACACCGTGCTTCACCTGGGTAGGGCCTGACGAGAAAGCTCGCCAGCTAGCTGAGGCTGCGTGCCTTCGGTTGCAGAAAAGTCCGCCGTCCGGCATAAATCACACCGGTGACCGTCGCCTCAGATTGTACCGGTGCTCCGTACGCTTGCGTTCCGCAGCACCAGTTGTGCCTTTGCGCTTGCCTTTGATACCAATTGGTACCGGCGCAAGCTCGTCAGACCGTGACGCGTAGGCCTTCAGGTCTATGAACCCCTGCTTGCTCCTGGGGAAAGGCCCCATCAAATCGCAGGTGGCCATCTGCCACGGACGCACACTGTCAATCGGTTTCATCATTCCAGGCGGCTTGCCGCCCCGTGACCTCACCGCTTGACAGACATGGCAGGAACGGCAATAGCGGAAAATGTCACGCTTCATGCCGGGCCACGTCACCGATTGACTCAGTTTTGCAAAAACTTTGGAGTCACTCAGATGACCGGCCAGTGGTTCGTCATGAGAGAATCGCAAAAGTGCGCCTCTTAGACTTTTGGGGATAACCACCTAGAACGGGTCGATGGACTCGTCATCGGTGGCTATGTACTTCAGCACGAGCCCGTCATGGTCCAGCAAATATGACTCCCCGGGGTTCGCCGCGACACACGCTGGCTTCTGCCCCCCTGCGCCCGCTACAATACAAGTAGCGTCACGGCGCTCCGTCTCCCTGAGACCGTCGCTCACCTCGCGACAAAAGGGGTCATTTTGCTAGGCTTTCAGTAGCTCTTACGGCTGAAAACGATTCCAGTCATCCCAGAGGGGAGCATGGTCTCGTCCCCACTCAGGTTTGCAGCCAAAATTTCCGTTCGCGTCGGCACCTCCGAGGCGCTCACGAAGAGCTTTGCCTCTCGTCCGCTTTGCGAAGCGCTGCTCGCCTGGTTAGCGGAATGGGTTAACCCGTTTGCGGGTTCCCCCTCCTTGCCGCCCGGCGGCTCGTCCGCTGTTTCGCCCCCTCCGCCTACAGGCGTCCAGGCGCCGCTGGCGAATGGGGCACGGGATAGCGCGTCAGCTACCACGTTTGTGCTCCCCTTTCGACACTGCACGGAAAAGTCGTAATGCTGTATCAGGAGAGCCCAGCGCGCCAGCCGACCCGCAGGCTCGCGGAGCCGCATCAGCCAACTGAGCGCACTGCACCCCTGCCTCAGTGGAGGCTTGGGCGGGCTGCACGAACGAGGTAGACAAGGCTCCTAGTTCGATGAGCGGCGTGGTTTCCACAGGGAACCGGGCCAGCGCCTCGCCGTTCCCAGAGCAGAATTGACTGCTCGCGGGGCACGGCTGCTGCTGTTCGAAACTGCCGGTTGCGGCAGTGTGACACGAACTGCTTTCGCACTGGGCGGAAAGCGTGCACAGCTGAGGCATGTGACCAGCGGATGCACCGCAGGGTGCTTCCGATACAGCTCCAATGGGAGCCACGTGGTCAACATTTTGGGTTGTGCCGCAGTAAACCCCAATGGGGGCCGCGGCCAACCACGGTGTCTAGCTATTCGAAGGAACAGCAGCCAGCGGATCAAACGACGCTACAACTCCGTAGGGAGCCGACATGTAGCTGCCGAGTGCCCCGCTGGGGGTGGTAGACATGGTGCGCAAGCGTGATCGGCAAGGCGACCTGCTCGGCTAATGTGCCATCAAAGGCGTAAGCGCCAATGACTTAGCACGTTGGGCGCCAGTTGTGGGTTTCTAAGTGGACACAGGCCACCACCCACCGCGGGTTCGAGCTTCGCGCGAGCCAAGGGCCCCGATCAGCCGTCACCACACACACACACTGGGACACCGATGCGGTGCACTCAGCCTCCGCTGGGAGGAGAGCGATTCGCCGCAAAGAAATAGGCCTCCAAGTTCACAAAGGAGACGTTTATTCACATCGTCCTCTAGCAGATACACAAACACTCAATAGTCACCCCGTCCCGGGGGCGCGCGAGGAGCAAGGCTCCGCTGCGCGCACGAAGCGACTAGAGCAATGCGCGCCGCTAACACGCCGCTGCAGGAGAATGTCCCCGCGGCAGTGCTGTGATCTCTCTCTCGTGTCGACCGTTGGGCCGGTTGCGAGAGAGAGTGGGCAATCAACACAAGGTACGCCTGTCGGAGGTCGCTGGACCCCGCTGGACAGGCTCGAGCCGCTGCAGGTCAGAGGACACGTGCGGGCGAGCTCGAGTAAGCACTGGTCCGAGCGGCCAAGGGCCGGCACGGACAAACAGTAACGTACGCACCTTACGCTGTCTCGGAGGGATCTCTCTCTCTCGGCCCCGCTCGGACGGTCGCGCGGCGCGCGGCCGCCCAAAGCGGGGTCCCGAATTCCCGCCAAAAGGCGCCAATGGCAAAGGCCCTTGGGGAGCCGGGGCGGAGCTGTGGCTAAATGACAGTGATTAGTCACCCAGCCGCCTCTCCACCGCCTGAGGCGGGAGCAAGGGAAAGAGGAGAAACAACGCGGGCGGCCGGCACAGCCGCGCAAAGGCGACGGCGGAAAGCCAGATTCCCACAAGCTGCTGCCTTCTTAAGTTGTGCCCGACTATAGATTAAAATTAAATGTTATGTAAGTTGGAGACATTACTCCAACATTAAAAATTAACATATAACGTTATAAGTTACATAGGAAACGTTACTTTCACATTCTAAACAAACGTTGTTTTAATATAATCTAAATTTTATTATAATGTTAGAGTCGCAACTATAAAACAACATTGCCAATATATTTCGAGCACAGATTTGCAGACATTTTCTCACTGTTCTTAGAGTAAAGATGGTTTTCAACTAACAGTACCTTGTAACCAGATTACTTGAAGAGCCCCATTATTTTGTCACAAAACTTTAGTTATTACCCATTCCCCACTGTCACTCATGGGACATCCCGCAGTAGCGAGTATATAAGCTGGGCGCCATGATATCCGTTTGGAGGCGAGTGAATACGAGTTGCTGTGCTGTAGTGTAGTGGAGAAGGTGTCACTCTTGCTGTTGGTTCTTGCAAAGTGTTGTAAGTTGTGTGCGGTCACCACTGGCAGGCCTGCATGCTTGTGCGGGGCTGCTTCACCATTTTCGAGAATGTTGCATTTATGTTCTTTACATGTTTCATGAATGTTTGGGAAAGGTTATTCGAACATTTATATGTAACATTACAAAAACATTAGAAACAAAGGACATTAAGGACATTGAAATAACATTTCAGCGTAACAAAAATGTAACATTATCGCAATGTTTCGGTGCTACCTGGGACAGGATTAAGAGGAAAATGGAATACACATCACACCTTGCTATAAAAAAATACGCAATGTACAATGAAGGTACTAGGGTGAGAAATAAAACAATACAAGCCACAGTATCACAAGGTTAAAGTTGTTTAGTAATCGCAAGAGCAGCAACCAGTGACTATGCAACTGGCAAGAGCAATGCATAAACGGTACCAAGTACAATAAAAATAGCGCTTAGACATGAAAGATAGTCTCAGTGAATAAATTGTGTGCTACTGGCAATATTTGCATTCATTTTGCTCCGAGACGAGTTCGTGCTTCTCTTAATGCATTCGCTTCAGCTATTTGATGCACTTAATGACATGTTCATATGTTCAATTTGCTGAGTTAACTAGTCAATTCGTTGCACTTGTGGATGGATCCACGAAATTAAGCACAGACAAAACAAAAATGCGTTGATGCTGCCTTATCTGTCGAAGACTGGATAGGGAGCAGATTACCTCCCAGGCGCGAAGACAACAATATATGGCCATAAGTAAGCGGAGCACGCTATTGCGTTCGAAGTGCAATCACGCTTTCTCCATCGGCAATGAAGGAGCGTTGTCTGTCTACAAGAAAGCCCACCAACCTCCGCTACCAGCATGCGCGCACCACTGCTGGAAATTTCAATTAGGTGACGCGTGAAAAATATTCGAAGACAGTTGCGTGCTCAGTTTACATCTGTCCGCGCCTGTACGCTAAAGAGCCTTGATATTCCGAGCTGGCCATGTTACCGATAAGCCGACGCGAGGACGGTTTTGGCGCACTAGTTTTCTTTTCGCCGCAGCCAATGCGTAGTGAGTTTCCCGCCAAAACTGAAAGTGCTGTCTCAATAAAATGACACCGCTGATAAGAGATGAATGTATACATACCTTGAAAACTAGCGGCACCTCCGTCGTCCGGCCAAGAGATGCTGCGTTGCTTGCTAAACAGTTGCAGCGCGCTTGTATTCGCAGTCGCCTCCAGACAATGTGCTCTTGGCGCCCTACTATACTTCGTATGAGCAGCCGCGTTTGTGGCACTCCGCGCTGCGCACAGCGGCTCCAGGGGTGGTATTACTCCACAGGACAATAATGTCCCCAATAATAGAAAACGCCATTTCCGTCTGCGAACAGCCTGCATGTGTGTGACGCCTCTAATAGGCGTGCAGTCGCTCTGCGTAGCGCCGAACATAATAGCACGCAGATACGAAGGCTTTTTCGCTTTAGTTGCGCATTTCTAACTTGCGTAGCAGTTCCCGTTTCGAAACAAGAACTATACTTTGGCGATAGTGCCGGCGTGCGGGGCGAGTTCCGTTCAGCTTTTTCCGTAGATTTACAGAATTTTCTAACACTGTACAACTTGGCAAAGCAGGCAAACTCTTGACTGGAAAACTGGGGGCCATTGTCGGCACACACCTCCGTTGGGATGCCGTATCTTGAAAATATTGCCCCGAGAGCCTCAGTCACGGAGTGCGTTGACAGGTCACGCAGCTTTTCCACTTCTGGAAAGTTAGACATAGAATCGTAAGCACACAGGTAATGGCTGGCACTGTACTGAAAAATGCCAACACCAACGCGCAACTAAGCCTGTGAAGTTATAGATCGAAGCATGAGTGGCTCAGCTGGCTGGTTGTAAGCATGCCTTCTACAAACAGCACACCGTTGTATTAGGGCTTCAATATCATTGTTCATGCTTGGCCAGAAGACTAACTGCCTCGCTCTTCCTTTGCGCTTACCGATTCCCAGGTGCCCTGCGTCAATTCTCTGCAAGATTTCCGCTCGCATTGGCGCCGGAATTACTGTTCCCTTCAGGAGTATCCCATTCACGGTCGAAAGCTCAGAGACCGCTGACGCAAGCTGTCCCTGTACGGCTTGTTCTTTTTCGATGTTTTGCAATACCAGTTTGAGATACGGGTCGCGTGCGGTCTCACGTGCAAGGCGTTGGGCCGTTGTGTCGCTGACGAGCGTTGACCCCACGCTGATGGCATGAACCTCGACGTCGGTGGTATCCACGGCGGTGCCGTCTCCAGGAATGGGTGATCTTGACAGCATGTCTGCCAGGACCATGTGCTTGCCAGGACAAAATAAGATTGTGTAATCATACTTTAAAAGCATCAGAAAGAAACGCTGCACTCGTGGTGGCATATCAGCTATCTCCTTCTTTGCTATGTCGATAAGGGGCCAGTGATCGCTCTCTAGGCTCATGGGGCGTCCGTAAACAAAGTGATGAATTTGTTCATAGCCAAAAACAAGCGCCAGAGCTTCTTTTTCAGTTTGAGAATAGCGCTGTTCTGTCTCAGTTAACGATTTTGATGCGTATGCATTCCATTCGCCATCATGCCTTAGCAGCAAAGCCGACCCAAAGCCACATTGCGAGGCATCTGATGTAACTTTTACGTCCAGGTTTGGGTGAAAAATCGCTAACAGCGGCGCTGCGCTCAGCGCCTCACAAATTCCTCTCCATTCTGTTTCATGGTTGACAGTCCACTTGAACCGCACGTCTTGCTTGAGAAGAGACCTTATCAATGAAGTGCACTGTGCCAAGCTTGCCACATATGTGCTAAAATACTTAGTTGTCCCCAGCAGTGTCATACTGCTTGCTTGTCTGTTGGCCTTGACATCTCGTGAATGCTGAAAATTAATCCTGGATCCGGCGTGATGCCTTTGCTGGAAATTGTCACCCAGGAATGCGATCTTTTGTTAACCGAACTTGCACTCTGCAGCGTTAAAGTTAAGCGCTGCGGATTGAGCCGCTTTTACTGCACTTCGTAGGCGCTTGTCATGTTCTTTTCGGGTTGCGCCCGAAATCAACATACGCGCGAACCCAAGGAAGACCATGAAATACCACGTTTAGTGCTTTCTGAAACACTTCACTGGCTGAGGCAATGCCGAAATTGAGCCGCAAAAAACAGTAACGCCCAAAGGGTGTGGAGAATGTGCATATTTTGGAGAGTGATTGTATACGCACGACGTCGTGTTCGCCGACCGGAGGTTTGTATACGCACGACGTGGGTCGCTTGCGCCGTCTAGCGAAGAAAATTGGCGTTCGCTCTCGCCGCGCGTAGTCGCGTGCTGCGTTTTTTTTTCTTTTTATTTTTTTTCTCCCCATCCATGCTCGACGGCCTCCACCAGATCGCCAATAGCTTAGCGTGGACGACAGGCATTTCGGCGTTGCTGTGATGGAGATCTGCTTATGGGAGAAGTATGACAGCTTTGCGAAGTTTGCGAAACAAGCGTTCAGAGATTTTCCGAGTCAGAACGAATACACTGTTCGTGACTAAATACAGCGTTGTGAACGAGCACTTTTTCGGCTTGCCTTTGTAACTTGAGTGGTTTTCACGAGTACAAGACGACAGAGTTATAACGTTGTTTGAACCATTCCCCTTCCCTCACCGCCACCTCCCGTCTTTCGCTTCCTTCGAGGCGGGCCCTAGGCGCTCTCGTAATGGTACACCGCTTGCCTCTTCAAAACTATTCTAGTAGATACCACGCGGCATTCGGCAGCGCTTTTAGGCAAGCGAACTAGCTATATGTGCCGGTTGGCCGGCCCCCGTGCTGCTGACCTTCGTGCACCTTTGCTTTTCTAAGCAAGTGGTTTTCCCCCTCACCACCTTCGTTATAGTTCGCCCGTCCCCCAGCGGAGCTTCAAACCCCTTCCCAACGGCTGCAGCCACCCTCGGCGTCCCTTTCCGTCGCCTTTCGGAGCTGCCGCTACACATGTGTAGCGGCAGCATAAGTGCGCGCTTGCTTGCTTTCTTTCTGTTTCGTATTTCGCCTATCATTGAAACTTCTAAAACGAAGCAGCGCTCGCGCGCGGCCGGGGTGCGGGCTCTCGCGGTCGCGCCCGAGGCGCCTGCCACCAAATACGCCTTCGTCTAGGCGGCCAAGAACGATTATTAGCGGCTTTGTAATTCTGGAACATGCGTCTGTACAGGTTACAGGCGCGCGCGCACGCACACACACACGCACACACACATTTTGCTCCGGACGCAGCAAGGCTGTAGCAGCATTGGAAACATTGGACACATTTTTGTAAACAAGACTGACGTAAACAAACAAGTTCAAACGCACTGCGTAGTAGCGGACGACTTTTCACCACTCCCTCCGCCTTTCCTCTCGGGCCCGCAGTTAGGAAAAAGAAAAGTAAAAAAAACACAAATGCGAGCGCAAGGACGTTACGTAATTGCGTTTGTGGAGTGTCATACGACTGTACGACTGGCTGGGACGGAGCGGTGGGACCGTGGCCTCCGCGATAGAGCAAAGAACAGCGGCGCGCATCCGGAGCCGATCACGGAGGCCACGGAGAAACGAAGTTGATATTCGTTTTTCTCGTCAGATAGCGCAATCATATCACGTCGTGCGTGTACAAACTTCCGGTTGGCGAACACGACGTCGTGCGTATACAATCACTCTATTTTGGATGGAGTCTCATCCAGGGGAACTTGATGAAAACCGGCATTGGCGTCCAAATGCGAGAAAAATTTTGCGCCTGTGAGCTCTGCCTCAATATCCTCTCGCCTTAGCATCTGGTAGTGTTCCCATTTAAGACTGTCATTAATTTTTCTCCGGTCAAGGCATATTGCCAGTCTCTCGGGTCGCTCATTTTGAGAATGATGCCCACTCGTCCCATTCGGTGCAGCTCGGTACGCAGTGGCTGCTGAAGAGACAGGGGCACTCTTCGAGCCGGCTGGATGGTGGGCGTAGCATACTCACGAAGCACAATCTTGTATTCCCGTCGGAGACGTCCAGTTCCGTGAAACAAGTGCGGGAACGGCCGGGCAGTTTCCTTAGAAGTGGTTCTGCCTACAGCGTCGATATTCCGCTGAACTACAAAACGTTCGCTGGCCTCCAATCCAAGAATAGCCTGGTGTTTTTTTTTACCGCGAAGAACTTGGCATTTTCCTTTCGATTGCCGATGACGACGTGCGTCGAAAAGGTTCCGCAGTGCTTGATAATGCCACCGTTGTACAGCTGCAACGGAAAAAGAATGGCACAAGTGAATCATGACCGGAGCGAAAAAATCACGACGCGCGGCGCTATTCTTTCTGAGTACACCGATAGCGAGAGAGCCAGGAACATTCCATTTCCTTAAGCGGGGGGGTGGCCGGCAGAAAGCAGCCCACATAGACATTCGCCCATCAGAAATGCAACATCTTAAACGAACGCCTGTAGATGTCTTATCAGGCAAACCATGTTCTAAAGTGGCTAAGCACATAATCCAGTTTTATTTATTTATTTATTTTTTTGTGCTGGCGTGGCGAGCAACGTTATCTTTATAATCGTTTTCCTTTAAAAATGTGCTGGGGATGCACTGTCAAAAATGGGGATGCGCTGTCAGAAGTAATGTGTGGCAGTGGCTGCTTTCGGATGGGCTGCTTTCTGGCGGCCATTCCCACTTTAGAAAGTGGAATGTGCCAGGCACTCTCGCTATCTGCGCATACGGCTACAATAGCGCCGCGTCTCGCAATTTTTCCGCTCCGGTCGTGAGTCACTTGTGGTAATCTTTTTCCTTTGCAGCTGTACGAGCGCAGGGCGGCTCCGTTTGACCGAAGTGCAGTGACATTTAACTTTCGATAGACTGATAACGGGATGGTGTTCGTTTGGGATCTGGTGTCAACTTTCAATGTGACGTTCTTTCCTCCAATAGTGGCTTCCACAAGCCAGACGCGGCCACTCGAAATGCTATATGGGAGAGGTCCTTTTACTTTCATGGGATTAGTCGGGCGGATGAGGTCGCCACGTTTTCTGTTTAACGTAGTGCCGGAGGCTCGGAGACGCCTTAATTGCGGTCCTCGCGCTTGCGGCAGACGGGAGTCGTATTGCTCCCTTGTTCACTATAGCCGAATGATTCGGCCATGGTTCTTCGTTTTATCTGAGGCGGAGTGGCCTCGTCTAATACGCATTTTGACGCAGCACCCTGCCCTTTGTGGTAGTATGCGAGCATTCGATTTAACCGCGGCCGTTTTAAATGGGCTCGATTATATTCGAAATGTAAGCAATGGTGACGTTTCAATTCGTATACAAAGAACAGCAACTACCGAAACTTGTATTTCAAGCTTCTGCTATTGGCACATGCCTAATACTGGCCTTTAAAATTTCGTCACTTACAAGCACCCACCGGCAGCGATAATAAGCAAGGCGTGAAAGGCACAGCGAAATGTCGCTCTGCCATTTGCTTACGGGACGCTAAAGCGCTGTCTGGTTATCGTGAACTTTTGACACTTTTTAAACGAGGCTTGTTGACGCTCCTTATAACTTTCCCTTTTTCATTATGCCTAATGGCAAACATCTCGAATAAAAAAAGCCTCACCTGAGAAGGAAGATGCTGCTGCAGACAAGCGTGCACGGCCGACCAGCCTGAGTGACATCGTAGCAGCAATGAGGCCTGCTGTGCGATCTGCTGCTGCTTGCGTGAGGACAGCTGTGTCGTGTCAGCAGTTGCGGCCGCTTCTGGACATCTGCTTGGGCGACTTGCCTTAGAGAAGAAGGGATAAGGAGCCTCGGCCCTCAGCTGAAGAACGGAAGAAATGAAATGGTGTTTAAACGGTAGAAAATAAAAAAATAAAAAGAAGACCTCATGACCAACGCTGTGGCCTTTGAAGCAGGATAATATAGTTACTAAATGTCCAGACGCGGCTATGCAGACTTGCCCCAAAGATTCTGCAGCAGTTGGAAGCTGGTTGAATGTGCAACTCTTTTCTGTCGGCAGAAGGAAAAGCATGAAGGTGTGTTGCGTGATATGTATTCCTGCTTCCGTCATCTTTTACACACAACACTGTGAAGAAAGTGCCCATTCAGATTTGCTGAAAGTCGTACTCGGAAACATAATGAAGTATCAAAGCCTCCAAGTATAAGAAATCAAATTTCTTGTTCCTAAAACGGTCATCCACGCCTGCAAGCTCTTCTATTTCTCAATCGTTTTCGTATATCGAAAACAGTTGCATTATTCTTCAATGCGATTATTACGAGCCGTTGCATGATAATTACGCTAAATTAGAACATCCGTATAACTCAGTGGTTCTTCGGTTCTGCTATTGAGCGAGGGGTGTGGGTGTGATCCCTGCTGAGAGAAAATTCTGCGACTCAAACTAACTGTAGAAGCGTTCTTGCCGAGGAGTTCCGTGCACGTCCGGCACTAGAAAGTAATCCTGATCGACCCATTAAGGGGCAGGTTTTGCGCACCGAAGTCCGCGACATATTTACCCATGCTGAGAACTCACATATCTATATGTGGTGATAAATTGTCAGTGTTGCTAATCGCATAGAATGAAGCTAAAACACTACGGAAAGCAGTGTGTGGATGCCAGTGTTTCGGTCTCTGCATCTCAAAAAGGTGACAACCAACATGTGTACTCGAGCAGTGTCGAGGTACCCTGAATGGAAGCAATTTTTGGCGTACAGTCGTTCAGGGGATCCTAATGAATAATTCTACATGTATAATTCAACCACTCGGCTTGCAAGTCTTCGTGATGACTTCACCACTCTGGTCGCAGGAGGAACGGTCGACGGATCGGGCAAGATTGGTGCGCTACTGATCGCGTTTCCAGCATGCATTGACCTTGGACACAGTGAGCTTTTCTTGGAGTCTTTATACTAAGCACTGGCACTGCAGCATATGATGTTGTCCCTAGCCCAATGCACTGTGATTTCTTCTGCACGAGTCAAAGGTTGAAAAGTTTCGCTGCCTTTCTCTGCGTGTGTTTATTCATAGCCACAGACTGATGCATTTCAATACATGTCAGATGTTTTACTTCCCTGCTATTTACCTGAACCTCTTACAAACTCGTGTACAAACCTATATTCAGGAATGTAACATTTGATTATGTACACTGTACCTACCTTGATACCTTGTTTTTTATCCTCGATATATTCTGCGAGCTCATGTCTTCTAGGTTTTCATAATGGCGTTTTTGAATTTTGATTTTTAGGGTGCTTGTTGCTGATACTGCAATGTCACTGATGCCTAAAATCACTTTTTGAACATAGTTTGTCACTGCTGATGTTCTTTTAATAAATTGTTCTTTGTACAAAACCATTTACGCTTTTCGTTCTCGAGCGAGCGCCCTAAGCAGTCGCGCCGCTCGCCACCATACACCATTCTACATCAACAGACACATCGAAATGCAAAAGCGAGTGAGCAGATTCCGTAAGTATTTAGGAAATCAAGCGTGAATGCAGCGCGGGAGCAGTTAATCACCAGTATTTACAAAGCTTGGATCGAGCTAGCAGCCGCCAGCACCAGGAACGCCCGAGCAACCGGCCGCAACCAGCCGCCTAAACGGGCACCGCCATTATTAATTTTTGGATTGACTTGTTTGTGCTTGGCTCGGGAAGTTTTGGAACAATCCGTGCGTTTACTGCCTCTCCCAGGTACCGCCACCAAGAATCTGTCAAGTTTGGTGAAGATAGCAAAGGGACCCCGTCATGAAATATCAGGATACTATTTTTACAAGTACAATAACCTCAAAAAGAGGTGAAGGTTGAACGTATGTTTCACCTACAGCGAGACAATAGCCGGTAACACGAACTGCATCAGGTCATTTTGATCGTTATTCACTTTAACACGCGGCCGCCGCGACCGGACCTGACCTAGGGTTGCGTGCAGCAGCAGCGAAGGACGCGACTGGAAGGCTCTGTGCACGACTACAGACGAACATGTGATCTACAGGGTTGTTCTTGCATAATAGAATGCACTTTTCAATTCTTCCTTCCCGATACAGACCATGGCCCATGGCCCTCTTGCACGGAGCTAATTAGATGGGCGAGTTTCTAGTTTTGGCCTTGTACCCAGTTTCGGCCCATCCATTTGAAGTGGTCTAGACGCTCTGCTGCTTTTGAGCAAAGAAGTCGCATAAGTTCTTGTAGGAGGCCCAAGTTCAGTTTTCAAGCTTAAATTCACAGGTTTCGTACTTCTCAAGAAATATTTATTTATTTATTAGCACCTTTGTATTATGAGACATATTTCTCAGTATTAAATAAACCTAGCTCATTCTCATTTTTTAAAATTCTATTCATCACTCTGTTTGGTTTAGAATATTGATTAGAAGTATTGTTGGACTTCGAAACTTTCAGTTTTCGAATTTTTTCCGTGGAATCGCAATGGTGAGCTGTTTTTGTTTTAATATTTTTTGCTGGAAAAACTATTGCGTAGCTCTGTACCATTGTAGTTCAGTACGTTTGCTTCCCTGTGTAAATAAAGCTAGAAAAAATCAGTCTTCTATATCTTCTCCAAAGACAAAACCATTCTGAACTACAGTGTTTTCCAGAAACAGCATGCAGTGATACTTTTTTTTTGTAGCGTTATTCGCTTTGCAAGCGTTGTTTCAGTGTCCCACGCTTACAACAACTTAAGATGCATATGCGTTGTAGTTTGTTACTTAAGCGCCCTTGCAGCGTTGAGGCCATTCTGAGCGCAGAAAAAGAAACGATAGAAAAACTTCGCCAAAGCACTAACATTTCTGGCGTTTCGGTAGGAAGCACCGTCCCACAGTACGGCGGCTTGGAATGAAGCCGCCTCCATGCAGTAGACGAGTGCAAACGACAAACCTTACGCCGTCACATTCACATTCAGAGGTAGCCCTTATTACAGCCATAGTCGTGTCTCGGTATTTAGCGTCGGCTGCCTCGTTAATATTTTAACACAAACCAGCTACAAGCCTACCGGTTGATCGGTGTAACACCCAGAAAGATTCAACGCCGGGGAGCTCAAGAGGAGGAGAGAGATGAGCTGTGCAACGCATCCCTAGGGATAATTCACGCAGTCACCACGGAGGAATGCACTGTGCCTCAGCCCCATACTTGGTGTGAGGCCGCCCCCAGCCGACAGCTCCCTATACATACCCAGGCAAGCATAGTACAAGCGTGCGGCGGTTTCGTGCGGTCTCTTCTGTCTTGGTCGATCTATGTCAGTGGGCACCAATCGAAGTCTGAAAGATGGTGCCCTCCTTCCCAGTCTTTTGTCGACCGCCGGCATCACTGTAGTCAGATCGCACCACGGCACACTTATCACTCAATCAGTGTAGTCACACTACATGCAGGCAAGTGAACTTGTAGCAGCGACCCTTTAGAGGTATTCCCGGCGACCCGTAACTTACTCCTCTGAAAATGGCAAAGCGTCTTCAAAACGAACTCCAGCAGCGAACCTAAACTTATTCTGAATCAGACTTCACGGAAGTCGCAAAGTACTCTCCAAAGGGCTTTTGACGCCAACACCACAAAATCTGCGCAGGAGAATACACAGCAGGTTCCAAAGTGGTCCCAAAGGAGTTCGAGACAATATGGCCGTTTGGTATTGCTGCCATGTTCTGGTTATCAAGTTATGTTGCATGGAGTACATTAATTTAAATCCACATCACAGCTGCCCCTTTACCAGAAAATGTTATTAGGCAGCGGCCACCCCTCAATACTTGATACATATATACTTGTCTCCTTGGTTTTTAACTTTATAACCCTTCAGACGCAACGTGTGCGCGTTCCAAACGATGCTTTAATATTTCAGGGGATACCTCGGCGAAGCTTGATAAACAGCAATTTTCCACGGTGAAATAACAATATGTACTACCTATACTGCTTAAATAGTAATTTTTATGCTTTATTAACGAGTGAATTGAGGTAATCTAACATAATATACTGGGTGTTTCCACTTAAGTGAAGCAAATGTTTTCAAAATAGGCTTTGTCAGGTATGAAGGCGGCCTCTGCGGAACAATAACACCTGCGTTAGCAGACATCATAAACTATGTATGTCAACTAGTTCGCTGCTTAACTAACTTCTGACAAATAACATTTGAACTATAGAAATTCAGGTGCTGATTGTAAGTAGAGATTATAGCCGGTGGTTAGTAATAGCGATTACAAGTTTTTAGAATTTTGAAAACGCGATTACCCTCCCCGCTGTGGCCGCCAAAATTTGGCATTGTTTTACTTTTTACGTGCACTGGAGGCGTTGCTTTCCCTGCATGTTTCAGTAAGCTCATGTATTTTCTCACGATGAAGCCAAATTTTGTCGAGCGTCAGTGGCGAGGGTAATCGCATGTCGAAATTCTAAAAATTGATATGGCTATTACTAACGACCGGGTTCAATTCCTTAATTGCAACTAGTAGCCTAACTGTTATAGCTAAAAAGCTAATTATCAGAAATTGGTTAAGAGGCTAACCTCTTAATATTATTTACGCGCCTTCTCATGTCTGCCAACGCACGTGTTATTGTGCCGCACAAGCCACCTTCACAGGCTTAATTTCTCTTTTTCTTTCAAGCGATGGTTTTATCAACGAATCCGAGGTTCTTCAACCATTCAGGGGCACCCACTGAGTACACTTTCTGTTAGTGCACATAGTTTATTATATGTAGTACATAAAAGTACATGCTCTGGGGATCACCTACAGAGACGGCTCCATACGTTAATCTAGCGATACTTCTTGCAGAAAGTAATAATATTAGAAAGATATCACAATATTTCCAACAAATTTCCAACATCGATAGAGGCAAAACTGAAAGTTTTCGAATATCGAATCCGAAGTTCTCCTATTCGATTGGCTGAACGAGCGCTTAAAACTATCCGAAACGTATGGGATGTGAGCTAAAGGTTTTGAATTGTTTTCGATTAATTGACATGGAGTTCGCAAGGGGCACACCGTAGTTCTCTTAGGCGGCTGTTTCGAGAGTACGACATACTTTGACGCAGCACAGCATGCTGCTGCGATTTTATGCGCATGTAACCTTGCGACGCGGTCCGTACGTGTGGCGTCTCTCTCACCAACTAAGGAGCGCTATCGTTTTTGCGTCGTCGTCGTCAGTAGAAAAAGGTAATTTCCCGATTAGGATGACGTGGGGGTCGTAGCATTCATAGACACCCTCAGCATACCGTGTACCGTGCTCTCGTTACCTTAACCGGAGTACCGGTAGGCCGTCGTGCGCCAGTGCGTAAACGCTAATTTGTCCCGAAGCGCCAGACTAGCGTGCAGTAGTCCACTAAAGGCGATCTGTGTATACGTGCTGACGGCTCGCGAGCTTCCGGTACTCCGGCAACGGTAACAGGGTACACGGCTTGCTAAAGGTGCCAAATATACTGACTTCACGCTACGCGTCTGCTAGAAGTGGCGTCCTTCGACCGCTGCAGTTTTAACACCACGGGCGATAGCCCTGATCATTTGAGTGAATTTTAGGTTTGTGCACACATTTGCACAAGTCATCAATTTTCATAGGAATATTCGATCTGTAATCGGTTCGGTTTTTAGCTGCGCTATTCGTATTCGATTGGATACCGAACCTAGACTACTCATATACGATTCGGTTTCGAAAAAGTACTATTCACATAGCCCCAATGGCTATGTTATTGTATACTAAACAGCGAAAAAAGTGCGACAATAACGCAACGCAAAAATTTGTAGGTAATGTTTACTACACAGAAGAGGACGAAAAGCGCGCAGTGCCACGGCACGGAGCACCCGTGCTGTAGGCGAACAGAAAACGGAGCAGACAGCGGAACAAACAACGGACGACTTTTCTCGCGGTAGGTACGCCTCGTATTGCTCCTTGCGCAATAAAGTCGAAATTCATACATCACTGGAGCCTCCAGAGTCATTTTCTTGGACACAATGCGTGCGGGCTGCTTCATTATATTGTCCAGGTGAGCTCTAATGATTAAGGACTGCAAACCTCTAATACGTATGTAAAGTATTACTCACACTATGCTGTATTGGCCTATAACTTCCACATGTCTCTTAGCGAATTCGAATTGTTGGGTTTAAGATTTGATTATCGAAACTTTGCTCGTGAATATTACGCGAGAAATATTCCTCGAGAAATTATCTTCCTCAAACTAGCATACAGGTTCTTGGAGAGCGTTGTGAAAATGCAGTCATAATTATAATAACTACAAGTGCGCTCAAATCTCTGCAACTAAGCAGATTGAATTGTCTTCACTCCCGAACGCAACATCGGAGAACCACTGAGCGTTCGCAAAGGCAGCAATCCGTCCACGTTGCCGTCGCCAAAGTCACAGCTCCAGAAGTCGTTTTATTTCAGGCCCTATTTGCCGCACCTGTGCAATGCATCTTCCTGCCTTCATTCTCTAGACCACGAAAACGAACACTGCGGGGCGCATGGTTGCAGAGGCGTGCGTCGCTACAGCCGAAGTTGCTATCTTTCAGGATATGTCGGTAAGATGGCAGCTACGTCATGAGCAAAGCCTTTGGCATCTAATTTGTAATGCTGCTGCAGTATGCTTGTGCGATAATCTATTTTGGAATCCAATCCGGCAGAAGAGATGGTGTCCTCGTCACTGAAGCTGATGATCTCAACCACTATATTGGTTTGTGCCCTGCGACTACGTTAAGGTGCACGTGGCTGGTATGGATACGGTTCAAGACTATCCTGTAGAAGAACACATACTTTTGGGCAAGTGCTGGCGTCTCTTGGAGTGTGCTCGTCATCCCGGACAGTGCCAGGCTGTTCTCTGCGTGGCTTCGTTTTGAGAATTCGTGTCGTCAGTGCAAGCCGTCGAAGCTCGTCCGGTTTTCGCCGATTCAAGCAATGTGGCCGCTAGTCCAGGCGCGACGCGGCTGTTCTTCAGCGTCGCGATTTTGCCACACAAGTCCATGCTCCCGAGCCCTCTGCGAGAGGCCACGCGGCGCGCTTCTCGTTTAGCAATAGTTTCGACGGCCGAACTAGTTTGCACTACCATGAGAACAATGAGCTTGTAGCAGACCCTGTTCATGGGGCGTGGATGCAGACTTCGCCCATTGCCGCTGCCGCGGTTCGCTGCGAATGAGAAAAAACAGCAAAGCGGAGAGACGTGCAAAAGGCGTTACATCGATTGGATTGCAAGAAAAAAGATAAAAAGCGGCGCTAGTGTGGAGCTCATTTGCAATGTGCGCCGCACTTTTTCTTTTCTCTATAAGTTCTCCTGCTGTATTTTATGATGCTGCAGCCTGTGCTGCTGCGGTCACACAGCCAGATTTTAGCAAAGCAAACCTCAAGTTTAACATACTCATCCCGTACTTTGTACAGTTGCAGCGTTCGCAAGCGATGGGAGTTTTACTAGACGGTGAAGCCGCCAGTGCGCCACACTCAGGGGTAGAAGTAGACAGCCATCAATACCTCCTCACAAATAAAGTGTTTTTTTTTCTTTCTGAAGATCCTTTTTCTTATGACCACTTGTTTATGTCCATTAGTTTCCAGAGAACGACTGACGTATTGGCGGAAAGAAATTACAGCCGATTTAGCTTACTTGACTAAATACGGATTATGTGCGCTACTACGTGCCATTTCAGTTCGCTTCCGGTTCGAGGCTAGGGATTCAAGTTCAGGCTTCAGGCAAAAAACAACGAAAGCGGTGACTGGGGACCTTAGAATTAGCGCTTTATAAATTTTTGGTACCGCTGAATACCCCTGTCACACGGCGTTTCGAAGGCCCTAAACCGATAGCCTATCGACTCAAAGGCCATTCAGCGCTGCTACGCGGGCAGTTTCAACGGCCATCGACTCAACGGAGCGGCCTGGAACTCTACCTAGATTTCTAGGGCCTTCGAGCGCTGCACAAGGTTGCTAGCGTTTCTTCGAGCGGCGCCAACCGCACTTTCGTGCGCGATACAAAAGCCTGAACAAACATTATTCTCCTAAACGTTAATGCAAGCAGTAAACATTTATTCTATACAATAATTTAAAAATTATATCCGTCTGGTTTAAACCACATTAATTTTATAGTCTCCATCGCAAAAAATAGTAACGCCAGCTGTATGAATGTTACCAGAACGTTACAAAGCAGCGACAGAATCGCACGAAAGGCAGTGTCTTTCAAAGCAACGCAACGGGCTTTTAATAATAACTAAAAACCCCCCATGACTCCAGAAAAATGCATTTCAAAATTTAGTTCAGATTTATAAAAATATTTGTTATTTGAGCAAAATCTAGAGCAGCGATTCTGGCGCCACACAAGCTTGGCGTAAAACACGGGAACCATTTCAAGGCCTATTGAGATTTGCCGCGTAGCAGCTACACAACTCCTTCGAGTTCGACAATGATTGAGAATCACGAAGGCTCTCGACTAAATGGCCATTGAAATTGGCCCTGTGAGAGGGGTATAACGCCCCTTAAGAAATCACTGCGAAAGCTGTGCGTTCTCGATACCTTGCGCACTTCAAGAAGACGAATTTAAGAGAGTTTAAGAAAACAACATGGAAGAAGGCTTGGTGACTCAGTGGCTATGGTGCTCGGCAGCTGATCCGAAACACAAGGGCTTGATCCCAGCTGCGGCGGACGCATTTCGATCCAGGCGAAATGCCAGAGACCCGTATACTCTGCGATGTGAGTGCACGTTAAAGAAATGCAGTTGGTCGAAATTGTCCGGAGCCCTCCACTACGGCGTCGCTGATAGCTCGAGTCGCTTTGGGGTGTTAAACACAATAAAAGCATAGGAAAAAAATTTCTGCCTCTCCCGTAACTGACAGTAGGGTAAGCATGAAATGTTTACGGGCATAACACATTGGTTCTAGATGGTACTAGCCAAAATCTTGAAATGGGTGTGCAAACTCTTCTTGTTGCGTCGAAGCGATCGCCTGCAATAGTGCGGGCTTAGGTATACGCAGCCGCGAACCGCGGCGGCCTTGGAGCTTTCGGGAGCGGCCGAATAATCATGGCGTTGTCGGCAGGGGCGAGCAGTCTTCTACTGTGGCGTATCACTCGCAAAGCGATCGCTTTCCGCAAGACGATTCCTATCTCTCCTTCCATCAGGCTCCATAGCTCAGCTTAAGCAGCTGTGACGGTGGCGGCAATGAAATGCAGGACGATGCAGAAGCGTACGCAGACACGACGAGACGCAGGCCTGACACGAATGTATCTGCAGCGCGTTCGAATACTCCGCGAGTGTGTATACATCTGCCTTCCAAAGGGGGAACCTTCATGAGCTGAAGGCCCAGCGGCCGGTCTTTTACATACGTGAGTGTGGGACCGCAGCGCCATCCTAGGGGACGGCGCGGAAGCGCGGCCTTCTCTCTTAGAGTGTCTCGTTAAATCTCGTACGGTGCCCGGATACCCTCGTTTCAGTGCCCGGATGAGTGGAATTGAGTGCCGGGATGAGTGGAATTGAGTGCCCGGATGAGTGGAATTCAGTGCCCGGATGTTGGCTGTCGGTCTCGGCGTGACTTCACCACACTGCCGACAACGGGAGCTAAAAGCATTTCATGCTTAAAACGACGACATACAATTCACAGCGCAAAAGAGTGGGAGTTAAACGCGATCGGTGTTTTATTCTGGCGATAGAGTGGTACTCTCGTGTTGTGGCCAGCGAAGCTTTACCATTCACGCCCCCGCTGACTCGGAACCCAGGCGCGGCGCAGTAGCAGCCTTATTTTTGCTATTTCTGCAGGTCTAGCTGGCTTCAGGCACTCAAACAGACAACGTACTTCGTACTGCGAATGCATTACTTGGCTATGCTCGCCCTTTCGTGTCCGCAGAAAGTGGACGATAAACGCGTCGGCAGGCGTTACGTCTTTCGAGGAAGAGCTAGGAGTGAAAAATAATTGATTATTATAAAGGAAGGTAATTATCGATGCGGGTCACATTTTGTTCATATGGAGTTGTTAGTTAATTAATTAGAGGCAAAACGTCGATTGAATGCCATAATACTCGCGAACGTCTATGTGATGGGTGGAAGTCAAAACAGTCGTGGACGTTGAAATTGTGTAAAAAAAATTGCCTACGATTACGTTACTTCTTAATGCGAAATGTGAGCGCAGATCATCAGCTGTTTCAGCTTTTCGATAGATTGAGACAAGGAACTCGAGCAAGACGTGTGTACAATTACAGACGTTGTTATTTTTCACACATATTCCTTCTTCCAGAAACACTCCACTAACAGTTCTTGATTGTCATGAAGGAAGCTTTGTGGACGGAGAAATAGATGGGTATACACGATTTTAGTTTCGTTACCTGGGCGCCACCATTTTGATTTGACGGTGGCGCCCCGTATGAGCGGAAGCGAAAAGCTCGCATCGGCATTTCCGTGCGCCATACTGAGCTGTGCGTTACGTCGCAATCACGCCTGTGGTACACACTTCGTAGGAGAGCAGCAGCTAGGGGCAGATCAGACTGGTGTTGTACGTTTCTGTGCGCTTGTGGTTGTGCACTGCTTTTGAGTGATAGCACCTCCAGCGTCAATCTGAATCGTCAGTTCTACATGGCGGAAGCAGCTCCGAACAGCAGCAGCGGCCAGCACGACGCCGAAGGGCTGCGCGCCGTGTCCACTGGCCAAACTCTGATTATCGGTGAGTGTCGTTGTTTGCTATTAAGACGTTAATACTTTATTATTGAGGAGCACATACTTGTAACTGGGCACGAGCACACAGCGGAATAGCTGCAGGTGCGGCTGGCGATCGCGCCTTGCTGCAGCGTGCTGCGGGAAGCGTCTCCGGTCGCCGCTCCGAACACTGTCCAACGCGGTCCATTTCAAGTAGTGTATTGTTTCCCGGTTATGTGTGCTATGGTTTATTAGTGTGTTGTCGTTACATCATATGAAGGTTTTGTGTTACAAGTAAGCGTCGCGCTACAAGTGGCGGATCGTGTACCGTTGTAAGGTACATACGTCTTCCGAGAGCGTGTACGTGAAACCCCACGTCGTGCTTTAACCTCCTACGCTGTGATGAATTACATTGCAGCGGGGCGCAGTTTAGCTTGGCCCATCATGGGGTATTTAACGTGCATTGACGCGCACTTTTGCGTCTCGCTCTGCTGATCCCGAAAACGCGCGTGTCTATCCCGGCCGTGGCGGTTGCATTTCGACGGAGGCAAAGGAGCCCTGCGCTCATATGTCGGCACACTCACTCTAAGTGTACTGATTTTACTTCACTTTGAAAGCGAGTGAGTAATCACGAGTGTGAGCTAATGAATTAATCCGTGAATACCAGTGAACCACTCATTACGATGCTGAGCAATGCATTTGCTACGATGCCTTGTTTCCACTCGCGTCTTTCATTCCCTTCTGCATTCGTTTCTCAACGGCACTGTTCATATGTCCGCGAATAGTGGCAGGTAGTGTCCCTTTCCTTTCCAGATAGGTAGTTAGATAGCTAATTATGTATCTCATCCCAATTCTAGTTGCGAGACTGTACAGTGTGGCTACAACAGCAAATTCCACATTTAACGGACATTTAGCTGAGTCAGAAAGTCATGTTTGGAAGCCAGATTTGGAGCATTGGTGTGTACTGTCTTAAGACAACTTGGTCTCTGACTTTTGCATAATCCTTGTTATTTCTTGTTTTTCAGATGGGTCAACATACAAACATCCCGACCAAGTCGTCGAGTGGACGGACGATGCCAAGCACTGGCCCGAGATTAGTAGCGCACATATTGTGTGCTACTTGTTAAAATCAAAGGCCTGTGACTTGCAGGAAGCTGAGGCATACAAGAGCCTCGAGTCATACAACTTTCTCCAGAGTGGGTGGGTCGGAAAGGTCCTGGCTTCTAGAGTAAATGAAGAACTTCTGTACATAAAGGCAGAGGTGCGGCCGTCGCAGGCTGTGAACAACAAGCCCTGGACAGCATGGGCCTGTGTGCGACAAACTGGGTAAGTTGTCACGGCTGCCTGTTCATGTATGGCTGGCCAAGCCGGAGTGTGTAGCCACGTTGGCGCCATACTTTGTAAAGTAGAAATGGCGTCAAACCTTGGGCTGACTGGATCCACATGCACTGACAAATCAGCTCTGTGGAACAGAGGAACGAAGCGAAATGTAGAGCAGGCTTTATTGAAAGACATGAGGTTTAGGCTGGAAAGGTCGACTGTCGATGAGGGCATAGAACAGCCAAGGCCGACAAGGCGGATCCGCCAGTTTGAGACGGACGAGGAGCTCATGGAGCACATCAACAAGAGCCCGTATCGAGGCCTCTTCAGCATTCCTGGCAATTACATAACATTGCTGAGAAACTTCTGGTTTGGTGTTTTTCCATGTCATGTTTTTCACAGGCTAGGAACATAACTGTTACAAAATAGATCCATATAGCAAAGTTTTAGGGTGCTCAGCAGCAGAACTTTATGCAAGGCTCATCTCATGCTCATGGTTAGTGCTTTGCAGGCCACGTGCATTCAACTATTATTGTTTATCCTCTTGTGAAATTGGTGGTTAATTGCACATTGAAATGCACTTTTTATTCAGAACAGTTTCAATAACTGCTGTTACTTGGAAAATAGCAGCATATGCCAATGCCCTGATTACTCTGTACCTTGCAGGCACTCTTCTTCATACTACACTGAATGCTGTGCACTGCAGCGGTCCTGCAGATCAGCCCGTCTCGGATGAGCCTCGCCATCGACACAGCGACAGCAAGCAGCTTCCTAGCAGCTGCGACCACTGCAGAGCCTTTTATGAAGCGTTTGTAGTGCTCTCTCCTAAAGGACGAGCAGCCCTTCAGGTCGCCACCAAGGAGCAGAGCTGCACGCTTTGGCACACGGCAAGGCGTTTACGCGTAACTGCCTCAAACGTTAAAAGGGTCCCCAAGAGAGAAAATACTGATCCTATGAACGCTGTTAGCGCACTTGCCAGCCCGTCTTTCATGGGAAACTCTGCCACAAAACACGGGCTCAAATATGAGGCAATTGCCAAAGCAGCGTTTTCAAAAAGGACCGGTCTGTCAGTGTCGCAGTCAGGCGTATTAGTCAGCACTGCACAGCCTTGGCTGTCAGCCAGCCCAGATGGCATCTGCGAAGATGGTGCTTTACTAGAAATTAAATGCCCAACAGTCCCAGACTGCCGGTCTTTGATAGAGGGAGAAAAATATGATGTGAGGTATGTGGCTGGTGAAGCTGTGCTTTGCCCAAATGGCAAGAATGGCTACTATAGCCAGGTTCAGTTCACTTTGTTTTGTGCTGAAAAAACAAGTTGCCATTTTTATGTGTGGTCTGCTGAAAGTGATGTGCTTGTAAATGTTCCCTATAATCCAGCATATGTTCAGCAACACATTGCCAGGCTGAGGAACTTCTATTTTCTTCATTTGCTTCCTTATGTTGAAGGACTACATTCAGAGGGAAAGTTGCCTCTGGGAAAAGAATATTGTGAAATATGTAACATGTAGGTACCTTTCTTTTTGTAGCATGTACTATTATTGAACCTCATTATAACAAAAGTGATCATAATGAAAGGATGGATAAAACAAAGAATGGAATGGCTAGTTCCTTTGAAGGTTTGTGGTTTATGGGGTTTAACGTTCCAAAGCAACTCAAGCTATGAGAGACACTGTAGCGGGAAGGCTTTAGATAATTTATATTACCTGGGGTTCTTTAACGTGCACCGACAATGCACATTGTGCGAGCACCTTGCATTTAGTCTCCATTGAAACACTGTCGGGATCAAACCCGGGAACTCCGGCTCAGTAGTCAGCATCCTGACCACCATAGATCCCATTGAATAATATAACATAGCCGTGCCCCTTAATGTAGAAGACTCAAATTATAAAACGTTATTCTAGGGACCAAGCTTTTTCAGTACATTTACGCCTTGTTAATACGGCAACTCGCCGCTCAGAGCCTATACGGGTCCATGCATTTTTGTTGCGCTAATATGTGCATAGAAGAGAACTAAATCTCGACTGCCCCAACCAGATATTTCATTTCTTGTACATTGAGCGCAGGACACCAGCAAAAGGCAGTGCAAAAACGCAAATGCTGCAGTGATAGCGGATTTGTTGTTTCATATCATCGTGCATGAATAACTGCGAAAAAGTTCTCTGCAGGTTGTGCAGCGACTCAGTGCAGCACTTTGCCTGATGCATGTAGAGGATAAGGGATAAGTCGCCATGCTCCAACACACCATCACGTCTCATGGAGCAATAGATGCTGCAGACTGCATTATTTTCAGTATAATGGCTACTAGGACAATTGACTTGAAGCTCCCAAGGATTTGTATAATTTCCACTTAATTACTGACTGGTATGCACAGAAGCGTACCGTAATGTTCTTAAATTATTTTTTCACATTTAGTTATTACGGATAACTCGCTCTATGGACAGCTTTGGTCGGGAACAAAAATATCCATATTAACAAGGGACGACTAATAATAGTTGGTTAATGGGAAAATATAGGTACAGAGTATCTCAGAATTGCACCATGTAGAAGGGACTGGAAGGAAGAGGGCAAGAAGCACTGTAGTACTTTAGATGAACATTACATTTTCCCTGTTCTGCATGATGACAAGCATTGAAAACTACCGGCCGAAGTACTGCACTGCGCTAACACAACGGCTATAATGAGGTAATTGCAGGGTTGCAAAGCTTTGTTATAATGAGGTTCAGCTCTGTTGCACTCCTGATGTTCCAGAAGCAGGAATGCATGAAGGTTGAGCCAGACGCTGGCTGTCTCACAAGCATATACGATGAAGTAAACATTTTTCAACCAGTGGATGTTGCATTCAATCATTTATTGATCGTTGTGCTAAACTGCATTTCACACAGTGTGGTGCACTTTATTGTTCATGTCGTCCCTTAATAAGAGGACCCTTCAGGTTGCAGAGCCCAGCACAAACGAATGCAATGTCGTCAATATACTTTTTTGATTTTATGGGGAGCACCTGCTTAAAGATTCTGTATGTCTTTATGCGGTTTATGGCTCTCTCCACATGTATACGAACTGAGGCAATGCGCCTAGTCTTTGTCACCTCCTCTTGTGATAATTGCTTCTTTCCTGCAAAATGAACAAAATGTGAAGACATCAGTAAGGGATAAGCATCAAACATTTTGTTCTGTGCGTGCATTTCAAGTAGATCTCGGACAGCACCATGATGTACCTTTTGTGAAAGCAGGCACATTCATTCTGATCCCTTGGACCTCAAGATGTGGTTCCAGCTTGAAGCCTCTATCAGCCATTATTTGGTCGCCTGGTCGTAGGTGTTCTTCTACCCCAGATGTCCTTACAATAAGTTTGTCTGAGGCCCTCCCACCAAATGCATTCGACACAAACATGATGTGCCCATGAGGAGCAATGGCTATCAAAAACTTGATTGTATTAGCCGCCTTGTAGGCGCTATAGCTCTGTGCTCTAGCCATAAGCTTTTTTGGCCTTTGAAGGACTACTTCCGTGCAATCAAATATGCATGTGGTGCGTTCATATCCACATTTCCTGAAACTTGTGGGCATATTGGCCCGTAGCCTTGTCCTGGGCAACCATATAACGACATCTTCCATGATTTTTACTAGGTTCTTCAGAACTTCTGCGAAAATGAGGGAGGCAGTTGCAATTGATATGCCAAATCTCCTTGCCAGGTCTCCATACAGAAGACCCAGCCTCAGTCGCATCAGTGTCAGCAGCAGCTGTTCTTCTATAGATAGTGTCCTCCTTTCTGTCTGTGAATGCATTTTGAGGGCAGAAACCAACATTTCGAATGCTGATACTGGTATGCCTGTGTAGAAATCAATATCCTCAGAAGTCAGGTTACAAAATGCTACCGTCATAGAAAACATAGGGTACTGGCTTGGCTTGCTTGCATAGGTGTGATCAGTGTCTAGTGGCTCGCACTGTGTAGATTGTTCTTTCATCTCCACCTGCAACAGATCAATTTAAGATACAGTCCACAGATGTAATTTGCTGTTACAGTAAAAACACACTACGAGGCTTTACTTGGATGCTTACATCTCGTTTAAAGCTGGGAGCAATGCTGGTTGATGCATGTTCATTGCAAGGGCCATTCTGTGGCTGGAACAATGTGGCAGCTGCAGTCAGTGTGGAACCAGAACTTATGTCTTCACTTTGTGCTGGCGAAGTAGTGAAGGCAACTTCACCGTATGCAGTGCCCTGTTGAGAAATTGATAGTGAAGTGAAGTTTCATGAGCTAGCAAATGTTGCAAGGATGCGCATGAATGCTTACGTCTCCGTCGTTGCTTGAAGTGACATAACGTCTTGCATTTCCTCTGCTGTGGTCCTCCTGTTGTGGATAAATGAGGCACCGAATAAGCTTGAATCTGGGGGCTACACGAAGTTGTAATACTTACATCATCTTCACTTTGCGGAGCTAAAGTGGTCAGGGCATCTTCACTGTATGCAGTGCCCTGTTCAGAAATGGACAGCACAGTGAGGTTTAATTTGAGTTGGCAGCATGTTGCAAGGATTCGAAGGAATGCTTACATCTCTGTTGTTGCTAGAAGTGAAACTATGTGCTGCGTTTCCACAGCTGGGGTCCTCCTGAACTCTGTCGTTGCTAGAAGTGAAACTATGTGCTGCGTTTCCACAGCTGGGGTCCTCCTGATCTCATTTGTTGTTGCTAGAAGTGAAACTATGTGCTGCGTTTCCACAGCTGGGGTCCTCCTGATCTCTGTTGTTGCCAGAAGTGAAACTATGTACTGCGTTTCCACAGCTGGGGTCCTCCTGAACTCTGTCGTTGCTAGAAGTGAAACTATGTGCTGCGTTTCCACAGCTGGGGTCCTCCTGATCTCTGTCGTTGCTAGAAGTGAAACTATGTGCTGCGTTTCCACAGCTGGGGTCCTCCTGATCTCTGTCGTTGCTAGAAGGGAAACTATGTGCTGCGTTTCCACATCTGGGGTCCTCCTGATCTCTGTTGTTGCTAGAAGTGAAACTATGTGCTGCGTTTCCACAGCTGGGGTCCTCCTGATCTCTGTCATTGCTAGAAGGGAAACTATGTGCTGCGTTTCCACAGCTGGGGTCCTCCTGATCTCTGTCGTTGCTAGAAGGGAAACTATGTGCTGCGTTTCCACAGCTGGGGTCCTCCTGAACTCTGTCGTTGCTAGAAGTGAAACTATGTGCTGCGTTTCCACAGCTGGGGTCCTCCTGATCTCTGTCGTTGCTAGAAGTGAAACTATGTGCTGCGTTTCCACAGCTGGGGTCCTCCTGAACTCTGTCGTTGCTAGAAGTGAAACTATGTGCTGCGTTTCCACAGCTGGGGTCCTCCTGAACTCTGTCGTTGCTAGAAGTGAAACTATGTGCTGCGTTTCCACAGCTGGGGTCCTTCTGAACTCTGTCGTCGCTAGAAGTGAAACTATGTGCTGCGTTTCCACAGCTGGGGTCCTCCTGATCTCTGTCGTTGCTAGAAGGGAAACTATGTGCTGCGTTTCCACAGCTGGGGTCCTCCTGAACTCTGTCGTTGCTAGAAGTGAAACTATGTGCTGCGTTTCCACAGCTGGGGTCCTCCTGATCTCTGTCGTTGCTAGAAGGGAAACTATGTGCTGCGTTTCCACAGCTGGGGTCCTCCTGATCTCTGTTGTTGCTAGAAGTGAAACTATGTGCTGCGTTTCCACAGCTGGGGCCCTCCTGAACTCTGTCGTTGCTAGAAGTGAAACTATGTGCTGCGTTTCCACAGCTGGGGTCCTCCTGATCTCTGTCGTTGCTAGAAGTGAAACTATGTGCTGCGTTTCCACAGCTGGGGTCCTCCTGAACTCTGTCGTTGCTAGAAGTGAAACTATGTGCTGCGTTTCCACAGCTGGGGTCCTCCTAAACTCTGTCGTTGCTAGAAGTGAAACTATGTGCTGCGTTTCCACAGCTGGGGTCCTCCTGATCTCTGTCGTTGCTAGAAGTGAAACTATGTGCTGCGTTTCCACAGCTGGGGTCCTCCTGAACTCTGTCGTTGCTAGAAGTGAAACTATGTGCTGCGTTTCCACAGCTGGGGTCCTCCTGATCTCTGTCGTTGCTAGAAGTGAAACTATGTGCTGCGTTTCCACAGCTGGGGTCCTCCTGTTGGTGGAAAAATGTGGCAGTATGCTTAGGTTTGAATTTTGGGGCTTATAAGGGTTTGGATTCGTACTTACATCAGGCTCACTATGTGCGAGTGAGCCACTCGAGGCATCTGCACTGTGTACAATAATCTGTATAGAGAGGAAGAGGCTTAGCTCCACACAGCATGTACAAAGCTTCACACACATACACCTTCATAGCTAGAGGCCAAACTGGCTGCTATGCATCCTTTGAAATGGGTGCCCGTGATTGGAGAACATGGCATTGGGCTCCGGTTTAAAATTTGAGGTTGATAAATTTCCTGTGGCTGCATTAGCTTTACTGAGCAAGAACAAGCTAGCCAAGTCATCTACTTGCAGTGGATATCATTCCATTTTGCAGAGAACAGTAGTATAATATCCACTTACATGTTCAGAAAATTATGCACCTTGATAAGCAGCCTTACCTCTTCCTCGTTAGCACTACCCAGGCTAGCTTCAGTCCATGCTCCATAAAGACCAACCTGTCGACAAATATGGCAGTGAGCTCAAGTTTATATTTTTTAACATATCAAGAACACAAGCACATTTGTATCACCACTCACATGAGCGTCATTGGTGCTGTCAAAGCTGTCTGAGGAGCTTTCAACATGTGGAACAGCCTGTAAATAAACAAAAAGTGCTGCAGGCCACTCAGAATCTTGGTAAATATGTACAGTTGGGCCAGAATGGAATGCAAACAGTGCATGTCAAGAAAATAAAATATTTTACCAGTCTACTTTCGGCTGCATTGTGCACCTAGACTGGTTCATGTTGGTGTCTACAGGGTCTACCAAAGTATGTCTTCATAATCCGGTTCAAAAGTAATATCTCGCAGCCAAGTAGAAAAGTGTTACACATGGGTGTTTGCATTTCATTCCGGCCCGACTGTACATCCCTACAGCAGCTTCACTGGTCATTACGAAGCACCCAGCTATCATTGCACCCAGCCCAATGATACTGTCTTGAATTTGAGAGAATATAGTAATGAAATTCCACAGGCAGAGGCATTTTTAAGCAAGCAGTGTTCATTACGACTAACAAAATGATCGGTCTGTCTGCAATTAATTACCTTTACTAGGTCGCAGTGTTAGGAGTTAATTACCCTTGTAAATTATGCAAAACAGTGATTTTCAAAGCATCTAAACTAGTACAAGTTGCAAGCTGATTTTATCGAGCAAGTTTTTTTAAGGTATCTTGCGCGTAATGTATTTGTATTCTACAGTTGTTTTATCACTTCTTTTGTGCACTGCCACTGTGTACCTTGCTCTTCCAGAAGGTTTAATACTGATCACCTAAATCGCACATTATGTACATACAGCTGCTTGTTATGCTTGGTGCTGAGTTCGGTTACTGCTCAGGATTATTAAAGTGTTACTTCTTAATGGAATGTTTGTCAGTTGGCGCCGTACGAAGCTTTGCGCATTTTAATAGTAGCTTCAGGTGCACCCGCATTGGGTTGGACGGGTAGCCCGAAGCAGTATTTGGAACAAGCACGCCACTGGGTGTGCAAATGCAACCATCGAGTATGCGAAGAACCACGCCCGTGAATCAACGGTAGTCTCAAGGGCGAGATCCCGCGGCGATACTGAGTGGCAGAAGGATCGCGATGTCGTGCTCTGGGTGCTCAGCACGACAGGGCAGCGCCAACGCGAAGCCACCGGATACAACAGGCAGGCGAACCATGATCGTGTCATTCGGACTTTTGAGCGTCAGTTTTTCGCCAAATCGTTCGGCGTTGCGTGTTAGGCCAGCGTAAGACCCGCAGAGATGCTCCGAAATTTCAATACAATACCTTTACAGGTCTGGTAAATTCACCTGCAATAAATTGTGCTGCACAGTTAAGAGTCGTAGTAAGCTCACCTTTCTCTTCGGTGGCGGTGGCATACTACATCCGTCACGAACGAGACGCCTACGGCCACGAACGATCTGAAATAGTACCAATGCAATTATTAGAACGTACGCAAACCCATTTTGCGTTCGTGGACGTGCCCACAGTGCGCTAATTTTTTGGAGCTGCACAATATTTGAAAAATGAGCGCACAAAAGCAGCTCATGTCTATCACTGAACTGTGTTGCACAACGTTGCGAGCGTTTCGTGCTGAACTGTCACTGTCATACTGCATTTTTGTCCAATATCTCGTAAATATTTCGTTAACATTGCGCGACACGACAGAAATGAAAAGACCACTTGCCTTGCGCTGGTATCCCAAGTTCAACATCGGCAGAGGATTTTGCTGCGTGCGTCGCCCATCCACAAAATGGGACGAGCATATCCGAGAGTTCGTTGTTGGAACGAAGTTCTTTCGATTTACCAAAGACGTCCATTGGCGAGATAATTCAGGGTCAGCGGGAAAGCGGTGCAGCTGAAACATGCCACAACCGCATTCAGACTTGGTTGTTGCATGTCGTCCGCACTCGCTCCCGGCGATCCGCTTCCGATTTCTTTGATTATTGGTGCAGCCAACAACTGCGCAGTGCTGACCCGACGACCTTGCCACCGAGAACGGCATTGATGAAGGGATACGAACCTTAAAACAGCGCAGATTGAAGAGCGAGCCCGCTATGCAATGAAAAATCGCGCACACGCAAAGCTATGCGCACTGCTCACTGGGAGATGGCAACAGTGGGCCGGCGGAAACGGAAATGACTGTCGGCGCAATGTACAGGGGGTTAGAGAGTATTTCGCTGTCTTCAGTAAAATGGTGTATATGCTCGACTTGCTGCACCAATGCCTGAATCTCAAAGACGAGGTCTTCGCAAGTATTTCGCGAGGTTATCACAGCTGTGGGAGCCATTACGAGCGAGAGGAACGGGATGTTCTCCCGCATAAGGGGTAAAAAATTCCCGCTTATCTTTATATATCTACACTAAAGTACCACCCACCCTGCCACACTGGCAGGTGGCAGCGTTTCTGGCACAACGTTGTTGACGCCAAATCATGCAGCCCACTTCTGTCACTGCCGCCACATAGCTTAAAGAACGATTGAGGTGTCCACTGTCCAAGAGGGAAGTTACGCGCCTTCCCTCTCGTTCAGGTGTCCACCGAGATCTGTAAGACAGATACTGCGCATTTGCTTTCCTCAAAAAACAATTTACAAATTTTACCCCTGCTTTCAAGCCCCCGCTCTATTGGTTTCGCAGCTGTAGCAGACAGATACTGGGCATTTCCTTTCCTAAAAAAAAATACCGAAGGCACTTTGAAAATTCTAAAGTGTGCTTGGCGAAAGCCTCGTGGTCAACCGGCTGCCGCTTCCCCGAACCGCTTGGCACGGAATGAGTGGGCCGCTTCGGAGCCAGGCGTCTCTCACTCGACCAACGTTTTTAGATAAGGACAGTCGGCAAACTGCGCCGGCAAGCCAGGGACGTGGCCAGGGAGTAGAGCGGCCCCGAGCGATCACCGTCTAGGCGGTGGCGTTGCGGTCGATTTAGGATGAGCGCCTCGTCTGCCATTCCCAGCTTGAGGAGCGTCAGCAGGAGATGGCTCGCGTCCGTTAAAAAACAACGTATTTAAGGAATACAAACGTAGCTTTCGCCTTGATCTTTTTTGTAATGAAAGAAGATGGTTTAGTAGCATTTATAGCAGTAACATTAGCCGGACTCGTTAAAGACGAGTTTGCAAACGGCTTCAAGAAGTCAAGCTGCCGTGCTCGCAATACCGATAGCTTTATTTAAAGAAAATGCCGCAACCATCAGCACAATTCTATTTTCATCTCGACAGTAAAACAGAGCAGGTGGCTGAAGAAAAAAAAGTGCATGTGCCGCAAGAAAAAATCAAAGAAACAAGATTTAGTGTCTTTTACCCTTCAGCTAAGTTTTATTTACAGTAGCGCAACTTTCAGTGATCAAGTCAATAAAGGAAAGTTTTCAACCTTTCAGATCAGTTTGGCTTTCTTTCTTGCAGCAGCAAGTTCGGAAGCGCTGAGCTTTTTTGCAAGCATCTTTAGCGGCAAAATGCATGCGTAGTGCTATGTAAGAATGCTAAAGCTCTGCAGCTGTACTATCTCTGTGAGAGGGCAGCCAACACGTCACATCGCTCTCTTTGAGCGAATTAAGGAGGGCCCAAAAAGTGTCTGAACAGAGGCTCTTTTGCAGCATAGGCGAAATCTTGATTTCAATTGCGCAACATGTTATAGAGTTCCGATGATGGTTTCTTGAGGCTCCCCTGCTTGAATTCTCTCCCTAGAGTGAGAAATGCCTCTGGGAATTCTGAATTTGAAGACTGAATGCTACTGATCCACTCCTGACACTTCTCATATTTCAGAAAGGATTTTACGAGGTAACCACACAAGTAGTATATGACGCAATCCTGGGCTGATGGTGCGTAATATCCGTGATCGGGAGCGACGCTTTCCCTTACTTGTGTGGATGCGTAGATTTCAGATAACTTCCCCTCAATGGTCTTCTGAAGCTGCTGACGTGATACAAGCCGTTCTTTTCTACCAGCCTTCATCGTCTCTTCAACAGTGACAAGAACGAACGTGTGTTCTATCACATTGATACCAACACAAGCGCTTATCGGTGCGTACAAACTCAACAGCCTGTATATGTGAAAGAAGCTTGTCAAAGTGGGATGGTCCTCATCACCTCCGTAGCTTCTGGTCAGCCCAAAAAACGTCTGAAATATAAGATGCATGACTTTTTTTAGAGTTAAAACGTATAATGAAGTCTATTCTTAGGCATTCCAACTCTAAGGAGATTGAAAATTTTCGAAATATATGCAGTTTAAATAAACGGGACCATTTTCAGTATGGTTTCCGGGTGTTCTGCATGTTCGAAGTAAGTAATTAAGTTCGACTTAATGAGAGTCCGCAAGTAAAAGAAAGAAGAAATTGCTCCCGTTTGTACTGCTTAGCTCTAAATGATCCTGATTCAGCTTTCCGGTAAGTACATAAGATGCTCCTTGGGATAAAAGATCTTTCGTGAAATCTAGGACTGACGCAAGAGTAACACGAAGAGATTCAGTGGTAGGTTGCGAAGCAAACATAACAGTTCCTTCAGAAATGTGGTTCCTCTCCGTCATATTTAGTGCATCAAGGAACTTCTGGATGACCTGGAAGGTGAATCAGGAGGAAAAAAACAGTCAACAATGTTAGAGAAAATTTGCAGCTTTTTGCTAGATGTTTCGTTTATATGTGCTTACCTCCATTTCCTTCGAGGAGCTTGTTATTCCAAACTGAGACAGTTTTATGTTTAAAGCATCAAACAGACTGTTCACCATGAGCGTGAACTCACTAGTGCCATCACAGCTCCAGTACAGGCTGCTCGAGCCGCTGGTAGACCCTTAGCCCGACTGCAGTACTGTGCTTAATACCTATAAACAAACGAATGAATACAGAGCTTTAATATGTGTCGCAACCGCGCCAAGGAGTTCTAGTTCGGCTAAATTTTGCACACACTTCAGCACCTTTACTACCTAAACAGCCAGCCGGACGTAAATTTTTCTGATACTGTCAGGGCTGACATGCTCTCTTTAGGCACGACGCATAGCTGCTGTTTGCCATCAACCTCCTGTAGTATCCGGTAGTGGTCATAGTTGATCTTGTGCTTGCTGATCTGCAAGTTTGCAAAAACTTGCAGATCGAAAACAAATACTTCTTCGAAAACATACTATGAATGTTTGTTAAAAGGAATCTTTAGCTCACCATTGCGTTCTAATGATGAAGAAGATGGTTCCTGATGCACTTTATAATGTGCGGGACATCACAAAGGAAGTACAGGTGCTGCACAGGAACAGTCGGATGGTCCACTTTGTGCTTCGGTGCATGCAGCTTGCCTGATACGCGAAACTGGGACCACATGGCCTTGTTAATGCTGGCTCCATCACTTATAACGGCAACAACAACATCATTATGCTTGCTAAGTTCTACAATGGCCTCCAGAACGAGCCTTGCTAACACCTTCTCAGGTGCTGCATGTTTTGTTGCAAAACTCGCAATGGGCTGAACCCAGGAGTGGAAGAGGGGCACGAACATAAGAACCAGTGCGTGGTCAGCAGCTATAGTTGAATCGTGGCCATCGCCATAATTCAAAAAGCCGTCAATCTTATAAGTGTTCTTGTTTGAAAACAACAGCCGCCGCACCTTCATTTCGTCCAGTATTAATGTTCCGCAGCGCTGCACATCTGACCTGTCCTTCATGAACGCTCCGACACTGATGAGAGCTACCTTGCTAAACCTGAACTCACAGGTCATCCCACGCATGATCTGTCTTAGCAGGATGGTTGTCGGAAGCGGCAGGAGCTTCATCTTTACCATGAGTTCGTACGCTCTCGGACTTGAAATTCGTAAGAGCATGCATGTCGCGAGTCATTCTGACCTATAGAGCCTTCCCTTAGACGTTTTTGCTTTTGCAGCTTGAAATGCTGTGCGAAAGGCTTCCCGGTGTCCATCAGGTATTTTTTCCAGTGTTTTCTCCAAGACATTTGGTGACACCTGCGAGAGCCGGTGCTTTAGAGCATCGAGT